>NW_027635860.1:6063653-6408530 GCF_903797595.1 Erithacus rubecula
CAAGTCCAGGACTAGTCCTTCTTAGATAGGTTCTGAACCCTAGATTGTGCAGTTGGAGGTTTTTTGGTCCAGGTCCTTTCATGCAACAAGGTGAGGGTTTTGAATAGCACTGAACATAGAACTTCTTTGTCTTGTGTGTGCTTATTGCAGGTCTGTGTATGGGAGAATACATTTCTCATCTCCAAGGTACTCAGATGCTTTGAGGGAATCAGTTATCAGAGACAATAAAAAATGCACACTTGCAGTTATCAGCGTAGAAAGATCCACTTCTGAGATTTTCTTTCACTTATGATTTGTGCTGGTTTTTGTTAGTTTTGTTTTGTTTGGTTGTTTTTTTTTTTAATAGCAGCAGTACCAGAACTTTAAAAAAAATAATGTGCAACTCAGTCTTTCTTTTTATGGCAGTAACTCTGGACCAGTTAGGGAATTGACAAGGAGTCTCACTAGCAATCCAGTTTATTTAGCAGTAATAACCAGGGAGATAAAACATCTTTCTTATTGGAGAGCTGAGATCTCTTCTGGGGAAAGCAGAGTGATGTCTGTGCCATTCTGGACACTGGAGTAGTAGAAACAGGTAGACAGTTTATTAGATTAGCTACTTGGTTTGCTTTACTTGGATTCTCAATACTTAATCAACTCATGACTGGCCTCAAAATGCTGGAGTTTTTGTGCTTCCTCTTTTTTTTGATAGTTTTGCTTTTCCTTTTTATCTCCTTTCCTAAAAGTTGCAGGAGCAATTTTATTAGGGGTTTGATTTTTCAGTTTCCAAATCCAAATGGGAGGATTGATCTTGTCTGGGAATATCAAGAGGGCTCATTAATTTAATCAAATGTGTTAGTTCACTTCCTGGCTTTAACTTGTTCTAAAAGTCTTTCTTATGGCCCTGTGGTGATAAAAGTATTTGGTGGCTAATTGCCACTGGGACACTGTCGCTTCAGCCAGCTGTGATGGATGTCTCATGGCGTATTTTGGTACTCAGAGAAGATCAGTAAGGTCTTGGCACTGGACAGATCACATAAGAACTATGCTGACAGCAACAGTTAGAGGTAGAAAGGGAAGTGTATTAAAAACCACAATAGCAGTGGCTTTGCTTACTTGTCTTTGAACAAGTTTGGGGCAATGCACACAAGCAATCCAACAGCTTAACCTCAATTTTTATCCCAACCCCCTCCCCCCATTTTTTTTTCCTGGACAAGATGTGAACTCAGATTATGGTTGTGATTCACTAGGGGTTATTTATTTGTTTATTTATTTATTTATTTATATATTTATTCTCATAGAAATTAAACAAGTTTATTAATTATCTTCGAATTTTTATCTAGCTCAGATTAGCATGCTGTACAAGTCCTGTGTTTGTAAGGGTTAGCTGTATAAAGCAAGCTTGGTTTGAAGGGCTGCTGTGGAGATTTATTTTTTTGGCTTATAGCTTGCTAAGATATATATTCATTTGCTTCTTTGGCCTCTGTGAGTGCCTGAATTTGTCTCCAAGTGGGCAACAATTAATTTCTGAAAATTGACACCACATTGTGTTGACAGTTGTCTTTACAGTTTTGACAGAAAGAACAATGATTGAAAGGCTGCAAGAGCTCATTTGGTCTTTCAGCCTAAGAGGTATTTCTTTCAAAGAGATTTAAAGGTTGTTGTACTGCCTGTTGTGTTATTATCTGTCCTTCTGTCAAATAAAAATTTAATAGTAAAACAGAAGAAAGTGTGTGCTGTTTTTTGGTATCATTTAGTGGGGCAGTAGATAGGGCTTATCTCTCAAAGACCAGATTTTTAGAGTGAAGTGTGGCATAGGATGTTGATCATTTATGGTACAGCTTTCATTCATAACTGAATTATATGTAAAGTTGCATATGGTTATATTTTTTCTCTCTTATTTGTATGGTATACAAGGAGAAAAGAACAGAAATATTAAATGTATTCGCTTCTATTTAGGAGAATACTCTTTTTACATAGAACTAATGATCAATTACAAATATAAAAATTACAGTGAACAAAGTCCTCCTAGTGCCTTTTGTTTTGGTTGAGCCTTATTTTAATACTTACATTTATCTTGGAACAAACATTTTTAGTTTTTTATTGTTCATAGCATTTGAAACAAATGCACGCTCAAACTATTCTAAAATTCTGAGTGAAATATTGATGATTATAAATTTAGATAAGAAAAGCCTGAAATACATCTGGGTATTACATTTATTCTAAGATAATTTACTGATTACTGTACCCTCTTCTCTACTTTGTCATGATGGGGTTATTAGTTTAACTTCTTAACATTACAGATAAAATTGCTGGCCTTATGAGATGTAAACACAGGTGCTCCCTACACTCCATTCTCATGTGCACACAAAAAAGTTAGCAAAAATCCCTATTTGTGTATTCATTCTTGGTTTGAAGCCAGTGTTCAGTGCTGCCTGATGTGGAGTTAAAATCTTTTTTTCAGGATTGTGGAATGGCTCAGGACGCTACAGTGCCCAAACTGAACTTTGAATATTGGTTGGATAAAGCTATTGAATGGGGTCAAGCCACTACATTGGAATCCCAGAAAGACGTGTGCCTTCACTTGCCCCAGCTCCAGGAATTTCTACATCAGCTTTATGAAACAATAAAACATTTGGTAAGTGACTTTAGAAGGAAGAGTGACCTTTTTGGAAGAGGTCCTCTGAAACAATCTGCATTGTGTTTTGACAAAACCAGAAGCTAACAGTAGCCAAAAGGTTTTTTCTTGTTGACCTCAGGTACTGCTAGATCAGCGGGGCAAACTGGGGAAACAGTCACAGGTAAAACAAACAACAGTGTGCTTCCTGTTTCCCTGATTTATTGTGAAAGGAGCTTTTTCTTCTTGATTGGTTGATGTCACGTGAAGTTTCCCAGCCAATGCTCTAGCCTCTTAACAAAACTCTTTAAATAAACAGGAATTTGATTGTGGTTGTCAGTCCATAAATTGGATGGTTTAAAGGCCTTGACATGCAAAACTGTAACTGATCCTTTAAATCTTGGAGGGTCTGCTGACATGTTAACCCCAGTGTTATGGTACACACAGTGAATTCTAGCAGCATGGTCAGACCACTGGCATAAACTGCTGCCTGTTCTATTTATTAATTTAGTTATTGTCTGCACTCCTTTGAGTAAAAGTAGCTGTTGATGTTTAGTTGCTAATGTGTTTTTCTGAGCATCAATTTTTCAGTGTATATATTCAGTATAATTAGCATTAAAATTAATGCCATATTGCATTATGGCATAAAGGCTTGTTTTTTATGCAAGGTTTTTTTTTTTTTTAATACTCTTATCTGCAGACTGCAGAGTGAAGTTTGTTTCTCACTGACTTTTAATGTTACATTTTAAGTAAAATATTTTGTGGGAATGGAGTTTCTTCCCATATTTGTATTTCTTTTTCCTTAAAGGGGAAAAAAATGTTGCTACTTCATGTAATCCAAGGCATGGCCTGAAATGGACCTTGTAAATATGGCCCCAGAAAGTCTTGGTCTAGCCCAAAACATGAGACAACTTGAGGAATTTATTGTAGTAGCAGGAGATGGTTATCATCCCTGCTTATTTGCTTGTTATCTCAGCAAACCACTACTTTTCAAAGCCTGTATTTATTAGATAGTAAAGCTATGAAAATGGAAAAATAAGATTGATTACACAGGATTGTATATAAACCACGTTGTCCATTACTTTATTAGTGAAACTGGTTTCTATTTGGTTAAAAGTTAAATGTCAGTTTGTTACTGGCCAGTCATTAAGTAAGTTAATATAAAGAAAGCAAACAAAATAACAAAGATAATTTTATGCCATAGTAGGTGTTAATTTCTTCAGAAACTGTGAGACAGTGGATTATAACAATGACAATCAACAAAAATGTGTGTTAATTAGGCTTTTAATACAATTAAATTTTATACTTGCTAATTACTCATATTGATCTGATTGCTGGGTGTGGGGCAAATGAACAAATTTTCTAACATAGCTGAGTATTAGGTAAGGAAATTATTTAAGTTTTAACTTAATTGAATGATGACATTATAGGAGATTTCCATACCTGTAGGAATTTTTTTTTTTTTTTTGCTTCCAGAGCATTTCAGAGTAAAATCACTGGGATTGCAATTTACAGCAATGTGTATCATTAATGGTTCTCTTAACCTGCTTTTGATGTGCTGTATATTTGCTATTTATTTTTTGTTTTTATGTTTTAGCAGGGTTCCACTGCAGCAATCCAGCAGTTCCCTTTAATTGGACAGCTTCTAGGAAGGCTCTGTTGGAATCCTTTTGTTATAGCATATGGTAAGAATGTGTAAAGATACTTCTGCAGCAGTTCCATATAATTTATTCTGTAGAAATTAGGAAAGGATGAGTTGGTATATACTCTGATTTTTTCCATAAAAACACAGCATTCTTTTTTACTGAAGTAAAATTTTGAGATAAAAGGGCTATCCATGTTATTTAAAATATGTGTCTTTCAGAAATGTTAAATTCACTTTTGAATCTAATTAATTTAATGATTTAGTTACGGAATCTTGGCTTGAGACCAGTAGATTTAAATCCGGTGAGTGTTTATGTGCATCATGATTTCCATTCTCTTTTTGTTGTATTGATTATGTTCTGCTGGAGTCTCAAAAAGTGCAAAATCTAGTACTTCAAATTATTTTCAACAGAAGTTTCTTTCCATATGTATCAGAATATTCTATTATAAAATATTCTATTCTAAGATAAAAAAAAAAAAACTTTTCTGATATGTGTATTTTGTAATTAGTTTATATTGAGATTGTATTTGTTTTTATTGAATCCTTGTGATGTATTTTCCCCATCTCTCCATGCTTAGCTAGTGAAAAAGCACATAGCATCTAAATAAAAACATTAAAATAGTAACTTAGGAAAAAGGCATGTGAAAAAATAAAATGCTCTTATTGGTGGTGAATATATTTGTGGGTGAGAATATAGAAGAGAAATTTGGCAAACTGTTGGGAGGGAGGAGACACTCCTTGTGCTATGTCATTGACAGTTCTGGTACATTTTTTAGGAACTGAGAACATTAAAATTTTGATAAATTACTTGGGATCTCATTTAGGCAGAAAACTAATTCTGAGCTTCTCTGTGAACCCCTTAAAATAAATAACTTTTTGTCAGTCTTTTGTTCTTATTACAACTGCAAATAAAAAAAAAGGATAAAAAACCCATTATGTCTCTTCTGCTTTCTGCCTCTTTCTGGGGGAATACAGAAGAGAGTAATTTTTTTTTTTTTCTCAACCAGAAGGGCTTATTAAATCAAGCACAGCATACATCTTCTGTTTTGGCTTTGTCTTCTAGACAGCTCCAAGCACAGGCAGAATGAACTTGTCTGTAAAACACATAGTAGATGTGTGTAATGTCAGCACTTCACCTCTCAAAGGAAAATTTGGGAAGGAACCGTAGGTTTTAACATTGACCATTTTTGCAGAGCAGCAAATGTGTGCTTTTTGAAAAGCCTTTCATACTTTACAGATGTATTTTTACAACAGAGCAGTTTCTCTTCTCATTGTAGTTTTTGACTATGTTGGTAACCATTGATGTTTGCAGTTACACATACCCTTTGCTACTAAGTTTTTGTTTGTAATATGCAAGTTTTCAGATGATCAGTTTTTCTGAGCTGACAGTACATTGTGTTATAGAAAGTAGCTTTACCCATATTTCTCATCAGAGTTGAAAGCCATCTGTGTCTGCTTTTGGCTCTTTTTCACAAAAATCCCAGCAATACATTCTTGGAGTCCTCTACTTCTTCCCTCTTTTTTGTGTTCCTTCAGCATTTTCTGAAGCTGCAAAAGTACTTTTTCTGCAAAAGTGCTTTCTTGTTACCTCTGAAGTTTGCTTGACAATGAAGTCTTACTGTAAGTTTGGGGTTTTTTGTCTCCAAGTGGCAAGCAAGCCAATTCAGAGAACTTTACTTGCTCAGAATGGAATCCTTCACTTGAAGATTTTCTGACATCAGTGGACCTGAAGATGTCTGCTTATACATTCCCACCACTTCCTCTTAGAGCCACCTGAGCACTCCTTGGACTTGTGGCATTTTAGATTCAGCAGTTTTTCATTTTCTTTGGCTCTGGTTCTGAAGACATTCTTTAAAGTGGTTGCTGACTCTCAAGTGGGTTTCATGTAATTTCTCATTTGGATAAATAGCTCATTCAAGCATGTGTCTGACACCAGACCACCCTCACAGAAGAAGGAACTAATTTTGTTCAATTCAGTCTTTCATACTAATAAATGGAGAAGGAAAAACATTATACTTTTGCATCATGTCCAAACCACAATACCTATCACCTTAGATGAATGTCTGTTAGTGCTGGAAGCTGACATGGCTGACCACTCAGTGCAGGAAGCATAGTCTCTGAGGGAAAATAATCTCCTCATAAACACTCCTGAGGAGGAGGTGACCAAGTTAGCCTTATTTAGAAGGGTAATGTGAGGGAAGCACGACTGAAGAAAATCTCATGGCTGTACTTGTGGTTCTGAACCACAAGGGATACATCAGGAATTCTGTCTTGGTTAGGAATTCCATTTTTTTTTGGTTTTGTGTTGGGGGTTTTTGGAGGTTTTCTATTGTGTATTCTTTTCTTTGTATTTGTTTTGAGGTTGGTTTTTTTCGGAAGATTTGTTGTTTTTTTTGTTGTTTTTTTTTTTTTTTTTTTTCTGGGCTATGTGGTTATCTTCTCAGTAGAGCCTTTCTGGTTTGAGTTTTGAGACCAAATGTCTTGAATCCCAAACTACTTCTATGAAAGGGAGATTTCTTGGTGGCTCTCTGTCAGTATATGTGTCTGAGTATGCAAGCTTGGGAATGGATTAATTTTCACAGAAAGTTCAGCTTTAGCTAATCCACATTTTCTGATATGTTTCCATAAAATTGTACAACAAGCTCTAAAAATAGTATTTTTGGCTGTAAGGTTAGGGTTTTCTTTCTTCTATCTGGACACAGGTTTTTTTTATAAACTGAATAGGCTTAGGATGATTGAGACTGCATATGAGAAAACCCTACCTTTTTTTTAAATTTGTTTCTGTTTTTTTGTAATTTTTTTTTTATTGTGAGATCTGCAGGAGAGAAGTAAAATATGATCATGAAGGTTTGGACTTTTGACTGGTTGGTTGATTTGAAATGTTTCAGTTCTTTGTTTCTTTTTTTCTTTGGTGTTCTTTTCCCTTTTTTTTTTGGTTAGTGGTTTGTTTTTCTTCTTCCTTATTTTTTTTTCCAAAGCAGCCTCCAAGCTGTCTAAAATTTCCTACATATTTTTTTTATTCCTTTTGTTGGAATACAATATTAACCTTCCTAAAGAAGTCCTGTATATAGGTGGTAACTTTTTTTGAGCTGTGATTTCCACCTTAGAGGTTTTCAGTTTTATTTCTATGGGTGTATTAATTTGTTATTTGGGTATTCGGCAGCTTTTTATGCCATAATAAGATGAAATTTGTATTCATTGTTTGTTTGTATCTTGATAATGCTTTTCAGTGTGTGTCATGATGATAGGTTTTCCATGGAGATCACAGTTTCAGGAAAACTGGAAGAAAAAAATCCTCAAGTAGGTTTTCTATGGCTCTGTGTTTAGTCTTTTGATATGATTATCTTTTGCAGCTGCTGTAATTATTTTAAGAACTGTCTTAATCTTCCCATCTTTCATCCCTTGTTCCAGGGCAGCTGTGAAAACAGTGAATCAAGAGTTTCCCTCAGTGTGTCATGGGGTATATCAGCAAGAGGATTGTATGGGCCCTTTTCCTGTTATTCACAGATTTTTGGGAGGCTACCTCAGTTTTGGTCAAAACAGTAATTTTTTGAATTAGGAAAATCTGAAGTTGTACCAGTTCCTTGTTTTTTGGAAACTTTTGGCTTATCTATGAGTATAAGCTTAGTATTGGCTTATTTATCAGGATGAAATTTGAATCTGTCTGTTAATCTGTGTAAACACATTATGCTGGCAGAGTGTGACAACTCAGTTTGTCTAGACTTTGTTTTCATCATTTTAGCTTTCATCATACTGATTTGCATTTCTGACAGGCAACAGTACATGGAAAGCACTTAATAATATTCAGGAAGTCATCATGTATATCGAAAAATCTTCTCATCCAGAAATCTATTCAAGTAGTTATATGTATTTTCTTCACCTCTTTTCTGAATTTTTTTCAAAAGAAAACCAAAATTTAAATAAAATGACTTATTGATGTATTGTAGACATACACTATAAACTGTGAGTCAAAAGAAGAAATGCTTGATCTATGTATATGTTGCTTGAGATATGAGGTTTGGACTTGATGTCTTCTTCCCTGTCTTTTTCTATGTAATTTATATAATTGAAAGGTATGCCTAAAGCCAGACTTTATAATTGGGCAATATTTTAGTATTTGTAATTAATAATGTTTAAAATCTTTATTTTCCAAGAGTGAATTGGCTATGATTTAAAAATTTAAACAAATAAATCTTTTTTTTTTTCCTCCCAGATAATGTCATAGCAGTTTAGATGGAAGGTGTTTTTGAAGGAGAGAGCTGTCTATTATTGCTGATGTCTGAATGCCAGTTAGATATAATCAGAATTTAAGAACTTCTGCTGAGCAGTATGCAAGATATGTCCTTTAACATCAGAATTACAATATCTAGGAAATTGTTAGCCTTGTAAAAATCCATAGTAAAACAAATCCCCAAACACACAATGCCAGAATACCCCAAACTGTGGTGGGTTAAAAGTATATACTTAAGAAACCATTTCTGTTGCAGAGATGTTGTCAGTGGGAGGTCAGTAATGGCCTCTGGGCTTGTTGGACATTTATTGAGGAATACTGGTTTAAATCACTGTTAACATCTCTGGTCACCTGGTGAAAATACAGGCATTACTTAATGGACCTTTTATTTTTTCCTCAGGCTTTCCCGGCAAAACACTTCTAAATAATACTGTTTATTACATCCTGGATAGCAAATACATAGAAAACAAAAGAAATTACTCATTCAGCTTGATAAACAAATTATAATATAATATAATATAATTTCTAAACCTGGTAGTGTCACTTATCTTTATTATTTTTAACAAGAAGATTATTGCTGCTTTAGTGAATATTATACCCAAACTACATCGGGTTTTCAGAATTTTCATTTAAATCCCACAGTTTTGTTCTGGCATTAAATATGCTTTAGAACATCTTGGTATGTGCCAAAGAACTTTAGAAAAAAACCACCAAAGCCTATTGAAAACAAAGTCGTGGGTAATAATAATAAGTTAAATGGCTCTTCACCTGCTTACTTCAGATAATCAGCTCCTCTATAATAATATCTGTGCATCTGAGAAGTGAGAGTTATGCTCATTTTGTAGTAGATTCTTAAAGAAGACAACTCATTTCAAACAGTGGGATAGAATTGAGTAAAACCATATCTGATCCTGAAGAGAAAATCAGAATAGCATTTTTTTGCAGCATCATTTAGCTAATTCTCTTGTCTGCAGAAATGTCATTTTCCTGAGGCATGGAGACTCTTCCTCTATTTTTACAGAGAACTTGATATTTTACATTCTAGTTATGAATGATTTCATGCTTCACAAACTTTAGTTTTTCATGAGTGAGCCTACTTGAGTTGTGCAAGCTTTAGACACAATGTAATAAAGCTATTTTACTACTGTTGACTATTGTCTATTGTTCATGAGATTATGTAGATACTGAGTTGAAAATTCCTTGAAGGTAGCTTCAGGTATTATTTATGTGAATGAATTACTAGGTCTTGCAAGTTTCTTAAGATCATCTAACTATTGTATAGATTCTGAACACTTTGGTACCTTTTAAACTGCTGTTGAAGGAAATGATTACACAAGCTGTATATAGTCATTAATGCTAAATGTGTGGTATGTATCTGGTAGAATAGAAGTACTGTGAGTTGAGGATGATATATAGGGCCTCAATTTTGTGGATGAACAGGGGTTGTTGTGTGTAATTCTGTCTGTGTTTTGTTTGGGTTTTTCTTTTCCCTCTAAGTGTATCTTTATTTGCTTTTTTCCCTGCAGATGAAAGCCAGAGGACTCTGATGTGGTGCTTATGTTGTCTGTACAGCAGTGAACCACAGAATGCTGTGGAACTGAAGGCCAACAGCTGGATACAGGTAAGTGGATGAATCCTTCCCAGGACTGCTTTGAATTAGATTGATGATTTAAAGGTGCTACATCTATAGCATAAACACATTCATGTCATTCTGTCATTTAAGAAACTGTTCCAACCACAACTTGCATACATACTGTGTTGAAGTGTGTATGATTCTAGTTATAACACAGTCAGTGTTAGTCTCAGTTTAAATCTTAGAAGGATGAGGCATTTTACATTTGATAGTTTTGATGCTCTTAGCCTCCTAGATTCACCAGGTCTAGTATCCTTGAATGATGAGCAACAGCCTCAAATCAGAAGGGAAGCAAATTGCTATTAAAGAACCTTTCAATTAGGATAAAATAAATAACCTGGATAAATGCCATGGTTTGTTTTGAAAGCAACTTATATTTTTTCTGTAATTCTATTCTTTTTTCATTTTTTTAATCTCCTGCCCTTGAAGAATTTAATTGTATCCAAACATTCTTCAAAGACAGTCGGAGAGGGAAAAGAGCAATGCTTGTGTGTGGATTTATATTTAGTGACTTAAAGAATAACGAATCTCTAACTTTAATCCCAAAATTAGGGTTTTGCATGGCACATCCATTCATATTTTACATATTTCCACACTGAATTAACAAAGCTCATCTGCACGTAGATAGCTTGCAGCACATCAATGCTTAATGTTTTACATTGCTGGCTAACAATTTGAGGGTGCTGTTCTGTTATGCCCTACATTTTTCCATGGATCCATATAAAAATATGGTAAAAAATATAAATTGAATTATTGATATATATTTTTTAATCTTTTTGTCCTCACAACTTGTGAGAATGTAGAAGCCTCATCATTGTTTATGTACAGCTCTGCTAAAGATTAAGATGTTTCTAGATTTCTCTAAGATAATTTTGAACTTTCTAGTTTATTTTGCATGTCAGATTATCTAGGTAATGCATGTAATGCTAGGATGTAGAAATTGCTATAAAATAATTGATGATGATGACTATGCACATTTTTATGTTTGTAAGCAACTATTGCTGATTTAAAAGCATTAGTCTTAGGAATATGTTCTCACAATCTTTTTAGGTGGCCTTGAGTGCCTGTATATATCTGTTAGTGGGCTGTACCACCTACCATAAAAATTTGAATAATTTAGTACTTAATACTAAATGTAGTCACTCTTATTTTTTTCCTATCTTTACTGCTTTTCAGGAGACTTTTACTGAGGTTAGTTTTTAGCTACTGAATTGCATTTTCGAAGTTGCAGAAAATGTATTTAATGCTAGCTTACTTTTTTAATTTTCCTGCCATTGTCATAGAAAAACTGTGTTGTTTTTAATGTCAGGATGGGTAGCTACCCACTTGAAATGCATTATTACTACATTTTTGAAACTAAGATTATGCAGGTCTGTAAGTCCTTCAAAAGAATAAAATGTGAAAAGAAATTTATTGACGTTTAATTAAAGTGTGTAGTGTAGTTTCTAGGACAGTATGCTACTTGAAATAATAGATATTTTTGGGTTTTTTTATGATTCTGAGCATTAGTGTTGGAATCCAGGTTATCTAGGTCTTTTATAAAGCTAAGCACAGCACAGGAAGCCAAGATACATGCTGCCACAGATTTTTCACTAATTAAAATAATCATGACCTGGTGAAGCCAGTCTCTAAGAAAGTTATTCAGCTTCTCTAGCTGGCCCTCTCTGAGAAGAGAATTTTGGAGCTGTAAAGTATGTATGGTTTTAAGATAGACTTCTCTGTGATGTGGCTAGAACAGCTTCCTTTCACTGCACATTACTCTTGCAAGGACATTCTGCAAATGACAGCTTTTCTGAAGCAGGTTTCCTCTTCATTCATTTGGCCACACCTTCTCTGCTCTCAGTTTATAAGCTGTGTTTATGTATTGTTTATGTCTCTGGAATTTCTTTCCAATACTACTCTTATTGTAATGTGTTGGAGGGCCATACACACTTATGATAGTGTTACAGCACATCTCTTTTCATATTGGGTAAAACAGAAATTAATATAATTTTTAAAATTTTTGTCTTTTTTTTTTCTTTTAATTTTTTTTTGTCAGATTATTTTTTTTCAGTGCTTGACTGTCCCTTAAACAAGAACAAGACAGTATATACATAATAGCACCTCTAAGGTTTACCCTGTGTTTTTAGAGGTGGGTTTTTTTTTGGCTTGGCCAAGTTTTCCTTTCTGAAAATGTGTAGTTCTTTGGCAAATCTATATCCTGTGCATGGCCATATCTATCCCTATCTTTCTTATAAGTCCCCTCTAAATACTGGTAGGCTACAGTAAGGTCTTAAGACATTAAAATAAGACAATTGTATAGTTTTCTTTGTCTGTTTTATGGGTAGAAGCTGATATTGTAGGATATATGGCTTATATGTATTTGCTAAAATATAGTATGTTGAATATATGAGGCAAAGTTCAAAACAGGACATTGTTATTTGTAGAACTTTGTAATGACATTGTTGAACATAGTAAAAGCATTATTGCTTATTATGATAGTTATTTACTAACTTATAAACAGTGTATATTTTTATACACCAGTAGATGGCATTCTTCATATTACATATAGGTACACATATCTTCATTTTGTATTCATATGTACACAGTTTTCTGTTTCACTGAATTCTAATAAATATGCTTCCAAGGAAAGCTGTCCTTTTTTAATAGCTGTCTCAAGTTTAGAAGCCAGCTTCCCTGCTGCCCTTACTGTGTGGTGCTATTTTCCCTCTTAGTTTCTAGTGTAGGTTGCACTAGTGAGAATTCTTTGTTAAGATTCCTGACATTTTTGGCTACAGTGCAAGATCCTCACTAATAAGAAAAATTATTTCATTACGTTCTTAACTGTATTCACAGTGCATTCCGTTGAACTAAGGTTTTTAATTTTTCTGCCCATAATTTATCCATGTTTTCACTTATTTTGATAGTGACTGATTTTTTATATTAATGGGGTTTTTTAGTGCTTAGGGCTTTCTGTCCAAGGATCTGCTATATTAAAGAGTCTATGTGAGTAAGTTTGTGTGTGAACACTTCAAACCTTGGTTCTGAAGTACTTACAATGAAAAACTCACCATGCAGCTTGAGTAAACAGAAGCACAAAAGAACAGCTATTCCTTTTCTCTCAATTCTTCCTCGCACTGTTATAAAATTACAAGTAGTATTCTGAATGGCATGGGATTTTTTGTATTTCCCCTTTTTTGTTTTTCTTTATTACGCTGTTTCCTAATAACTCATTTATCTATGGTCAAGCTTTGTATTTTTTAAGGACAAAAAATCTATTCTGAATGTTCGTAGTGTGTCTCTCATCATGTTACTTGGTTCACTGCTCCTATTTTTTAATTTATTCTGTTACCTTTATTTTTATTGCTTCTACTTTCACGTGTTTATTTTCTGCAGGCGGGACTTTCCCCAGGGTGTCAGGTGCAACAAATCAGGTGTCCTTTTGTGTGTGTCTCTGGTTGGGAGCCCTCCAGCCCTCCTCAGTGCACTGGCCCAGGGCAGGAGCCAGGAGATGGCGATCTGTGCCCTGAGTGCTCTCCGGGTGTCCCGCAGGATCCCTGCCTGCACAGGGATGGAACTCGCTTGCTGTTAGGGGTTAAACCAATGGCAGTGTTGTTGTGGCCCTTCCCAGCTGTTCTCTGCATGTGTTTTGATTAAAAGGCATTGAAATCTTTCAGGGTTGGGGCATCCTCAGCTTGTCTGGTAAACTTGTGATAGTGCTTTACTATTCTCAGAGTAAAGAATTTCTTCTTAATACCAAATATAAGCCTACCCTGTTTTAGTTTAAATCCATTTCCACTTGTCTTGTCATCACATGCTTTTATAGGATGTCTCTCCATCTTTCTTGTCGGCTCCCTTCAGGTGCTGGGAGGCTACCATTATGTCACCCAAAAGCCTTCTCCACGCTCATCCCAATTCTCTCAGCCTTTCCTCCCAGGGGAGGTGCTCCATCCCTTTAATCACCCTCCTCTGGACTCGCTCCAACAGGTCTGTGTCCTTCCTTTGCTGGGACCCCAGAGCTGGATGCAGCACTGCAGGTGGGGTCTCACCAGAGCAGAGGGTGAAAATAAGAACTGAGAATTAGCTGTTGTACCTTTTGCTTTATCTTCGGCTAGTCTGTGTTACAAAATTTTTCCTTTCTTAGTTAAAACTAAGAGCAATCATTAAATAAATATCTCATAAAAAAGGAAACAAGAACAGTTCCCATATTTCCTATTGCTAATGGCTGGCTATTCTGGAGGCTTTTGTGAATAAACAAGGGATTCTGAGTAATTACAGGTTAGTGATCCCTTTTGTTAAATCACATTGTTTGTGTTTGGAGTTTTTTTATGTTATTCCTATAATTTATGATTGGTTGAAGCCTTGAAGCACTGGAACAATGTATTTTTAGAAAATTTTTTGTTATGCTCTGCAATTATTAATGTTCTTAACATTCACAAAAATGCAAATAATCCAATTTTTAGTCCTACATAGGCTTACATCCTATGGAGAGAGTGGGAAATGCAGATTTTAATGTTATTTCAAAGTTGATAAGCCATCAGAATTGGATCCAACAAACTCCAGTCTTACAAACTTAAAGGCTGTCTCACAACCAATAGATCATAGTGTAAATCAGAATTTGGAACAAGTGGTGAGCTTCATGTTAGCAGATCTAGATCAAAGTTGTGATTGGTTATATTGATCAAGCACCAACTGGACAATTTAGAGCCAAAAGAAAACAAAAAGGTTATGTCAGTCAAAGCTAAAGCAAGGGAAGTTGGAATACTCATTTTGTCAGGGCTGCTTACCAAAGCAAATCTGACAGAGGGCAGGAAAAAACGTGAGCTTAAAGGGCATGTATATATGCAGGTCTAAAAATACTTGATGGAACTGAATAACTTTTGCCAGAAGTTGTGACAGTGGACCAAAAAAAAAAAAAAAAAACCCACCAAAATAAACCCCCCAAAATTTTCAATAGAGTAGTTCTCAAAATGAAGAACAAAGCTGAAGAGGCCCAGATATTTTGTGACTCTTTCCTGAAGGCCATCTGTTTTGAAGAATAACTGGTGTATTTTTTGGCCATATACAAAGGCAACCCAACACTAATGAAAGATTACTCATTTAAATATATAAAAAGAGAATATGTGATAATAACACAAAAAGAAGAATATTTCTGGCTGGTGTCAGATACTAAGCTTTCCATAATGTCAGGCTTGGTTTTAAAAACCAGTTCAGTTCAGCCCTCTCTATAGGGAAAGCTGTCTTTGTTACTTAGTTGTCATTTGAGCTGGGTACAGCAGTCACTTTTTGTCACCAGATGGCAGGAACGTATTTTCTAAAAGCCAAGAAGTTTTATAATTCTGGAAGAAAATAATAATACCCAAATCCAATAATAAGTGAATGTGGTCAGAAGCTCCAAGTCATTTTTGAAAGAAGCAGAATTCCTGAGCTAAGTTAAACAAGCACATAGGGTTTTGCACAGGCATAACACACCTTTGAGAAGGTAGAGCAGGGCAGATTGTACTAAGAATATAATGCATGTGGATGGACTGTATAAAAAATCTCTTCTGAATATTCTTCATCAAGTGGCCTGAACTAGCCTTATGTTAAGTGTACTCTTGTGCAAAACTCTTCAAGAAGCAATCTGTGCAGATCTTGAAGGGTTTTCAAAACAAAGGGGAATGATTAATGAAAAAGGATGTTCTGTTTTTGTGACTATCTCTGCAAAAAAACCCAGAGATGGTATCACTGCAATCATGTCAGTTAAAACAGGAAAGTGCTGCTATTTGTGCCTAACAAAAGCAGGAGTAAGAAATCTTAGTCATCCACTGACCTCAGTTCATGCAGTAAAATGCTTGTAGAGATTCTTTTTTTGGTGAAAATTGACTTTCATCTTAAATAATAATAAACCAGTTGTGGCCAAAAGTTCTGAAAATAAATTCAGGAATGGAACACTTCACCTCTTAAGTATTGTATTTGGAAAGGTAAGTTCAGACCCTGAACAGAATTGCTGCTAATTCATGTGAGATCTGAGAGTATTCAATAGAGAGGCTAATTGAAAAGACTTATTAGTGACAGCTAGTGAAATTGAGAATTGAGACCATTATATTTCAGGGGCAGTAAAGCAGTGCAGCTGTGCCTTGACACAGCTGCAGAAGCAGAGCAGAGCAAGCCCAGTGGTGATGATCAGGGTCAGCTGTGAGTCCAGTGAGTGCCACAGTCTCAAGGCAGGCCCAAGGTCTGGCTGTGAAGGCTTGGCCAGGGGTCAGGCTCCAGGGCTGCAAGGTTACGGCCAGCCAAGGCTGCAGAGCAGCTCAGGCAAGGATCAGATGCCTTGAAAGTGTCCTGCCCATGGTGGGTGGGTTGGAATTAGATCGTCTTCGTGGTCCCCTTCCAAACCCAAACCATTCTGTGATTCTGTGGAGGTTGTACACAGAATGATACAATGTTCTCTTCTTAGTTAAAGAGTGTTGATTTTATTTTGAGGCCAATATACTTGCCATCTTTCAAACTCATTACCTACTATTTTTATTTGTATGCACCCTTTGTCAGATGGTTAGGAAAACATTAGAAATTGTTAGGAAAGGACATCTGTTGAAAGTAATCCAACTATAATGTAAAGAGCTTTTATCTTCTTTTCATGAAAGGTATTCTTTTAATAATTAATTCTTTATAGAAGAAAATCTTCAAGTTCACATTTTTGTAGGAGAAATTTAAGGTAACATGAAGAAAATATGTAGTGCACAAATTAGAGTGAACCTTAATATCTGTTTTTTGGTTTGCTTTTTTATGTTAGGAGGAGCCTAAAGAACTTGTAAATTGTCATTCCAAGGGGAAATGGGCCCCAAGACCATTTGATGGAAGAAGCATAATGTTGGATTTATAATAAAGGATGTCTCTATGAGATAAGGATACTACTTTAATGACATATATGGGTAATGTGTCTATTAAAAGGCTTATGAGTTGCTAGAGGACACACTAAGAAACATACTTTTTTCTTCTTATCTAGACAACTTTGAAAGAAGGAGATTAAGAGCTGAACAGAGATATCTGGGTTAAAATTATGAACATACATCACCTGCTATTTATTACTGAGAAAGTTTAAGAAGAAAGAATCTGTGTGACAGAGCATAGTTTTAGCAGGGTTCCATTACAAATACAGCATTTTCAAATTTTTTGTTGTCATTTACCCTCTCTAAAGGGAGAACAATTTTAGTAGTATTTGGACTAAGATAAATAAGTGGTTGTTTTGGACTATTTCTTACCTTTGTCATAATACCACTGCAGTATTTTACCATGATAATCAGAAAGGGAATGTCAGTGTAAGAGGGATGGGAAGGCCTGGAGCAGAGGATCTGGTTTTCCCTAGCAATTGTGGGGAGAGGGACGTCTGTGTTCCAGGAGGCATGTGTCCAAGAGACAAATGGAAAATGTTAAGTCTCCTGGAGGCCAAAGCAGTTCTTAGTTACTTAATCACTTTCTGCAACTTACTCTTGTGGTTTTACGGATCTTACGGCTTTTTTGGTATGTTTGGAAAAGCGTTGTCATTCCTCCTCTAACCTGTGCAAATAACCAGGAACTTTGATCACTGCAGAGATCATAGTGTGTTCCTCCAGAGGAAAGACATCTGATGGTGATTTAAAGTATGTATCTTGTTTATACTTTTCATATAATTTTTTTTGTGTTTTTCACTGGTCCTTCAGGCATCTTTGTAGCAGTTTTCCTCAATCACTATATATGGAATTTACCCTTGCCTTCCATCAATGGCTTATATGTAAGAAGGTCTAAAGATACTTCCTCAAAGTGGTCTGGAGTGCTTGGAGATAAATGGGCTTTTACTCAATCCTTGCTTGTTTTTATTCAGCCTTGCTTGTGATATATCTTTTTCCCCTCTTTTGTTAGGTGGTGGCACATTGGTTGGTGTAATACCTCATAGTTAGAGCCAGTAGACAATCTGTGTTTTTCACAGGAGCATCTGCAGCCAACTCCTGGCAAAACTGTTGAAATGGTACAGGCTACCTGTACCTTTTCACAGAGCAGAGTGCAATAATGGCTATGTGCTGCGCACAATAGTGTTGTACTGCTTAATTTTGTGTGATAAAACACCAAACAAAACCAAGAGAATGCATGTAGTATAAGTTTTGCACTCTTTTACCACCTAATGCCGAGATCAGAATTCAAAATAAAATTTCTGCTTAGGGAATTGCTACTTATTTTGGTGTTTAAGGCTTATTTTGTTGTTTTCAAAGTTTCTGCTGCTATTAAATATTCTTATAGAGGAAGGGAGCAGTTATAATCACAGGGTCATCAGAAATGTTTAGTATATGTAATAACAAAGTGACAGATGGAATTCTGATATATGAGTGTTCTGTAGATACATGTCTTATCTAGAATTCACACTGTTTTTATGCTTCAAAGATCTAAAGCAACAATTAGTTCGTTATAAAAATGTGGGGGGAATGGGTGGTGTGTCAGGTTATATCTTTAGGTAGTTAGGTTAAAGTTAATATTTCAATGGTAGATCTGCTTGCTCTATGTCACTGGCTATCCTATAAGGTAAAATGTTTTCATAAACTTAGAAGTATTTATCCAGTTTTCAGACCATTTGTGCACATTAAAAATAACTTGCTATGCAGGTTCAATGGTTTTCTTGTTGGACAGTGCTTACACTAGGGTCTTGCCACAACAGATGCAATAGATTATAAGAAGACAGCAAGTATAATAATTACAGCATGGAACAGACTGCTGGCAGATACAGCAACGTAGCATTCTCTTTAATCATAGTGCTTCCCATCATGTGGGTGGCCACAGGCTGCAAACGTTTCAGTCAATCCCTTCCCCATGCAGCAGTGGTTGTAAAACAGAGCTGAAGTAAACAGCATTCCATGGGCCATTAAGGGGTTTTAATTTTGGAAAAATATAGCTTCCCTTCACCCCTCCTTTTGGCTGCTTGCTTCTGTCAGCTGTTACCTACCAAATCAGTTCTGCTTGGACTAAATAGTGTATAATGTACTACCTATGGGCTCTTTAAAAAGTTTGTTGTGCTTTGTTGCAGCTTTTGTTATCAAAATACATATTACTTTAAAACCTGAATGTTTTGTTGGGTTTTGCAGCAAGAAATAACCTCTGCCCTTACATTAAATGCTGTGTTTAGTTTAATTTAAAAGCTTTTCATCTTGTTTTCATTCTCACAATTTTTCTTCCTTCAATGCCTAGTGTGGTTTTGCTGTTTCTGTAAATTGCTTTATTGTCTCTCTAGCCATGAGAACAATGCCTCTTCTCCAGCCAAAATAAAGGGGAAATTTCTGGTGTTTTTTAACTTTGTGGCCAGTTTACTCCTTTGGAGGCAGTTGTCACCTCCTTGTTGTTTGATGTATAGTCATCTGGAATCTGAGTTTCATGGAATAGATTTAAGCAGCTAAACTTGGTGTCATGAAAATAGTTACACAGCATTTATAGGCCCTTTTTGAAGAATGTAAATCAGCTGCAGTTGAGGACAGATAATTTAATTTCATAAGTGCATATGCATGAAAGGATATGTTTAGATAGATGAATTTTTACATTGTAATTAGCCATGTATGGAATCAAGTATGTAAATCAGCTTAAAAGAAATGTCTTAAGTGTCAGTGGTTAACAGTTCAAAGTGAGTTTTCTTTTGGATCAAAACAGGACAAAAGACTTCTGTGAAATATTTGCACATTTTTAAGATCTGACATAATTAATTAAAGCCTAATGACTTACTGAACTCTTAATGTGATAAGAGACTGCTCAAATTTTAAATTATTAGTTAAAATTTAGTTTTAAGACTCAAGCTGGCATGCTTTGCAGCATGTCCCAAGGGAGTAAACAGCACTTTCTGGCTATTTTCTCTGTCCTTTGTGTGATATGTTTGTGTTTCAGATATGAAGGACTTTACCCTTTTGAAGTGAGTGCACTTCCTAAGGTGTACACACCTTGGGAAACCCACATCTAATAGCAGTGCTTGATAGAAATTTGACATGTGTGTCTCTTAAACTTGCTAATGTACAGTTCTGTTAAAGACCCCAAGGTTCTTAGATGTGGTTAGGTGTGGGTGAGGAGAGATATTGCAATAACTGACTGATGAATCAAAGATGAGTAATTGATGCAATGATAGTATATATTCAGGATTTCTAGTAGAATGTGTTTTAAAATAACTTAATTCATAAAGAATGGGAGGGTGATAGAAGATGTTAAACTTATTTGTACAAGAAGACACTGGGGCTGGGTCTTTTCAACATAGAAAACATTTTAGAATGAAGATGACTTTTCACATACAGCACATAAACTATTTCTAATGCTTGTTGTCTTGAAATTTTGCTGAGTTCACTGTCAGTATTTTCTCTTTTCACTTCTGTAAAGTTAGCCAGAGTGAGTTCTTGATCACTTTGAAGATTATACATCTAAATAGTTAGTCTTCTCACTAGCTCTTTTGAGAATCAGCATTTCAACTTGATTTTGACCATCTCTGGTCACCTGTAGATAGTTGCAGTGGTAGGATATAAGAGAATTTGCAATGTTTTCAAATTTGCAAGCATTACCATAGTCTTCTGGTTGAAAATAGAATAGTATTATGAATGGGCTGGGAAATAACAGACCTCTCTTCTTCAAATATAATTCTTTAACAATGCCAAGCTAACATGATTATAAAGGATTTCTCAGCTTCTGGGCCAAAGTAAACAAAGGCTAAGTATGTCAAAGAACAAAATGAGAAACAAAGAATTCTGCTTTCCTGCAAGGCTGCTTGAGCTTTAACAGCAAGTGTCACAAATTGCTAGCCAGCTGACATTTCTCAGAGCACTTTAGTCATGCCAGGTGGCTGTAGTAAAGAAAAATTATTTGTTACTGAGACACAAAAAATGGTCTCTATTTGAAGAAATTCTACTGGCATTAGATATTTTTCCTCAGTCTGATATAGTTGTGGATAGTTTTCTCCCTTTAAACTTTTAATGGCATACTTAGGAAGTCCAACCCCAAAGTGTATAAAGTAATTTTTCTTGAATATCTTTCTAAATTAGGTGCAGCATTTGCTATGTGTACGTATTGGAAGTATAAAAATGGGTACATATAATCACTGAAAGAAGTAAACTCCCTGACAGTAAATGTCAGAAAGAAATGTAGGAAGCAAACCTCTCCTAGCCCTCTACTTAGGCACTTTGACCCTAATTAACTAAATTACTGAAGACTATTCCAAGGTTTCTTAATGTTAATTGAAACTGAAGTGGTTTGTTTTTTGCAAAACCTCTGTGTGAGTACTGGAATAGACTCAGTTTGGTAAATTGAGAGGCTGTGTTGAGTACTTAATAATTGAAATGTATGTGTATATGTAATGTAACATTTTGTCTGTCTGAAATGTGTTTTCACCAGTTTTAATTCCAAAGGAGAAACTAGAAATTTTTGGTTAGGTTACCAATAGTTTAAAGATTTTTTTTACAATCTTTTACTATTTTTTTAGCATAATGTACTCTCACATACTGAAAATAACTGTTATTCACAAATATATGCCATGTAATTTCCCCCAGTTGATACACTGAGAATTTTATAAAATGTTGAGAAAACAGAATAATTTTGAATAAAATAGTACTTCAAAAGCTAGATTATATTTAAACCTGTATGATGTTTTATACCTTATATTATTTTACATTTTGATTTTGATTTGCAGAAAACTATTTTTCTGTCTTCTCCTGGAGCTACAGAGCAAATGACAAGAGGTCTTAGAAGCAAAATTAAAAGTCACTGACTTTTTAATGAATGGATAAGTGTGTGGAAATAATATAAATTATGTTATGTCAGCATCCCAGTCCCAGAATTTATTTCATTGGCAGTGAAATGATCTCTAAATGAATGTACTGCTTTCCCACTTACATACATAGCCACTATGATTCTTCATAACTGGCTGCTTATTTCATAGTAAGAAGGTTTTAAAAGTACCAACTCTGTGTTTTATTGTCAGTCATTTAATCAAGAGGATATGGGACACAATAAACTCATAAGCAGGATTTTTAAGAAAACGTTACTGAAAATACAGAATTTGTTTTGGTTTGAGCTGCTGAAAACTAAAAACCAAAAAATTTATTTATATTTGCAAAACAAATCAGAGCAATGTATACATCTTGCTTACTGAGGACTCTAAATTACTTAGGAAGTAATTTGGGCTGTTAGAATCCTACATTCAAAGAAAACCCCTATTATGCAGTACTTTTATTTTTAAAATTATGACTGGAAATCATATTGTCTGATTTATCTGTAATGTTGTAATCGATTATACAGTTTTATAGTACTTTTTTAGCCAGATCAGAAATAGAATTTGACTTGATTTCTGTGTTGAAAGCCATGGGCCATCAGGATGTAGAGGAAACACCTAAGACCAACACTGATGTACAGATTCTTGAAGTCATTGACATTCAAGAAATTCTCTTTCCGAAGTCTGATCAAATGCAAATAAGAAATAGCACTTATTTCTAAAGCTTCCTCTGACTAAGATGTAGTTTTCCATATGATACCTGCTTTCTTTTAGCAGAACTGAGGAAATCTGGTTCCCGTTGAAGCTGATAGAAAAGTCAGAAATAAACCTGTTACTTGACCAGATTTCAGAAGTTTCCCCTTGGGTATCCATGCTGTGCTTACTCCAACAGATTCACACAGATCATAATTTTCAGCAAAATGTCATTAGTGGTCTCGTCTCAAAAAATAACTGCACTTTGTGGCTTCAAGCAGAATATACTTAAGAGAAGTGTTTCTTTAGAATAAATGATAGATTTTTCAGTTTCATCCTGCTCTACTGTTGCTTTGATAGACTCATCCAAGATGGCAAAAAAGAGCTCAGTGTCATCACTGGGAAGTCTTAATTAGTGTCAGGTTTGAATGGCTTATCCCAGTGAAACCATCCATCTCCACTGTTCAAAATATATTGGAGCTATTAATTTTCACATCTGCTTCTGAGGACATTCAGAACCATAAATATTTTGGAAAGAGTGTGTTGAGAAGTTTCCAGAAATAAATTGGTTTATCTGGCTCCCCTGGAATGTCTTTGAAACTGTATCATAAATTCCAGAAAATTGCTACACCAATACAGTTACTACATAAGACTTGCCATCTTGTAATAAAAAACAGGTTCTATTTATGTGTTGATGTCTAATTTCAGAAGTAACCATTCAAGTTTTGATATTTTTCCCCATTGATGTGTGCAGTAAAATACTGTCTATTTCAGAAAGAAAAGGGATAAAAGGGTTCAGAACTTTTGGCTCCCTGCTTGGTAAATACAGTAGCAGCATCTAAAGCACCTCCTGCCTTCCTGGATTGCTTGGGGCAGACTTAAATGTTACTTAAATCAGGGGAGGGACAAATTCTGCTCCAGAAAAGTAATTTCCGGGGTTTCATAGTCTTGTGCCCCATGACATGGTTGTTACAAAAAAAAGTTATGGAGTAACTCAACAAATGGAAGTCAGCCTTCATTACTTAAAGAGGAGTATCAACAGAGTTAACTTATGTGAAAAATGTTTTAATTGTTAAGCCCTCTTCAGACTCACAAAGGTTGGAAGAGACCTGTAAGATCAAGTCCAATGTTAACACTGCACTGCCATATGCCACCCAACCATGTCCCCTAGTGCTACATCTACATACCTTTTAAACACTTCCAGGAGTGGTAGTGCCACTTCCAATAGGCTAGCCTATTCCAATGCCTGACAGCCCTGTCAGTGAAGAAATTTTTCCTAATATCCAGTCTAAACCTCCCCTGGTACATCTTGAGACAATGCCTTCTTATGCTGTCAGTTGTTACTGAGATTACAGAAGAGACCAACCCCCCCTGGCTACACCTCCCTTCAGGCAGTTGTAGAGAACGATACAGTCTCCCCTCCTGTTTAGCCCCTCCAGGCTAAACATCCCCAGCTCCCACAGCTGCCCCTCATGGGACCTGTCCTTCAGACCTTCCAGCAGCTCCTTGCCCTTCTCTGGACACGCTCCAGCACCTCAATGTCCTTCTTGCAGTGAGTGGCCCAAAACTGGACTCACCATTTAAAGTGTGGCCTCACCAGGGCTGAGTACAGGGGGACAGTCACTGCCCTGGTCCTGCTGGCCACACCATTGCTGATGGAGGCTAAGATGCCATCCTTCCTGACCACCTGAGCACAGCCGGCTCATTGCTCAACTCCCGCAGGTCCTTCTTGGCTGGGCAGCATTCCAGCCTCTCCTGCCCCAGCCTGTTGTGCTGTCTGGGCTTGTGACTGGACCCAGTGTTGGGCTGGACCCAGCACTTCACTGTATCAACTGCCCTCAGCCCATTGATCCAGCCTGTCCAGATCTTTCTTAGACCCTTCCTACCCTTCAGCAGATAAAATCATCTCAACTTGGCTACATCTGCAGACTGACTGAGGGGGCACTATAGAGAACAGACCTAAGCATGTTTTGTCTCAAACATTCTGAGTATTGCTACAAGGAAAGGTGTGATTGTGGAGCTGGGGCGGTGCTGTTCTGAGCCAAGTTCCTGCTCTGCATTGAGATTCATGCTTAGTTCCCTACCTCCATCTCACTTCTTGGAGAAGGGCTGTGCATGAGTGAACAAAATTGTGTGGCAAGTCTAGTTTACATAAGAGGCGTGCACCAGGTGAACTATAAAAGGGAATGAATCTTTCTCTCTTTCTCTCTTTTTTCCCCTGGCTTTCTTTCTCTTTTTTCTCTTTCTCCTTTCTTTTTCTTTTGTTTTCTTTGTCTCAATATCCCAGCTCCGGACCATTCACAGGACAAGGACCACTGTGAGGGCTAAGGACTGGAGATGATTTGTTTTTTTCCCTTGCTCTGTCTCAACAAATCATACCCTATCCCATACTCTATACTGAATTTTGTTGTGGGGGTGGGGAGGTAGTGGAGGTATGCTATAGGATCTTGTAGATATGAAACAGTGTGCTTACACTGATAAAGAAAGTTTATCAGTTTATGTCTTTGTGGTAATGCTCATAGGATTATCTGCTTGTTAAAGATACTAGAAATCTCTGCAGCAGTGGATTTTTAATTATCTGCAGTATTACTCAGTATAAATTGTATCAGTAAAATAAAGTAATTTGCAAGTTTGTTCAAAGACGTTGGTCATTGTGAGTAATTTTATAAAAAATTACCAATTCCATTTCAGATTGAAGGGATTTTGAATAGTATGCCTTTAATCCTAGGCCTGCAATAGATTTCTTCTCTTGCAATTGCAGCCAAGGTGATTTCCCTCTTACTTACTCAGTGGTGGGAGAAATAAAGAAAAAAGTCAATTCTGATATTGCAGTGTGCCTGACTGTTGTTCATTTTCCAAAATCCACTGTCTTGATTCTGGAAATGCAAAAATAAAAGGTGCTTATTGTTTTTCGTTTCGAACAGAGTATTTCTGCTGCAGATCAACTTGCCTGGCTTGTAGAATGTGGTATTAGTGGATTAGACAGTGAATGGTAATTGATTCACTGCCAGGAATAACAGATGATAGTGTAGATCTCCAGCTGTTAATGCTGCTGGAGTAGTATAGGATCCAGGACTGATACCATCAATACAGGAGTGCATTTAGTACTGACAATTTTCTCATCAAGTGCTTGAATTTCACTTAACTATTGATCTTTAATGAATCCTTAAAAGTCATCAGTATGAAGCAACTGATAGATACTGTGGCTCTGTAATATGTCATGTTTTTTTATTTTCCAAAATGCTTTCAGGGGGATTCATAATGTAATATTGGAACCTGTCACGACATTTTAATATTTGTATTGCTTCCTATATATGTGAGAAAATCTGAAATCTTAGATTTCTCTGTAGTACTTCCTGAAAGAGTTAATTTCAAATATTCCCAAGCCCTTCTCTGCAGGGCTGCTCTCAGTCCATTCATCCCTTCTGGAGATATTGGAGATTGTCCCAGTCAAGGTGCTGGACTTTTCACTTGGCCTTGTTGAACTTTGTGAGGTTCACACAGGCCTGCCCCTCCTACCTCTGGATGTCATCCCTTCCCACAGGGAATCAACTGACATGGATCTTGGTGTCATCTGGAAACTTGCTGGGAATGCATTTATCCTTCTGTCCTACTCAATCCCATCCCATTGATGAAGACATTAAATATTCCTTATCCTAATAAGTCACTTGTCTTATTAGGATAATAAGACACTTGTCTTAAGTTGGATGAAACATCAGTATTAATTTTTCCTCTAGATAGCTAATATAGAGTAGTAAAAGAATTATCCCTTAAAACTAAAATTATATAAGAAGTAAATAAGCTACTTTTTCTAGAGAGAAGGAGAACTTTCTGTATATGTTCTTGAAGAGTATGAAAGCTTTTAAACTGAAATAAACAAATGCTTTAACTTACTGTTAACAAATAGCTTTGTTGCATGTAGGGTTGTCTCAGGCTTTCCACTGCAACACTGTCAGTAAAATGAAATACATAAGACATAGAGCTGAATTTTACATGTTTTCTACCTTTAATACCTATGTGTCTTATATAAATACCTAATAGCTCCTTTCATCTTGACTACAATATCTCATTGCCTGTGTTTCCCTTGCCCCCTTCTGGCTGTTCAGAGATTTTGTACAGTTCAAGAAAAAAAAATCTGCAAATTCCTTGCACATAAATTGAAAATAAAACAACAAAAACCCAAGCAAGTAAATAAGCAAGCAAAACCCCAAAACAATACCAAACCAAAAACCAACACAGGGAAGGGTTGCAGGACATATGCAGACTGATGCTGTATAGTCATTTTGTCTTCTCTTTTCTCCTATTGCATGGTTAGCACTGGCTGTTGCACAAGGGTACTACTTCTGAAAGTAGTCTTCACAAAGAGTGTTCAATTAGTTTTAGCCTTAGGAAAATTCAGGTTACAGAAAGGGTCACTAGATAACAAGTTTTGTAGTGTAACAGGTGAATATATGGGGTTTTAAGCCACTCCCTCATTTAGCTGTCATCTGTTGCCATGCCAGCCTGTCACATCCTTTCAGAGATTTTTATGTTTATTGTCACTGGTGAAGCTTTTTGGAAGTATTTCACTGAGCAATCCCACAGACTTTGTGCTTTTCAAGCCCCTTCCTTACCTCTAGTGAAAGTAGCATCCCAGGTTTGTTGTTGTAACTCCTTGTTTATTTTGTTTTTGCCTTGCAGTTTGGTTCCTTATCTCATTCTCCTTGGTAAACTGTCCTATTTTGTAGGTAACCTTGATAGTGTTCTGAAAAGGAAATTCAACTTTAGTAATAGTTGCAAAAGACTAAAAATATATAAGGGTTTTTTTTTTTTACCAATAAATTGATTAAGGCCTGTTGGGAAATTGCACGATTTAAATAGATTTTAGCTTTCGCTTCTGACATGTTTAGAAGCTTGTACATTTTCAAAATCCACTCTTTTCTGTCTTTTTCTTAAGAATGCAAAAAAATTGAATATAAGTTATTACTCTGAAACTTTTGCCACAGCAGTTTTAATCCTCTTTGGTTTTTGGGAATTCTCTGAATGGCAATAGAACAGCAGTTGCTTCTCTTGAGGGCTATCTAGGAAAAAAGTTGTACAAGGAAGGAAAGTTATATTTAGGCATTTACCATAATTCTTCAAGGTAGTAAAAGAATCCTGAAGTATGATAAATAGGGTATCCCAAATGCTTGTTACTTATTTTGATAGCAATGAATTTTCTTAGACCTCTGGTGTTCTTCTGCTGATTCTTCTCTCTCACATCAATCAAACATGGAACACATGGATTGAATATATCTAATGCCAGGACTTCTGAAGCAGTTGCTTTGGGTTATTCAACAAAAATGAGATTTCTCTTTTTTTTTTTTTTTTTTTTTTTTTTTTTTTTTTTTTTTTTGTCTCAGAATCTTTCATTAGGTTCCTCTTTTTATTAATAAGAATTCATAGAATGAAGCAGCTGAAACCCATGGGAGTCACAGGGGTTTTGTCTGAACCTTTCTTTACTCATATGTTTTTAAATGACGGCCTTTTACACTGTATACTAATCCTGACTCTCTGTTACCAAGAATTTTATATACTTAATGCCATATACAGTTTATACTTTAAGTGTCAGTGATACATAAAGCACTGAAATGAACCCTGGAACATAACTGTTGTCATGTCAGCGTGTAGCAGTCAAGAACACCTAGAAATGAAAGCTGTAAAAAATGCAGTGCAGACAGTTTGATAATCCACACAGAACTGTCTCAGCTCAGTTGTGATGCCTGGATGCAAAAACCTGCTCAAGATTTCACACTTTTGATTTTCATAATGAGTTTGCTGGGGAAGGTGATGGGGCGTAAGCTCTGTCCAAATAATGGCAGAGCTCTAGTGCTGAAGAACTAGGAAAGCATGAGTTCATGCCTGCAGAACCAGTGTATCAAATCTGTAAATCTGACTTAGAAACTATCAGCAAAGGAGTGCTTATATTATCATATGATGTATTTATAGGTTTTAATAAGATGTAAAACATTGGTAGTGAATTGGTAGAGAAGAACATGTCAAGATTAGTTGATAAAAGTCTTAAAATGATGAGGAAATTAGGCAAATTACAGTATGAGACCAGACCTTGAATCCCAGAGCATCTTGAAAAAGTGGTGTGGAAAAGTAGATGGTAATTTCAGACTTTCTTTTCTTGATCACTGGCCGAGAATACAGATGATTGAAATAGCTCCCAGGGAACTGAAACCTAGCAAAGGTTTTGATGTGTATGTTCTCCACTGCTGTTGATAGCTGCTGAAATTGTGTGGTGTGAGCGAACCCATATTTGATTGTAGCAGCAGTAGCATTTTCCTTGTGGTTGGTGGGAGCTGTCTGCTCTTCTGTATCTGTGGTATAAAATGGCCATAGCTGATCAAAAGGCTTTAGCCCAGACAGAGTTCAGTGGCTGACCTGCTCCTTTACACAGCTTGTGGTAGCCTGGTACTTTATTGCCATTCTGTTGATTTCTCAGAGTTTGCTGTGCCATCTCCTTTCTTCTTCTAAGTGGGAAAGCAATGAAGCAGAAACCAGTGCATTCATATCAGCTCTGGGCTACACATCAGCAGATTATTATTGTCACTTGGTTAAAAATGTAAGTATTTTGTGTAATTGAGATTTTGTTAATAATAAATCACCAGTTTATAAGCACATACATGAAGCTGTCATTGTGATAAGGAACATGAACTGGACTTTGTTTATCTTTTCTTACCTCAGTTACTTTTACAACCTTTTAAGGGAAAAAATGAAGTGGGAAATCTCTGGACAAATGAGAAACTTTTATTAGATTACACTGTAATAGATGTTCATAAAAACAAAATTCCCACTGCTGTTGCACTATAACAAAAGAAAAACCCTCTTCTATCATCATTTTTGTCCATGAAGTTAAAATTGTATTATTTTATGCATTAGAATGTAACTTCTGAATGTTTTTTTTTTACTATATTTGCTGCATTTTAAATGGGAGATGAGCCCTAAATGTTAGCTGAAGTCACTTTTATATTTAAGATATATAAAAATACTGGGAATAATATTTCATAATATATTGACTTGAATTAAACAAAGCATGTAAAAATTATTAGTAATGCTCTTCTGAAAGTTATTCCTTAACTCATGGGAAAGCAGAGCTAAAATGAATATTTTTTTGTTTTAAAACATATAAAGTATAATGTGTTAAAATAACATTTTGTGGTACAGTTTGTTCAGTGATTTGGAGGCCTTTAATTTAAAATCAATACTAAAAAAAATTTAAAAATCAAAATAGATGAACGGGGAAGTTATTGACCTTTACAGTGCATCAGTCACACAGAGAACCATGCAACTAATGTCTGCTTATTGGCAGTAAATGTAATATATTTTATTTTATTTATTTTATTTTATTTAACAGATGGTTGTTTCATTAGTAACAGAACTCAGAGAAAACCAGTCCAATGGACTTAACATTCAGGAGAGGTAGGTGTTATCTAAACATAATTTTGATATGTTTTGATTTAGGTCATTACAGTTCAGTGAAGATCACGTTACAGTCTTGGGCAACTTAGGCTTAGGTGAAAAGTTATGGATTCATATGTTAGATAATCTGAGGTGTGGTCTAGCTTGGTAAGTTGGGCTTTGCATTAGAGTTTGTACTTAACCTAGGAGCTATAGAACAGTTGGAAGGACCTTCAAAGATCATTTGCCTAATGGTGCTGTTGTCACTATTTTTCACATGATCATGCCTTTTTGGTGTCTGATTTCTACCTTTCCACTGACCTTGAAATGCAGGTCAGTCAATTGTTGGTACTGTAAAAATTATGTCATTTGAATGTCAGTAGATCCTATTGATTGCATGTAAATTAAGTGAATTGCAGCTAACAATACAAAAGAGAAAATGATGGTATTTTTAATGTAAACTGTGAATTCAAATTGTGTCTTCTGTGTTAGGTGTATTCAATTTATTAGATTAAATTATTAATAACAGGGTAATAAATACAAATAAGCAATGCTTATTCATAATTAAATTATTAGTGATGAAATTATTACACTAATAGTGTTATGTAATAAACTAAATGAAATTATTGTTGTTATTACTAAAAAGTAAAATAACTAATATGTAAATAAAATCATTTAAATATTCATAAAATTGAAATAATTAATAGTTAATTAATTGAATGAAAGAAGATTCCTGTGCACATTCTGTTGTCTTCCAGAGCCAAAACCAATGCTATGAATAAAAGAGTTTTATGACCTATTTTACACAGCTTGTAAAATTACAAGAAAGAAGAGGCTGATTGAAATATTTTTCCTGTATCATGATCCAGACTCTTTACTATTCTTCTCCCCTTCCTCTTTGCACCTAGATATTTGGTAAAAAAGACTATATGTGCTGAATTTGTTTAGAACTGATGTTAGTATTAAAATCATGGAGGCAGTTAATGAGGAGTATCACAAAGTTTCTTTCCATGTAGGAAATAAATGCCCACATTTTTATAAATAGGGTGAAACAGACTTAGCTGAAAAGCTGGTTTAGACTGTTGTGAACAGAAATACTTGATTTTTGCTGGAAGAAAGGGAAGATTTTGAGCTTGGGTTGATTTTTGAGTATAGAAATTATGATATGGTTATTTATTCAAGTTCCAGAGACAAAAATGTTTGCTTTTAGAGGTGTGCGTTTTCTTCTTTCTCCATTTAGTGATATTTTAAAAATTCAGATGTTAATATCTGTGCAAATTAATTGTATACAGCAGAATGCATTGTGCACTATTCCTCAAGAATGTATTTTGAAGATTATGTAGAATGCAGTTGCCTTTACAGGGTTTTTCTTCTGAAGTTAAGTAAAACTAAATTAAGCTTCTAAATTTTGCTAGTCCTGGATAATGAATTAGAAACATTATTTTGCAAGGGAACTGATTTAGAGTTTCAGGTCTGTGTTTCCTGGAAAATACTGCTGCATGATACGATCATCCCAATAATCACCATTCCTACAAAAACAATTGTAACAAAAGTGCATTTTGAAGTATTTCAGTATAAGAAACCAGGTAATTTCTCAGAAATGTGCATCTTTGAACATGTGTAGTGTTGTGTTTCTCTCTCTGTTTAAATGCAAATGCTTAGTACCTCATGTCCATGTCCATAGTGCTGAGCAGCCTCTTAATTCCCATCTCAAGTCTTCAGAAGTAGTTATTGAGGACTCTTCACAGAAAATGCTTCCAGATTCTTGCAGAGAATGCACTTCTTCTAGTGAATCAGGAGAAACTTTCAGGAGTTCACAAAGCCTTTTACAAGCAATATATTTTATTTTACCATGTTTTAATATGCTACAGTTCAGTATTTCATGGTTCTTAGTCTTTAAAAGTGTCTTCCTGTCAATGCTAGAGTTTCATGTGCTAGAAACAATGTATATTCTCTGGGAAAGTTGTGATTTCTTTTTGAAAATCTAGACTCTGCCATTTAAATTTTCTTAAAGTTCCAAAGTTTCTGTATTTTCTTTTTATTCCCGATTCCACTGGTTTTAGTTATTTCCAACCATATAGTTTTAGTGAGAAGCTCCAGCAAGTGGTTTGTATATTGAGATCCACAGGTGCTACACATTCCTTCTGCAGTAGGTCTGTAAGACAAAATTTTTCCAGCTGAGCACTTGAAGACAGCAGGATTCATAAATTGTTTCTGTTAAGAGAAAAGAGAGGTTAAAAAAGTAACAGGAGGCCTGAAAAGCAGCTAGGTTGTCTCTTCTGAGGCTCTAGGAAACTTACATGGGAACTGTGAATCTCTGGTCTTCCTTCACTGACCCTGGGAAAGACAGAGAAGTGTCTGCTAGGAAGGAAGTGGTGATGGAGCCAACACAACTGAATGTTCAATTCAGAATTGTGTTGATATCTCTCACGTGGTTTGCTCTGAGCACTTAAATGTCATGTGTTATATGACATAACATTCTGCACACAATATGGAATGATAATGTCAAGTCATTCTAGTTTCAGCAGTTATGTATGCCTGTCTGACATTTAATCTTCTGTAATTAGTTAATATTCTGAATATGAACTGTGTTTTTCCCTCAGCATTCCAGCCAGTCGTGTGAATGCTATGTCCATTTTCTGTGTGCCTCTCATTACTTTGCCTGATCTAACTCCATTGCTGGAAACTCTTCTTCTTTACCATGGAGGTTCATCAAAAGAAATTCTCAGTTCAGAGTTTCTAGAGGCTGTGAATGAAGCCTTTTTAAAGTAAGTAGCAGGGTTTGTATTATTGTTTTGCTTTTTCATAGACTATTGATTCAGTTCAATGTCTTTTTTCTAGGTTTGTATGCTGAATGCACTGTACACCTTTCTAGTAAAGTATTTCCCTTGCAGTTAAATAGCAGAGGTGAGGTTGTGGGACAAAGCAGAATTTTACACTGCTGATGCACAAACTGACGTAACAGCTTTTAATATTGACTGGGATCTTGTCTCACCTATTCCCTAAAAAGAAAGTTAAAACCTTCAATAGATTTTAGGAATTTTGTGGAAATTTTGATAAATTATGGGAAGTGTGACAGTTTTTCATAGAAATGTCATTTATGTGTCATGTAAATGTATTACAATTCCTAACTTCACATTTTGGGAGCCAATTTAATTTTTCTGTGTGTAACATAGATCCATTTGATGTTTTCATAATTCTTTTAGGTTTTGTTGGGTTTTTTTGGTTTTTTTTTTTTTGTGAAATTTGTTCTCCAGATTTTTAATTCTCCTGTTTTTCAGCAGATTAGTTTTAATGAGTCAGAGAGAGGAGCAATTCATGAAATACAGTTTTGGTTATTTTGCTACCACTAAATCCACTGTTCTGATAAAATCAGTCTGTGGATGAAAAACACCTGAGGAAAGCTGAATATCAGCAAGGTTGACTATGCCAGGAAAGATATCAGGGAAAGCAGTGCTTACTTTTACTTGAGAACTGCTTTATTCAAGTTGTAGCTGAGGCACTGTGTTATAAACAGGGTTTTTTTAATATTCAAAAATGTCCCTTGTGAACACTTTATGCCAGTTACCCATTTTTCTCCTTTTTTGATAAGTTTTAATTGCTTTCTCTGTACTCATAATAATTTCTGAGATGTTGCAATGAAGATTTTTGTGGTAATCCATTGAAGGCTCCAGACAAAAATAGATAATTAATGGAAAAATACAATAACTAATCCATGTGTGTTGCTAGAAGCCAAGGCAAAGGAATGAAAAAGGAATATGAATATGGAGGTTTGTAGTGAAAGATGTGCCCAAAAGGACAGAGCTGTCTTTCAATTTTTGACTTGGCCATCGTTTGTGGCTTCTGACTGTTCATGTTGGAAAGTTTGAAAGACTTTGTGAGGAGGTTCACAGGCTCTGTACAGATGGTTTGTTCTCATATCAGTAAGCTGGTGGGCAGTCCATCATGACAGACTTCTGATGCTTCATGTTGTCAGTAAGGCCATTCTTTGGATGGTCATAAGAGGTTCTTCTGCTTGAAATAAATGTCTCTTTACTTAGCTGTTGAACTACTTACTTATCACAGTGAACAAAACTTGGCTTATGACTAAGTGACTCTTTCAGGGTCCTCAACAAAAGTGCATGGTTTCCCTGAGAGCAGATACAGGCTCACATGTGCTTTGCATGATATATTTCTGAATTGTCACTGAACTCATGTGGCTGCAGTGTGAATGTGTTTGTATTTTATTTTTTCCCCGGTCTGACAACTGACTTCTATTTTCCCTGACTCTGTTGTGTTCTGAACATGTCTTTTTTCTGAACATGGGTGAAGTCTGCCCCAGAAAATAGGACACTTGCAGGCTCCAAAGAACTCAGAATTGTCCTGGTGGGACCACCTGGAAGTTCAGCTCTGGAAGTATAATCATTACAGTTAACTTCCTGTATGGGTTTTATATCCTGCAGTTGCAACACTTCTGTGTGAGCTTTTTAGCTTTCTTTTCCTGTCATAATATCTATAATATCTACTATGCTACCATAAAAACAAGAAAGGTGGTAGTGGCAAAATTAGCTGATCTCTTGTCATTCTTAATTTACTCTGATGTGCTTAAATAGTAATATTTAGTAAAACAGCCCCCTGAAATTGAGCATTGCTCTACAGTTTTGAAATTCTGCATACTTAAGTGTATTTCTTGTCTCCACATGCACATTTTAAATGTACAGAATATTATATGGAAAAAATACAGACTTTTAATGAAATTCAGAATTCTGAGAGCTGACAATTAAATGAATATATGGCAAAATAAATACATTGAAAATAGATCCTAAAATGGCTTTAGTATTCTTTCTGCTAGTATTTTTCTCTTCTATCAGCTTTAGTTTGGACATGCTCTCCAGCCTAATTTTAGGGTTTTTAATCTTAACTTGATTTAAGACCAAGGCAAATATTTATTGTTATTTAAGTATTGTTTTGGTCAATAGTTACAAAAGTATTCCAGGATATTTGTGCTGTGGTATCTCTTCTTTGGTGGTTAGTTTAGTATTTTGAATCATGCTGGTCCACACTGTGCCTTTTCTTTTGTAGGGATACAACACCAATAGCTAAAGTATTTAGATGACAAGATAACTTCTTCTTAACTATTTTTCTGCTAAATAGCTCTGGTCAGTGCTGGTGGGCTGAAGACTTAGCTATCTTTAAGTATTTTTTTTCTTTTTTTGCTCTTTTTTCTTTTTCCTTTTTGTTGTTGTTGGATTTGGGTTTTTTTCCTTATTTCTCTGCAAAGATAGGTAATACTTTGGTTATACAGCAGAAATATTATTCAGGACCTTCCTACTCACCTGTCTGTCTGCAGGAGCTAGTCCAGGTTTGAGAGAGCTCAGGGTTCAGGGAAAGGACCTTTCTCAAGAGAGGAAGGGAGCTCTGGACCTAAACCTTCTGTTTCCATTTGATGGGATTCATAATGACCAGATTTCTAGGTTGTAAACATGTGGCAAAGTTGCATCTGTAGATGATGGTGATTTCCTGTCATTCTTTGCTATTATGATTTGCTGTTAAACAGGCTTCTGTAAAAAAGATATCTCTCTTACTTCAGGCTGATCTTTGTGGTTCCTTTTCCCTCAGTATATTTTAAAAAAAAAAGTTTGTTTTTTCTGTCTTCTTCTAGTTACTCAGGTAAAACAGTATTTTCCTTTCTAAACCAGGAAGAAGATCTCCCTTCCTGAACCAGCTGTCTCCAGCCTTTGGCTTCGTCACCTACCAAGCCTTGAAAAAGCTACCTTGCATCTTCTAGACCAGTTGTTTTCCATTCAGTTGAATTCACTGGAAGAAGTGGCTCATGTCATAAAAGACTCATTGCTGGTATGTGCAACATGTACTGTATTTGGTAGTGCTCTTTCATGCTTCAGGAGTGGCAGTTTTCAGATATGTCAGCAGGGAGACATAGGTCAGCATAAATGGCCTTCATGAGACATATGACTTGGTAATTCAAGCCAAATCTTGAGTCTTACAAACCACCACTTTTTAACTTCTCACACCGAATTGAAAGAGTAGAAAAAAGATTTTTTCCAGTGATAACGAATGGGTAAAGAAACAAGGATCCCATTGGTGAAGGTGCTGAGTAGTTTCCTCTGTATTTAAAAATTAGAAACTCTGGCTAGGAAGGATTTGAATCTGTTTTTGTTTTAGTCTCTGTGCCCTTGGAGTTCAGCAGTCTGAACAACTGCATTGTAGATTATTTTATTATGGACTGCTTAGTTACTTGATTTTGTTTGCAAACCTGAACAAAATTCTTAATGCAAAACATTTGCTAAACTGTAATTAAAATTGGTTTTCAAGTGCTGTGTTATGCAGAGCACCAGAAATCTTCCCTAAGAGAAAACGTGGCACAGTACTTTTTCCAAAATAATGAGCTAGTTTGCAGCACTAGGTGTAAATTTAATTGTTAATTGCAGTGTGAAATAGCGTGTGTGCTATTGCACTCAAATTATGTATTTCATAAAATGATAGAATAATGAATGGAATATGTATTTTATTTTCAGCCTATGAAACTGCTTACAGAGTACGTATTCTAGTCAGAATATTCTTCTTTTTAATTTAACTTGCAAATCTCTTATTTTAGAGATCCATTACGATACTTGCAAATTGTATAAATTTGGTTTGGTGTCAGCAGTTCTTCATATGCCATCCTGGGATTTAGGTATTGCAGCACACAAGGCTATATACAGAGCTTATGCCTAATTTTTCTGTGTCAGATACGTTGTGAGTTGTACACAGTATCTGGTACTACACCATATACCACATGAGTAAAACAAAAGATATCTAAATTTAGGTTATAAATATATAAAAAGAAGTCAAATACTTGTTTCAAGTGGGGTTTTTTTGGTATTTATTAAAAATGTTCGTACTTCAGTTTTCTTCACATCCTTATCTCTGAAAAGAATGAAACATTACTGTGCTAGTGCACTTAGGTTGTCTTTACTTGCCTCTGCTCCAAAGACGTTGTGCTTTCAAAATAAGATATTCACAGGCTGGCAGGAACAGTGTAGCAGCTTTGAAAGCTGGTTTAGAGAGGACATCCTGTGGACAAAGAATGGAATGAATGGAGCCATAAAGAATTGAACAGTAGGCACCTGGATACTGATGATTGATAAGAGGGAAGGTGCATAAATGGGACATGGCATAACAAGTTAAAAAAACGGGATGGGAAGTTTCAGAGAGGCAGTATAGAAGGAAAATAATGTGATTCTAGATGCATAATGATATTTTGTAGAACATTTACATGGTACTGTAAAAATACTTGTGTGACATTAAATTAGTCAGCACTTTGAATCCAACAATATAATTATTTAGCCTGGGTAAAGGACATTTAAATATTTGTTTAGGAATGTGGATGTGCATTTTTTGGCAGTTGGATTATAGTGTTTTAGGATGTAAGCTCTGTTTACCTTATGGATATAGTAATAGTGGAATCATGAGACAAAACTAGACTTCTGTTTTCCTACTTGGAAGAAAACCTTTAGAGGAAAAGTATAAATATGATAGTGATTTGATTATAGTACATTATAAGAAGGAAATTTCAATAAGCTCTTTCATAATTACATTATCAGAATAATTTAACAAAATCAAGTATCTTGATGCAGTAATCATACTGTACATAAATCTCATAGATTGGTGCCCAGATAGTTGTAAACCACTGTATTTCTCTTATGAAAGAAACTTGATATGTATTACTCATACATTTTAATTACAAGAGTAATTGTTGTGTGATGGTCCACTAACTTATGTTTATATGCCATGCTATTATGCTTGTGAGTTTGTGGCTAAACTGGAAATTCTGTAGTTACTCAGAAGTAGTAAAAACAAGTGAAGTGACCATCACAGATGGTCTCTTAGCTTCTTTGGAATTGAGTGTGTGAGTGGATGTCTTCCTTATTGAAGTAACTTGAGGATTTGTGGTGTGCATTAATAACTAAACGTGCAGTAAATACACATACTAGTTTTATGCTTTACCAGGAATGGATAGATATGTATATATACATATTTTTAAAACCTGTGTATGCAAAAATCCCCATCTGCCTCAGCTGCTCCTCGCAGAACTTGTGCTCCAGACCCTTCATCAACTCCATTACCCTTTTCTAGACTCACTCTAGCACCTCAGAGTCCCTGCAATGGGGTGCTTTGCTGAAGTCCAAGTTGACAATATCCACAGTCTTTATGTCATCCAACAGGCAGGTCATCTGGCCATGAGAGGCAATTAGCTTCTCAGGGACCCTGTCCCAGTCCCCTGCTGGCTGGGCCTGATCCCCTGGCTGTCCTGTCTGGGCTGTGTGATGTCACTCAAGGTGATCTGCTCCATCACCTTCCCTGGCACTGGGGTCAGGCTGACAGACCTGTAGCTCCCTGGATGCTCCCTTCTACTGTTTATAGATGGGTGTCACACTGGCCAACCTTCAGACATCTGAGACCTCCCTGTTGTACCAGGACTAATGATAAATGATGGAGAGTGGTTTAATGAGCACTACTGCCAGCTCCTTCAGTGCCCTTGGGTGGATCCCATCTGACACCTCACCCTTGTGATTTTCTAAGTGGTGCAGCAGGTCACTAACAACTTCCTTCTGGGTTGCAGGGGGTCTGTCCTGCTCCCCATCCCTGTCTACTGCTCATGGGGCTGCCCTGAGGATAACTGGTCTTACTGACAAAGTCTGAGGCAAAGAAAACATTAAATGTATCAGCTTTTTCCTTATCCTTGGTGACTCTTTTCCTTTCCATGTTCAGTAAAGGATGGAGATTTTTCTTGGCCCTCCTTTTGTAGTTAATGTATTTATAAACACATTTTCTATAATCTTTCACAGAAATGGCTAGATTGAGTTCTAGTTGAGGTTTTGCTTTTCTAGTTTTCTCTCTGTATGACTTAATGATATCCAGAGTTACATGCCCCTTCTTCCAAAGGTCATAAGCTCTCTTTTTTTCCCTGAGTTCCCATGAAAGCTCCCTGCTCAGCCAGGGTAGTTGTCTTCTCTGGCACATGGAGATGGTCTGCTCCTGTACCTTTAAAAATTCCTTCTTAAAGCATGTCCCCTTCCTGAACCCCTTTGTTTTTAAGGGCAGTTTCCTGAGAGACACTCTGAACTAGAGTTCTGAACAGGCCAAAATCTGCCCTCTGGAAGTCCAAGGTAGAGGTTCTGTTGATCCTTTTCCTTATTTCACCAAGAAACTCTATCATTCCACAGTCAGTGTGCCCAGAATGGCCCCTGACCACCACGAGTCCCACAGCCCTTCTGTGTTTGAGAGCAGAAGCTCTGGCAGGCCATGCTCTGGCAGGCTCTCCTGCCAGCTGTGTCTGAAGGACCTTCCACACACCCCAGGAACCTCCCAGACTGTCTCCTCTCCACTGCTGAGGGTCCAGCAGGCACTGGGCAAGGTAAAGTCTCCCAAGAACGAGGGCAGGTGATCATGGAACATCCACTGACAGAATATTTCCCTTCATCCTGGTTGGGTGGTGTGTGCCAGACCCCCAGCAGGATCTGTGCCATCCCTCTGACTGTCACCACAGGCTCTCAGCCTTATCCCCACTGCCCCTGAGCTCTGTGCAGCCAAACCCTCCCCAGTGTGCAGAGCCAATGAAAGAGGCATTAATGAGGAGGAAAAAAGGATAGAGAAAATTACTCTTAATGTTGATAGATGCAGGTGCTTTTAAAACTTCTGTAAAAATATACTTGTGCTTTAAAAATTAATGTAATCTTCAAAATAGAAACACATTTGGCATTTTGTATAAGAAAAAAAGTAACATTTCCTATTTTAAACTGGTAAATATAAAATTCAGAAACACAAATATGCAATTGGAAGATACGAACAACTTTTGGAATACAGCACTGTAGTAGTTTTCTAAAGTTAGATGTGCTTAACTTCTAGAAGTGTTGTGTCCAATTAATTGCATGTGAGTCTGGAAATCAAGACTTACTTCCTCAAGTCTGTATGACTTTGGGCATGTTTACTTCCCCCTGTTTATTCTTACTTGTGGTTGGTACAGAGCATTCTGTGATGTGAATAAAATGCAGATTGTTCTGTCTTTTTTTTTTTTTTTTTTACCGTTTACTTGCTTACTGTAGATACAGATGTATTTTTCTACAGTTTTTATTCAGTTAAATTTTTTATTTAGTGATTTTTTTAAATTCTGTTTTGGCTTTGTGTTATGAGTAAATGGTTGAAGATTCTGTTTCTAATAATACAGATACATAAGTAGTATAGTTCTTTAATTAAGACTTGTGTCTGGAAAATGTTAAATGTGTTTTTTTTTATCGTAATACTGCACATGCAGCTCCAATTCTCTGTGTTTTAATATTTTTGTTTAGCATGTATTGTGCTGTCTGTATTGTGCATGTTTTAGAAGTGTTTGAACGATATGTAGGGTTTGATTTCTGTGTAAAGCATTGAATAGTTGCAGACAAAATTATTGAAACATTAAATGCCTTTTTATTTTGAAAATATAAGGAAATAATGTCAACAAGAAGAAAATTTTATGAAAATCCCTCCTAGAAATGATGATCATTCCAAAATTCCAGAACTGCTGCTGATAACAGCAGAATTGTGCTGCTTGCTCTTGTCCTTCTACACATCGGGCATCTTCAAATTCCAGGGCAGACTTTTGCACTGTCCCAGCATTCTTGCTCTGAGGGCTTGCAAATTAATTCCATATAGTCCATTGATCAAAATATTGTGAAATTAGGTAACAGTCGGGTTTGAGCTTGGGTTCATTTTTCATTTTTTCCCTTTTGACTACCAGTGTTGAAATTCATATTGATTTCCGTTGTTTAGATAAAATTCTAGGGGCTATTAATGATGATTTGTTGTAGTGAGTGCTGTTAGAGTGCTGCTGGAAGAAGTGAGGAGTTTTTCATTGTTGTATACAGCACTTTTATTTTGAACTTGTTCAAAAGAGCTAGGATTTGGTGTTGGTCTGTGAGCCGGGCTGCTGCTGGACCCTTTCTGGTTTGTATCCAGTGTGTCTGCTCGTCATCACAGAAGTGTGCCTGGAAAGGTGGGTAGAGGGTCTGAAAGGCAGGGGAGGAATTACTGAATTTAGCCCACAGGACTGAAGGCTGCTCCCTGCTCCCGGCAGTGGGATTGGGGCGCAGCTGCTCCCGCTCCAGAGCAGGAGGCGGCGCACGTTCCTTTGGCAGCCTGGCCACAGGGAGGGGAGAGCAGCCGGAGCAGAGTGACGCTCCTGCCTGCAGCGGGGCAGAGTGTGTAATAAACAGTATGCTTCCTAAAATTTAGAGAATGCATTTTATTAAACTTGCTTTACTCTAGGCTGTTCAAGAACTGTATTCTTACCAAATCTTCGGGCACTAACATGAGAGATACTAAGTGAGGATTTGCTTTACTACTTTGACTTTAACTCAGTACTTTGGGGAATGCATAAGTGGGATTTTTCTAGGTGTTCTATAAAAGCCTAAGAATATGGAATTAGAAAGCAATGAGTCAACTGGTGCATGTTTAATATAACAGTCTTTTGTGTGGTAGCATGGTAAAAGGCTTCACAACTTTAAAAAAAAAGTATTTTGATGCACTGAGATATTTGGCTTGTACTAGCAACTCTGAAGTTCGCAAAAGAAGATAATACTGTGAAAAAAAATGTCTTGGACAAAAATGCTTGCAGAACTATTAAAGACAAAGATGATTAAATAAATTTCTGGAATTTAATTTTGAAGATGTAACAAGAAAGCACATCCAGAAAGTGTTGTCTGCAAAGAGGAAAGAAAAGCTTTTTGAAAAATCTTTTCTCTGTGTCTAGCCTCTAGCAATGGCATGCAACAACCTGTTCTTTCTGTCTGCACCTTTAGTATTCATAGTGATTGTTGTCATAAACAGTTTGGGATCCCAGGCGTTTGCATGTATCAGCTGTTGAGCCTGCTTGGTCTCGCTGTGGAGAATTCCAAGAGTTCTAATCCTGACAAAAGGGTTTAGTAAGAGCTAATCTTAGAGTTGCAGTTTAATAATGGGTATGTAATAGCATCCGTGAGTTAAGCTGTAAATTATGCAATGTCAGTTGTGTGAATTGTTTCTTATTAATATCTAATTTTCTTCAATTTGTTTATTAACAGCCACAAGCAGCAAGCCATCCTGCTATTTTCAGAATTGTAAATGAAATTTTCAAGTAAGTTTTAAAATTACTGTGGGAAGGGCTTTAGATGACCCATTTAAACATTGAGATTTTCTTCAAGAGCAGAAGCAGTATTATGATCTGCAACATATTATAATTTCAGGATATCTTTTTCTTTACCTGTCCCTTTCTGTGTAGTATACTGCAAATAATGAAAAATGTTTAAAATCTTATGAACTTTAAATAAAACTTGCAGAACAATAATCATTGGTACAGCTGACTCCATTGTATTTTAACCTTTGAAATTTGTAATTTATTTTGTGCTTCAGTAGAGATTTGTGGTTGAAATACAATTTGGAGATGAAAATTATAAATGCTGAAATGGCTTGGCCCATGCCAGCATGAAGGTAGCATTTACCAGAAACTTTTGTGCTTACCAGTGTAGCCTCTTTTACATTTTGTAAAATGTACATGCTTGTAGATATGCTCTTAATGGCCTTAAACTGCTGATCCACCTGTCAATAATGAGTTTGGTTCTGAATGCATTAAAGTTATTTTGAATCAACCAATATATTGGCTACCACATGGGGGCTTCAAATCCTTTATACTCCCTTTATACTATATAGAAGTTTTCAGTGGCTTTTCTCTTCACTTGACCTGATACTCACTAATTTTAAGTAGATTTACTGCCAGGGTTATCAGTATTAACAATTCCAATACAGCAAGAATGTATTTAGTGACTGACACCCTTTGCTCATCACGTGTTTCCATTCTTAGGAAAACAGGGCTCCCAGGTGCACGTGTTTGGGGGCATTTGTGTGTCTGTGTGCACATTTAGGTTTGTGCAGGCACTAACAGATGAGTCTGGGCTGTAGAAAGTGTAGAAACTCTCACAATACCACTGTATTGGAGAGTGGAGCCACTTGGGAGCCACTGCTCTGGCAGTCCTGTGTTGCTGTGGTCCCATGTCTGCACACAGATAGCATTTTCTGAAGAGTTGAGATTGATCACTTTCCCAAAGCAAGATGCATTTAAAAATCGATAGGATTTCAGCAGATGTGAACTGATATCTCAGGCTGGAGGCTGTATATTTTGATGGTACAGGGAGACAAAATTTGCAAAAGCTTCTTAGCTTATTTAAGGTTATGCTATATAAAATATTTTCCTAAAAGAAAACTACTTCACTACTCTTTTGAGTAGTGTCCTTTCCCTTTGGTAAACAGTAGAAATGGATAAAGTTATGTTTCTCAGCTAATGCAGACTTTGTCCATCTCAGTATTTACTGGTAAAATTTTGCATTCTATTAATGTTTCAAATTGTCTTAAAAAATGATGTTTTCCTGTTTCTAAACCTACATTTCTGCTCCCTTTATTTACTTTGAATTGTTTCTTCTACATTGTTTCTTCTACATTGTTGGTATTAAAGTTATGATGTATTTTTAGAATACTGTGTCTCATCTACTCTTGATGCTTACATGAAGCTGTATATTGTAGCTAATTTTTGCACCAATTGGTTTATGCAGACTTCTGTTTATTTTTGTTGTATTTCTCTAACTCCTTCCAACTATTATCAAGTGGTGTGCAGATGTTAAGATACTATTCCATGTGTGAGATTTTAAAGAGCTGCAGATAAAGAAAATGTACTTCCTTGCTTGGAAACTGTGTTAGGTTTCTGTAAATGGCACAAAACTTGTTCTGTATTTGTTGGTTAGTGTTCTATTAGAAATGTGGATCTAAGCATTCTGACTTTTTCTGTAGTAACTTTTACTGCTATTTGCATGCATGCATGCATATTGAGATTAATTGTGTTAAATTATCTAATCACATTGATATTATTTACTGGTTTATTTCCCACTTGCTATGTGTGGCTATACAGAAGTCCATACACCTAGACTGTCTTGAATTTCCATTCACTCTTTCTTCTTTTTATATCAATGTTTATATTTGCCTGTGGTTTTGTGACATTTCTGTGTTACAGTAATGTGTTAGCTCTTCATATGTTTTAGAATTCTGTAATACTTGTATCTCAGTGGCAACTTTGAACATTTTTTCTCCTTTCTACTTTATTTCTTTCAAATAAGAGAATGAAAATTGCTGCTATGTGTTTTCCTCCACTTAATCTGTTTGCTCAAGGCTGTTTTGCACTATGGAAGGCGAGTTGAAGCATTCACCTTTGTAAACTTCTAGAATGGCCTATGAGATGCAGTCCCACAGAACACTATGAAGTATGCTTAACTCAATCATGGGAGTAGTTGCTCTGAACATGATAAACTGATCAGATGCCATATTTGACTAATAAAGTTGTGCTAGTCTTTTTAATAGTATACTTATTTAGGTAGGATAAATTATGTGTATTGCATGTATTTACTAAGTCAAGTTTGTAGGAGTTGTGTATGAGGTTTGTTTTTTTTTGTTTTTTTAAATTAAAATCTAAAAAGCCTGCAAAGTTAGTATTTCTGTTAGTGGTGTAATGAGCTCAGCCACAGTTTATGCAAGGAATATACCTTTTTCTTTCATTTCAGTTAACAGTGGTGTGATGGGCAGACTAATTATCTGATCTGTTATATCTGACTTTTCAATGCCTAGGAATGCAGTGATGGAAACTGATGGAACTTCAGAAGTTATGACAATAATACAGGTGTTTACACAGCTCTTCCTTCAGGCTCATCAGAATGAAAACAAACAGGTTAGTCAAGATCTCTTAGTGTTTTTTTCTAGTGAAAAAAATGCAAAATTTCACAAGAAAAGACCCCAATTCTACTCTTCAGTGAAGTGACTGAATAAATGAGATAAATAATTGCATCCCTCTGTAGCTGCACAGATATGCCAAAGTTCAGTTCAAACATCTCTCTCACATAAAATCACAGCATGAAACCAATATGTAAGAGCAATTTACCTAACTTAACCCTCAAGTATGTCTGCCTAAAGTGCTTTTCAGAGGCTCAGTTCCCCTGATGCTGAAGCTTCTGCCTGTACAATAAACATGAATATTCATCTTTGATAAAAAGGAGGGAAAATGCTATATGCATTTTTCTTTTGCAGTAGCAGGGTTTCTGATAATAAATGAGGCAGAGATAACAACCCCATTCGCAGTCCCCTAAATAATTTTAAGTAGGATATTGAATAGTCATATTTGTCTGTTGAGAAGGTAAAAGACACATAATACATCCTGAGACACAGAACACATACTGGTTTCAATTCCTCAACAATTTCCTGATCCTCAACAATGGTCTCTCTAAAATTTTCCTTGGTCTAAATTTTCAAATTTCACAGCTTTGTCTTCTTCTGCGCAGATTTTTATACAGATCTTACTGAACTGAATTAAGTGGAAATACTTTTTTGTTAATTTAAACAAGAGTAAGATCATTTTTTTAACTTAAAATTTTGAAATACAGATATGAAAAATCCTATCTTACTTATAGTTTGCAAACGTGACTTCAGGCTCCCAAATCACATGGTCACATCCTGACCATCTTGTTTGTGTTTTGAAATCAAATTCATATGATGCAAGTTTGGAAACACCCTTTTAAAGTCACTAAATCCTTCCACTTGAAACTCAGTAAAATTCCCAGCTCCTTTCATTTTTTGCATCTTTTTGAGGGATGTGGTAAATAAGAGAATGCTGGGATTTCTTGAAACTTGTGGCATACTGGCTTTTAATTAGCAGTGTGATTGAATCTGTCTTCAGGCAGCTGTCTTGCTTAATATATTAATACTGTGCATGATAATCTTGTGCCACCCTGATTGCATGGAAACAGCACACTGTGTAGCCCCAGGTGGGGATCAGTGTGTGAGAATGAAAGTGAAGATTCCACACCCATCAGACACCCAAAAGCTAATCCTGCTGTGCAGGCAGTGTGTTTTTCTTCAAGGTGAAAGTCCTTCACCTGCTGGCATTGCAACAGGGACTACTGCTCATTTTTCTAAAGTGGTTTTAAATACTGAATTTCCTTTATTTAACTTGTGTACTATTTAAGTCATGGAGTTCTAATTAAGATATTATCTTCAGTGATAGAATTAAAAGTCCCTTGTCTCATATAATATAATATAATATAATATAATATAATATAATATAATATAATATAATATAATATAATATAATATAATATAATATAATATAATATAATATAATATAATATAATATAATATAATATAATATAATATAATATAATATAATATAATATAATATAATATAATTTTAGCTAACAGTTTAGCAACAGTTTTGCTTGCAAAAAGGCAGGTACAGATTTTTTTCCTAAAATTAAGTCAGTCAGATCCTTTTTTTTCCCTTTGGTCATACCATCATTATATATATTCAAGAGATGCCTGTCTTCATGGTATCTGATTGCCCTTGACAGGGCATAATGTGCTCCATTAGCATTTAAAAGAAGAATGGTAAAAACACTAATGAGAGAAGATGAAGAGAGTTCTTCATGGTCATTGGAACCTTCAGAATTTATAGGAAGTTAATTGAAAAAAAATTTAAAACATGCATCCATAAAATTTGCAAAACAGTTGGGTTGTATCTGTCAGTTCACAGGTTTGTGTGGTAGGAGGAGAGTGATTCTCTGTTGCAGTGTGGCAGCTGCCAGAAATAGCTGTCTTTTATAGTAACTTGGTAGACCATTTAGAGAGAACAAGGTGTGGCAGAAAATAAGCTGAAGGGTGGGAAAAGGCGGTGCTGCTTTCTTCTTGCATTTTTTGGAGACTGAAAAGAGTTTAAATGGAACATGGAGTTAGGAAAAAGTCCCTTTTCTGTAGTCATTGAAAAAGAAATTAAAGAATGGGTGCATTGTTGGGATATGTTTTGTGCTAGCAGATTTTCTTTAAGTTTGTGGTGCTAGTGAAAACTGACCTGAGGATAGCTGGGTCATGTTCTTGTAAATTTATGAAGTCAAAATTCACATTTCTGTTTGATGGAAATTTCATCATGAATTATTTTCCCCTGATCATTTCAGAATTATCATTGGTTTTCCCCTGTGAATTTTGTTTTAAATAGCTGGATAAATATTTTAAACCAGTGTTCAATGTTTATTTCCTGTTATACATCATGGCTGTTATTAAAACCAGTCACATCCAAACTTGTTCTGCCTGATAATACCTTGTTTTTCATTTTGTGATGGCACATGTGGGGAAAGAACTGACTAAAATACTGTGTTTATATGATAAACCTTTATGGCTTTGCCTAGACATTATAGTGAAAATTGTTTTTCACTTAGCTTCACAATATTGTTTTTATATGTAGCATGTGCTGTGGGTTGTCTTGGTTACTGCATCAAGGGGCTGCTTTTTCATGGGAGTTTTTGGTACAAGTTAATTTGCTACATGCATACGTTACTATTGTTTTTTCTAATTAGCCTAATTCCTCTCAACAAGCAGACTTTTAGCATCTTACTATAGCATAATATATAGGCTGTCTAAGAAGAGGGTATATATATATATTCAGGTGCTGTAATTTCACTTAGCTGTTGTGGACAGAACAAAAAAAATGTAGTAGAAAGTGTCTTTAAGTTTGTTTATAAAATGCATGCATACATATGCCAATAGAAAATAGTTATTAAATACAGTCTTCATTGGATTTACAGCTCAATTATATTTTATGGAGTTTATATTCCTAGTCTGTGTTTCAAGAGATGATCTGTTAGCTAAATCACTTCCTACTTCTAGAAAACGAGAGTTCTGAGATTAATGGTATGGAGATTCAAAGATGTAAATGAGAGAATCACAGATTGCTTGAGAATTGGACATCATCTTATCCAACTCCCCAGCTCCAAAGCATTGGTACTTAGAACCAGTTGTCCAGGGCTCTATCCAGATGGGACTCTACAACTCATCTGGGCAAAGTGTGGTAGCACTTGGCCATCTCACAGTAAAAAGAAAGTGAAAAAATAAATTACAGAAGTGTTTTCTGATACACAGAAGAACCTCCTGTGCTTGACTTTCTGCCATTACCTCTGATCTTGTCACTGTGCACCACTGCAAAAACCCTAGTTCTATTTTTTGCCCCCTCTTTTAGGTGTTTTATACATTGGAATATCCCCTTGAGCCTTCTCTTCTCTAGATTCTCTCAGCCTTTCCTCATAGAAGTTCTCCAGTCCTTTTATGATCCTTGTGGCCCTTTATTTAACTGGGCATTATTTGGGCATAGTGTTTCAAGTTAGGCTGCTGGAATGGCTGCTTCCAGTGTGAGGGGAGGGGAGGAGCAGCTCCCTGGTCCTGCTGGCAATCCTTTGCCTAATGCAGCTCAGGATATCACTCTCTGCCCTGTCAGCCACACTGCTGGCTCACACTCACCGTGGTGTCCAGTGAAAGTGCTAAAGAGGGCTGGACCCAGTGCTGACCCTGCTGTGCTCTGGTAGTTTCTGGACTCCAACTACATCTTGTGCCAGTGATCACCATGTGGCTGCCCGGCATTCTGTCTGTCTCAAAGGCACTTGCACATGCATGTCAGACGTGCCTGTAGCACATGTTTGCAGAACAAACAGATTAAAGGTGTGCCACTGCTAGTCTCAGCTGCACAAGCAATGTCCACAGCAAATTGCATGTTCTCAGATAATCAGGGCAAGTCTGTTACCTGACACTGCCCTACCGGCGCTGGACCAGGTCCTAAGAATTTTAGGTTTCCGTTTTTGAAAAGATAGCAATTCTGTAGATGCAGATAGCAGATAGCAGATTCTGTAGATGTTATTAGCTCTTAGTTTATTATCATCTGTGCATCTGTTTACACTGGAAAATGAAATTAAACTAGTGTCTCTTTTAAGCTCTGCATATTAGAGTGAAAACTTATGTGATTACAGGGAAAAATGCTAAGACAATAACATGCCATTTTATTGATGCTCTGAATATTTTTTGATGAATGTACTTTTAAAATCTATAAATAATTACTTTTCATAATCTAGCATTTCCTAAATATATCCCTTTTTATATGCCAAGTCCTGAAATTAACTAAAGAGTTAATTTTCTGTTTTCTTGCTTCAGTCTGTATTGTTAATTACTGCCTTAGATGAAATTATTCGCTGTGTATTTGTTTTGAAAACTGACCAGAAACCTCTTAAAAGAATGATTTTGTGTCTTAGCATAAATTTCCACTGAAGGCCTACTTCCCAAACCATCACCAGCCTCTTGTTAGAGCTTTAGCCAGACGTCCTTTAGGTAAGTTTTTCATTAAGTATTTACAGCATTATGAATCTGCATGGTCTGTATATGTCTTAAAATAACTTTAAAAGGGACAGTGATAACTTGTTGCCATTTCCTTAATAGAGTGTGTATGAGTTAGCAATTTTAATAATATTCTTCTAATGTATTTTTCTGCAGGAACATCTGATTCTTATGGAACTGTAATAGAAAACTAAATCAGAAGTGAATAACAAAGAAAAGTGCATAATTATGTGGGAATGAAGACACTTTACAGAGATTGTAAAATTACTGCAATCTTCTTATGTTTTATTATCAGTAATTGTCATGGGAAAAATGATGTATTTCACAAGAAATAGGCTTTCTGTTTCTCTCTGAGGCTTGAATTCTGCAAACCAAATTTTTTTGGTTGCCTATTCACACAGATCAAGAAACCACTGTTCCATTTGGTATGCTTTTTTATGAACAATAATTAAAGCTCAGTAAAAGAGCCTCTGAGAATGCTATTGCACTGATTAGATATTCAGGTAGAAAAAGAACATCAGGCTTATTTCAATATTCCTAGCTGTACTTCCTTTCATGGCTTTATCAATGAACTGTTGTATAAAACACATATTGTTGAAAATTGGGAAATTTTTAAATGAAGTTTTTAATACTTTGTGATAACTGAATCAATTTTGAGAAATTTTATAGCTGCCTTTATGCTTCAGTTTTACATTCTCGTGGACAGGCTGTGATTTTAAGAGTTTTGTTTTCATCCTTCATCCTCAGAACTCCCAACTACCTCTTGGTGTCAACACTTGAAACACATTTCGGATATGCTCAAAGCATTAGTAGAAGATACAAATGTTAGGTAAGCAGTATAAGATCTTCAAACTTTTTGTCCTTTGGTTGTTAGTTTTTGAAAGGTCATGTCATTTGAAGTCCTTAGTAGCTGCATTTCATAATTTTCTTTTTACTCATTAAGTTTGACTTTATTTTTAGAATAAGACTTGGATTATTTAGTGAATCTGAGTTTTATAGCATCTGTCTACCTGACCATTAAGCCTCTGAAGAAACAAAATCTTGTCACTCCTTCCAAAAAATATCTAACTGCATAATGGAAATGCTTATTTGTCCATTCTCCCATTTCTCCTTCAAAACTTTTAACTCTGGTCTATGAAGAAGCTTGGCTTTCTGGAGGCTTGTACAAATGTCCAAACTGGAAACTTTCTTATTTTTATAATATATGACTGCAGTATCATTTTTGCTGCATTAATCATTGGCTGTCACTCCATGTTTCTGACCAGCTGCCCCAGGGTCTACATGAATTATGCTTTGGTAGGGGATATTCTGGGATTATATTAAAAGAATGAAAAAACATGCATCTCTATCTGCTGCTGCCTTGTAATTCTTCCTCATGAAGCATGTGATGAGACCTGACTTGTATAGAGCTTGGACACAAGTTTGCTTAGGTCTGCTCCTAGAGTTAGCTGTCCAAAGAGCATTAAACAGATTCAAAGAAACCAAAGAAACATAGAATACCAAAGCCAGCCAGACTTACAAAACAAGGTTATAGAGTCACAGGATCACTTAGGCTGGGAAAAAGCTTTGAGATCATCAAGTCTAACCTATGACCTAACACTGCCTTGTCAACACCAAGTGCCACATCCAGTCTTTTTTAGACATCTCCAGGCACAGTGACTCCCCCACCTCCCTGGGCAGCCCATTCCAATGTCTGATTACTCCTGTGAAGTACTTTTTCCTGATGTCCCATGCAAACCATCCCTGGTGGAGCTTAATCCTGTATCCTCTTGTCCTGTCACTGGTGCCTGTGAGAAGAGACAAAGCCCACCTGGCTGCACCCTCTTTTCTGGTCATTATGGAGAGCAGTAATGTCTCCCCTCAGCTTCCTCCAGGCTCAACAGCCCCAGCTCCATCAGCTGCCCACACAGGGCCTGTGCTGCAGATCCTGCACCAGCTCAGTTGCCCTTCTCTGGACTCACTCCAGCATCTCAATATCCTTCCTGAATTGAGGGAAGAACTGGGCACAGCAATCAAAGTGTGGCCTCACCAGTGCCCAGTACAGGGGACAGTCGCTGCCTTGGTGCTATTCCTGATGCAGGCCAGAGTGCCACTGGCCTTCTTGGCCACCTGGGTGCACAATGGCTCATGTTCACTCTGCCTTTAATCAGTAGCCAGGTCCCTTTCTGCCTGGCTGCTCTCCAGCCACTCTGTCCCAGTTTTCCCCCTGGGTACTGGAACAAAGATATTTGCAACCGTGCTTGGTTTCAGTTAACTCATGGGGACCTCTTTCTTGTTGCTGAGTGGCAGAAAAAAGCTTTTTGTTGTTCCCTCTGAGGCCAGGCTGTCTAGTGGTAGCTTCTCACTTTCTGTATAAGCTGCAGTTCATCCCTGAAGTGTGTCAAATCTTCCTGTCCTTGGATTCTGACCCATAGCTGACCCTGACTTCTTAAAGAGACACATAACTCAAGCTTAGAACAAATAAATTAATAAAACAAATATCATCCATCATAATGCATTACAATAATACAACCATGTCTGTTCTCCTTTTGTTGCCCAGCCCTTTCTTGGGTTATATATAGTTGTTTTCCTTCTTTATTTTGAATAGTACACTAATTTGAACAGTATTGTACTTGCCAGAATACACTCTTACTTCCTTTAGAACTTCTACAACAATTATGTTTTCTACCAAACCCCTCCCAGTTAGAAAGAAAACAGAGCTAACATGTTTTAAATACTAATATGCATGAAGAAAACATATTCAGTTTTATTGCTTTATTCCTGATTCTGTATTCTTTTGAATAAGATAATAGTAGTAAGATTTACAGAGGAGAAAAAATACTGTTACAGAGCATATCCTGTTGCTTCTCAGTGCTCTCTTTATATAGGTAGGTTTTCATTTTATACCAAATGTGAGTCTTATAGCAAAGTGCTTTTTGTGTCCTTCTAATCAACAGATTGCTTCTGTGCTGATATGTATTATTATATGTAGTACTCTCAGTGAATAGTGAATGTCACATGGCATTTTAAAACAGAAATCAGTTATCAGTTGATGAACTTATGGACATTTTGTGGGGGAAAATCCCCAAAAAAGTGAAGGGCCTCTTTTGGCAATGCCAGTGGAGCACAGGTGCCACAGAGCAGGCAGAAACAGCAGTGGGAACAAAAGTGGAGGGTACATGACTATAAAAAAGGCACTGTAATGATAGAAAATCTTCAAGATAATGGTAACATCAATTCTTGGATTTTCTAAGATCTCTTGTAGTTTCCTTGCAAAGGTGGCACAGCAGCTTTTTGAGTTGCCAGGAATAAAACATAAGAAACCATTTAATTCTTTCAAGTTTTGCCAAATTTATTAGGAATAATTGTTTCTAGCTTTCCTTCTGTTTGTCCTTCCTTAGGCTTAGTTTAACTTTCTTGCTTCTGAGACACGTACTGTGACTTTGCATCTCTTTTCTTTAGTCTTCTCTGACTTTAGAGGAATGCACATGAGAAAATGTGGAGATGAGTGGTGGTCCTTTCTTAGAGCAACAATCCTTTTGTAAGCACCGTCAAAATTTTCATTTAAGAATACATGAATTTTAACAGTCACGAGATATACTTTAAAATGCACTTTAAAACTTTATAGTTTAAAAAAAAAGATGCACTTCATGAATTACCAAAAAGCAGAAAATAGTCCTGGAAAGTGACAGAGTAAATGAAAGGCAACAGTATGTAAGAGTGTAATAGTTGAGATATGATTTAAAGTTTTGGAAATCCTGCAGCTGAAGAGTATGAACAGTAAGGATCAATTTTATTATGTATCTTTTCATGCATAGTGTTTTGTCACAGTTTATTAGAAGCTGCTGTTAAGGATATTCTGTTGTACTGTCAGAGTTAATCTGTAGTAGCACTGGGTGTGTTCTGGTTTGATTGTGATTTCAGATAACAAAGTAGTACATGGCTGTGTGATTAGCAGGTAAGGTATTCTCTGTTGAAGAGTAGTTTTAAGATTTTTTTTTTTAAATTAACTGTCAACACGCTTTGTATTAATTTAAAGCAATTAAAAATGTTAATAGTGAGAAATACCTGTATTCTTTTTATCTGTGTTCTTTTCCAGTTCTCTCACTGACCTCTTTGAAATCTGGTTTTTGGTTGCTTGTTTTGGAGAATGGCTGGATATTGCAGCAGAACAATTACTGAAGGCTGCTATAGAACCAGATGCTGTGCTGTGGCTGCTGGCATTTTACTACTGTCCTAAAAATGAAAATCAGCAAAGGACTCAAACAATGGTGGGTAATGTAGTGATAGTAGCAGCAATAAGCAGTCAATAGTCTGATTATATTTTATTGCTGTAAAACAAATAGTGCACACCAGAAAAATGAAATTACTTTACAAAGTCTCTGGGAATTGTGTTGCAGTGGAAAATTTGCAAGTTGGGGTTTTTTCTGATTTTTGACATTTAGAAAAACTTTTTCCTCCTTTTTAAGTATGTATCATAGATTAACACCCTCTTGGCTTTCTTTTGGAAAACGAGGGTGGTTTTAATCATAACTGAAAGTACCCTACTAATGGTATTTTTTAAACCAGTGTGGCAGAATTCAGCATGCCTGTGTTATGGCATCTTCTGAGGAGGAAACGAGAAATCACAGCAGCTGAAACCATGAAGATCCTTATCGAACACAGCCTTGAATCCCAGCCTTGCCAAACTATTCTGATTTGTCTCCCGTTTTTGGCATGTGATACTGTAATAAATATGTGATAATACCATATGCTGGGCTGGTAACAGAAGGAGCAGTGTTCTAACCTTACACACTGTACTGCATGAAGAGTGCTGTGCATCTGTGTGTGCAAGCAAATACTTGAAAGCCTTTAATTTAAACCTATTATGCAAATCTGAACTAGCCCAAGCAATTGGATCTATGAAGCCCTGATTCAAAAGGCTGCAACTTGTCTGGTTTTCCTTAATCTGAGAATGGATTCTGGTGGATTTAAAAATGCAGCCATTACAGTAGTAAAATCATGCTTTAAATTTGCATCTAATGGTCCATGTACAACAGTGCATAATGCAATATTTTATATCCTTTTCTTCCCCTCCTGCTTCCCAGATGGCACTACAAATGCAAGATCACATCCTAATCACTTGCAATTTTTTTTTTCTCTTAAATTTCTCATAGTCAAGGAGCAGGGGATGGCATGTTGGCCGAGCAGAGTTAGGTTAGAGCTATGGTGAAATAAAGAAATTGGGGTTTTTTTATGTCATTTTGGGAAAGTAAGGAGTATGTGAACAATAATCAAGACTGAATGAAACTATTGCACTAAAGTGCAGGTCAATGTCTGGAATATTATTCTAACTCCACAGAATTAAATCAATTTGTCCCATATGTGAAATCATCTCCCTGTGTGTCCTCTATTCCATCAGTTTGTTATTCAGTCATAACATAAAACAAACTTCAGAAACAAAAAAGCTTTTAAAGCTTTTCTACCCACGCAGTGACTCATCTTTTTCCAGAGGTCTATTTCAGTTCATTATCATTCTTTTCTTAGGTATTTGAACTGAGACTTTTTTTTCCACAGGTCAGGCTACTTCAGAAGGATTCCCACACTTCATGCAAAGCTCCTGCCTTTACTTAGGTGTTTGGGTTTCTTTTTAATTTGTCCTTTGGCAGATTAGCTCTCAGCTCTTTCAAATGAAGTGGTTTCCACTTCAAACCTGGCACCTTTCACTAGTTAAGGATTAACATGGCATGGAAACTTCTGTCAGATGTCAATCTGGAGTACTTTCCATTCAGCATTATTTTTGTGTGGAAAGGTGTGCACCTATGACTTAGAATTTTGTCTTCCTGCTCAGTACTTTAGGTAGCACCTTTATACTAGCCAGAGTGTAATGCAGAGGGTTTAAATGATTTAAAGAAGGAAAATACTATTTTTGCTGTTCACTAGAGTTCACTCATAAGTGTAGGATTAAATATTCTGCTTCTCAATATTTATTCATTTGGTGCATACCTTTCATACCTTTAGGGTCTGAAACACTGAAGGAGCAAAACATGGAGGTTGGCACGAAGCATGAGATTTCTAGGGTACATGAGCTCTTGGAGCAGGACCAGCTCCTCTCCATCTGCAGTTTCTGGCTCATATGGTGTACAGAGGAATAAAGAATCGTGAGGAATTCCAGTTACCTTTCTGTAGATCTGGTATCATTTGTGCCTCACATGCAGTTGTGGGCTTAATCCAAGAATAGCAGCTTTTCCTGAATATGTTATGTGAAATTGTTAAAAGGGTAGGTCAACGTCAATTAAATAAATATCTGAAAAAAATTGTCCCTGTGAATATCCTTGAGAATTTTCCTTAGGTTCTGCATTGATGTATTTTTCTATTGTTCCAGCTGATACTACCATGGAATTTGCATTCCATCTACAAGTTTTCTCAGTTAATTTTTTAATACAGTGAACAGAATTATTAGGATTTTTTTGCAGTAGTTGCTTATAGGTTTTTTTTCTTCAGGTGCCAAAATGTTCTGTTTCTTACCCTCAGTAAAAATTAGGTTTTATTGCCTAACCCACAACATAAAAACATAAGTTGTGAACAACACAGGAAAAAGTTAAAATGCACATTCTTACCAGAACATTTTATCAGCCAAGGTCAGGCTGCATGGGGATTTAATTGATTTACAGCAGCAATACTGAAATGAGTCCTTGAGGAGCCTTTGTTCTTTTTCCCACAATGAAAAGATTGGACCATGTTCTTCTGAGGGGCTTTTGCCATTTCCTTATGTTATTAAAAAAGTTAAAATTATTATTACTATTATTATTATTATTATTATTATTATTATTATTATTAAAAAATTAAATCCTGACTTGCTGCCCTATCTGCTTTATTTGTAAGACCAAAGAAAAAAGTAAAGTCCATTCTGTCCACCTTTTGTGGGGGTAAATCAGTGTAAAAGAAACGTGTTACAGCCCTTCCTTCCCTGGATTTCCTGCTGTTCAAATTTGAGTTGTTTCATCAAGGATTCAGTTTTCTTTTAGTGATATATAAATAAACCCGAAGTAAAAATACCATAGATTTGACATTTACTTGTCTCTGATCCTGCATCCTTTGAAATTGTTTCCTACAGGTAGAAGCTCAAGCAGCCTACAGTCACCTAATGATGCTGTTCAGCTGTGCAGACCTTTCTCTCAAAGACTTGGAGGCTGCTGTACACAAGCTAACAGGTGTAGAGCAGTGCTGTAACCAGCATCTTACAACACACCTTCTGACCAACTTCTTGCTCTTTTCAACTGGTGGACATAAGATTGCCCAGGAATGTATTTACCATGTAAGTGTTTCTTCCCTTTTCTTCAGGGTAACTTAAATACATACTTATTTTACTATTTTTTATTTAAGTCTCTACCTCTTGAAAAAGAAAACACATAACAGAAAATTAAAGGAAACTGTGACTACAGCCATGTCTAACCTGCTACATACATATTTTGGTCAAAAGATTTTCTGTTCACTTCTTGATCTCACTGATGGGGTTGCTGTCTTCACTGTACAGATGCAGAAACAGCTGAAATAATAGCTTGCAGTTAAGGGACACCTACAGTTCATTTACACATGATATAGACAGCATGTGCAAGTATTTTGATTTTCCCATAAAAATCACTCCCTGAATTATCCAGCTGCTGTAGACATGATGGGATTCTCCCTGTTTTCCATTGTGTGGAACAGCTGGTTGCTACATCTGAGCATTGTTGTGGCAGAAGCTTGGTGCATTGGCAAAGCCAGTGAGGAAAACAGTGTGGTAATTGAGAGAGAAAGAGAGAATGAAGAGCTAAGACAGTGTCTCTTATGGTATAAAAAAAGATGAAGAGGAGTAAAAGGCTGGAAGCTTGCCACAGTATCTTCCTATTGGTGATGACAGCCTTCAGTATATTGGTGCAAACCATGAAATGTCTGTCTCTTAAGATAAACAGTGCTATCTCAGGGTAAGATTACAAATCCTTTCCTTATTATCAAATCATATTCTTGTAAGAAGTGCATGCCCCCTATGCAGGCAGATCTGGGGCTATTGTGTAGTTTTAATACTTCCAAGTTTTTCTATTCAGCAGCAGTGTGGTCTTACATATTGACCTGTACAGGGTATACTGCATGTGTGAGGCATCTGATTTTGTGATGCAGCTGGCAGACTAAAAAGACATTTTTCTCTTTAAGAAGGGCTAAAGTATTTCTCACATCCTAGTGTGCAAGTTCACAAATGATCAATTTTCTTCTCAGCATAAGAATGTAGTGGCAAAGTTTGGGGGGGGAGGATTTATATATTTTTTATATCTTTTTACAGACTAGTTTCTCTTCTCGGAGGCAGTGCAGCTGTTGGGCTGTAATGCTGTAAGGTACTAGCTGGCTACTTTAAATCCCTCCAGGAGGACCAAAGGCAATCTTCTGCTTCCTTAGAGACAGCAATATATCTAAATTTCAAAACTCGGAATATTTCCCAGTGCAGAGTGGTCATGAGCTGTTGTAGGCCAGTTTGTTGGTTTATCAGTCTGATTAATTTTGACTTTATCTGTATAATCACTAATGTGTAGATAGTGATTTGAAAAGGACTAAAGATAATATGAAAGGCAGAATGATGTGGAACTGATTTAAGATGCATAGCTGTGGATTTTTTTAAGCACAGTGAACTTCAGGTTTAACACAGATAAAGAGGAGTCAAGTCCCTCCTGATCTGCAAAAATTGCAGTTTATGGTCTTTTCCTGTTTTTTGTCATCTTTTGGGGGAGGGAGCTTTCAAACTTTTGAAAGCTTTACAGAATTGAATTGTCTCCCCAAATACGTGCTGAACGTCCATGTACTTCTAGTTCTTTTCTATGGCAATGATTTACAAATGGTTATACTGTCTATCCATTTGTGTTTCCTTTAAAAACTTTCTGGCCTCTTGATTTGTTTCACTTAAATTTGAGACAACAACAGAAATCTCAGAGTTGCTCAGTTCCATTGGGACGTATGAAAAGAGATACCTTGGGTAGAAGTTGGTACTCACATGTTCAGTGGTGAGGGGAAAATCCAGTTTTCTTGCAAGTATTTTGAAGAATTCTTAGTATTTAGCAACATAATTGCCTAATTTAACCTTTTGTGTTTCCTTTCAGGTTACTGAGATAACTGATACAAGCAAAGATATTTATAATCTTCTTATCCGTACTGCATACAGATTTAACCATGGTGGAGAAGAAAACCAAAGGACTGTGAAGCTGCTGAATGCACTTCTTCAAAAACTTCCATTGAAAGTTTAGAATTGTAAAGGCATCTATTTATGAAACGAACAAATCAGGTCTTTATTCAGGTGTCAGCATCTGGCACTGCAGGTTACCAAGGGCAGTAAGATACCTATCTAAGTTATAGCTGCTAATTTATATTTCCTCATCTATATTGAAAAATAACGTGTTGTTTGGAAATGTTAATCTTTTGAAATATAATAGTAAATATTAAAGATGCTTGAGAATTTTGTTCTGAGTTCCTTCTGTAACAAGAGACCTACAAAATTTAAAGTGGTTCACTCATCTTCTTGTTTATTTCGCTGAGGGTCAGTTTTTCTCCCAAATTATGCCCGTGGGGTTTTTTAAAGCAAGTAATACCTAACTGCTTGGTTGTTAAGCTGTTACTAAATTGTTTTGCTCTGTGCTTCTGCTTTTATGAAACTAACCATGATCTCAAGTGATTCATGGTGTTCTCAGGAAATCAGTGAGTGATGTTTCCTGAACTCTTTCCTTCTTTTTGAAAATGTTTCCAAAATGAAACTCTTCCTATAGTTGCTAAATGTGTTTTTTTAAAAAATTCTGTAGCTTTCAGAGGAGAGTGTTCTCCTCTAAGAACTATACCAATAGCTGGTCTTTCTCAACAGATACTGCAGGCATAAAATTGCTTGTAGTACAGTCCACTTAACAGTGTGCCATGCCTGATGCTATTATTTATTCATTTAAGAAATGTGGGGTTACAAAAGAGGGCAAGCAAAGCAGAGACATAAGGACATTTTCCAGTTCGAAGGCACAGATTTCCTATAAAGGTTGCAACTCATTGCCTTCATTTTTGTGTCCAGCAGTTATTTGCTTACTTCTTTGTTTAGGTTTTTTGTATCCTGCAAGGAGCACAGACATGTAGCAATGGCTTATGGTTTTTTACCCTTAGGAAAGTATTTTTCCCAAGAAGTTTTGTGAACCTGTCTCCAGCTTAACTAGAAAAATAAGCATGGAGAATAGTAGCAATAGAGGATCCTAACTTTCCTCAGTAATTTGTTCTCCAGTATTGCTTACCTGTAATGCCAACACTTGTGCTATGCTACTCAAATATGCCACTTGGAATAATATTATTTTATATAAAATTTAATACATGTAGCTTGAATTAATAAAGCTTTTTAAATGTAGCATTTGTTTTTGAGCAAGGGGAAAGAAAAACAGTGTACTTAGTGTCCCTTGGCTGTAAGAAGTGGAAAGATATTTTCTGTTATGCTGTTAACTGATTTCTTACACTTTTGTTCCCAGTGAGTCATATTATTAAATTACATGCCCTCTCAGTTAGTTTGCTAGTGAAAAAACAGCAAACACATGATGTATGTCTGCAAAGAAAAGGGTTTTTTCTCTTTTTTGATTAAAAAAATTTTCAATGAAAACTCAGAAAGAAATGTGTAGCAATTTTTGTTGTTAATACCCACACATATCTAAAAAAGCAAAATCAAGCAACCCAGTTTTCTGTTCCCTGAACACAACTGAAAAGCATGGGATTAAACAAAATGGTTTTTTTGGTCACAAACTCAGAGGTAGTTGTCTAGTGGAAACAGATGTGGAGTGCTCTATTTAGAATGGTAAATAATATAAAATTATAGCTCAAAGGAAGAATTTGGGTTTTTGGTTGGTTTTTTGTTTGTTTGTTTGTTTGTTTGTTTTTTGTTTAATGTCTGATTTGGTTGTTGGATGTGAGGCTCTTTGGTTGTTTTCTTCATACTGTGTCTACATGTAATTTTAACTACATAGAGGAAAGATTAACAAAGTATCTAATTATTGCATTAATTAGGTTAATGATATGGATATTATATTTACAGGTGTATGGCACTTTTTGGACAGGTATTTTTAAGTATCTTTAAGTATCTTTTCTTTATCAGTGCTTTTATTTTTCCCCTGACAAAATGTATGAAAATTCTTCTAACTTCCTTTAACAAAATAAATATGCTGATAAATAAGGATAAATCAATTCAGGCAGGAAGGAAATGTACAAAGAAGGCAATAAAAACCCCAAATTAGTAGTGAATTGGTGCACTCTCGTTTTCCTATGCTTGGCTTTGTAAGTAAAACTGAATTATTTAAATACTAAGGAGGGTTTCTGGCATAGTTGTTACAAATCATTGGGTTTGTTTTTTTTTTTTCTTTACTCTTTTACTATGCCTGAATTATGATCTTTGATATAAGCTGTGATTTTGTGGGATGTTGAAGCTACTTTTCTTAGTTTGCCAGTGGAAAGCTATAGAGCAATTTGGTACATCTGAGTAATGGAAGATCTCTCATGTGGTGGCTTCTGCATTATCCATCCAATGTGCATCTTTTCCTCTGTAATTGCTGCTTTCTGGAAATGTTCTTTGGAGCCTTCAAGGCTGTACTTTTTTGTTGAACCAGCCAGAAAGTCCTGAAATCAGACTTCAAGTAGGTTATTCCCTTGTGTTTTATCTGCAGCACACAGCCTGGTTCTGGACAGTAGTCTGAACATTGAGAACTTTTCAGAATTGTTCTGCTTCAAGGCATTTTTTGGACTAAGAATATCTTTGTTCATTATGCTTCTTTCCAGTCTAAGACTGCTAAGTTAGAGCTTTTTGAATTCTGCAAGCTTTGCAGCATGGTGCTGAGTGGTTTCTGTGGATTTTTTTCAAGCAGAAAGGTCATTTCTGTGCCTTTTCTCTGAACAAGATCTCAGTACAGTGCCTATACAAAGCAGAATGTATTTTATTTTGTCATGTATTGTCAGATACTGCAATTTAGCTGACCAACAGTAACATTTACTTCTAGCATTTGTGATTTAAGTTTCTGTACTCTCAGCACTGTAAGTGCCAAGAGGTGTTAATAGGCAGAGCGAGTTAATATTTGTTTTGGTGAGCTGCAATCTGTGGTATATGTTTGGCTTGGCAGAGATACAATTCAAAAAATTCTGAAGCATAAGCATTACAGAACTGTAGGATAAAACATCTAGCATAAAATACTTGCAGTTACTAAACAAAACACTGTTAAATCAGATTTACACTATTTCATTGCTGTGTTATCTAATGTCAGAATAAAGTACCTAATGTTCTGTGTGAATGAGTAATGTCATACTCCATTAAAACACAGTTTTCCCTGTGATATAATAAGGGTGAGAAAGGTGGACATAGGAAGGCAGTTTTCTACTAATCCTGAGTTTAAAAAAATCAAAATGTGGAATGTTATGGGAAGAGTCCTCCACAAGCACACAGAGCACATGTTTGAATTTTTTATGCTTTCCTGAGAGTGTGCAATGACACCACCAGTAGTTAAACCACTGCTGGTGAATGCTCTGGTGCTAGAGACATCCCACTAGCACTTAATTCATTGCAGTGCTCAGATGTGGGCCTGCTTAAATCCACTCTGGCAAATTTTCCTTACAAGTGATACAATTTTTTCTTAAATCCTTGTCTGGATTTAAAAGATATGCTTAAGGCAGACATTCCATTTGCTGCCCTAGGAGAGAGTAGCTTATTCTGGGAATTTGCTGTTAGGTGGTCTGTTCAGTAGTGAATGCCACGGAGGCATTTCCCTTGCTTGCACTGGCCATCTTCCTTTAACCAGCTGTCTGGCTGCTGGCAAGGAATGAACCTCACAAGATCCTTCTGATGGCTTGAGTGTGCTCACTGCTGTCTGAGCTGCTGAGAGCCAGCCAGGGATAAGCACTGGACTGCTGTCAGCCACTGAAATAAAAATTTGAGATGTCAGCTGTCTGTAGCTGAGTTGTAGTGATGTAGTTCATAGGCAAGGATGGTGCTTTAATTTGCATTCTATATTCTTGCATGTGTGTGAAGGGAGGGAGTGACAAAAAAAGATAAAACCTAATCTACTTGAAACTCAGCTGTAGAAATTTAGTTGTGATTTTTATATTCAATACTGAACAAATTAGTAAGTAACAATTCCATCCATGATATTCGATTAACCTGTATATCAACAAATAGCAAAAAAACCCTCCAGCAATATTGTGTTTAATAGATCTGTATATTTAACTTACTTCACATCTCTTACTACTTTAAAAGCTTCTTTCATAACTCTTCCATATGGTGTCAGATGATAGACTAATTTCATTAAAAAGTAGACCATCAAAAATAATGACCTTCTCTTTTCTATCCTTTTCAATAAAAATATCATTTAGGGTCATGAACTTTTGCAGATGCATAAATGCCATCTTGAAGAGATTATGTTTTTACATACATATACATATACATACACATATACACAGTGAATTGCACTGTTGAGATGTCTCATCCATATGTGCCAATTAGCCTCCTTAACATTTTATTTCTTAGTTTGTGAGTTTATTTTGAGGCTTCCAAAACAGGTGTGTGCAATATGTCATTTTCCTGCTACTGTTAGAAGTTTCCTTAATATTTCACATATGAGAAAGCAGCTTCTGTTTGTTTTGACTAATGATGCCATAACTTCTATGTATACGTTTTCTGAAAAGAGGACTTCAGTTTTTTTATTTTGAACTAACTTGTAATGGTAGCTGGTGATACAAATTTCCCATCTGTACCACTGTTCCCTGTAGAGACTACCAGTAAGTGTTAAAGTGCTTTTAATCTCATGACTGTGCTGCACTTCCATATTGTCTTCAGATGTCTGGGAATAGAGAGGGTAAAGCCAGTATCAGATTCCATGGAAGAGGAGAGAACCCTTGAAATATGACACAGGATTAATTTATAAGATGGAAATTGGCAATACATGTCTGTGAATTCAGGCACTTTGTGAGTTTCTAGTACGGAGGACCAATAGCATCTTTATCTTTTCTGGAAATTAAAGTACCAGTGTTTTATCCATAGACCAGAAAGTTTCTCCAAGCTCATTGCAAACCCCACTATCATATTTCAACTTTCTTTTCTTGTGTGGTTGCTTCTTTGCTGTAGCTGCTTTGTGTGACGAGCTTGTCCCAAGCCAGGAGTGGATACTGAACAAATGTTAAGCCCAAACCTTGCAATTAAGCAATAACATCTGTTTTGGAAAGATAATTTTGTTGGTATTTAAAGTCTTCAGATGACAGCTGTTGACTATTTTTCATCATGGCTCTTCTGATCTTGATTTCACAAGTTCTCCTGCTCATTGTATTGGCAGAGGAAGTTCTCAGATGTGCCTACTCTTTAGGCAGAAGCATTGCCTTTTTGTTCTTCTCTTTCTGGACAGGATCCAAGATGAATGTACAAATCCAGTCTCTTTATTTTTCTTTTGTTGTTTTTATTTTTAAAACAGAATATCCTAAACCTATGCAAACATCCTAGAACAAAGTTTAAGAAGTTGTGTATAAAATCAAGTAAGGGTTGAATATCTGTTTTTCTGCTCAGATCCTTCACTCACAGACTTGTTTCTAACCACACAGGAATCAATTGTTCCCTGTGCTGATTTCTTCAGATTTGGCAAACTTGTTGTAGAAGAAGGAAAGAACAGAATTTGGTATCAATGCTGTCCCCGCTCTGCTGCAGAAATTGTGCATTTGAACAGCCCAGTAGTTGCACCACCTAAACTGTTAACACTGCTTTGGGACAGTTCCTCAAAATGCGTTACAGAGTCTGGTAATCCACATGCATTTAAAGAAAGTATGAAAAGAACTGCCACATTACATCCTGTTTTGATGCCATTTTCATAATTTTCCTATCAATTCAGTTTTCTTTTGTGAATCTGAAAGACTCTTTATCTTTTGATTTTTTGGACATTCAGGGAGTAAGCAGCAGGAAGAAACAATCAGAAGGAGGGCTACCTGACTGCATTGGGTCCTTACCACCTCTAAAACATAACCAAAAAGCACAGTCCTTAACAGCTGTTTTTCAAGACAAAGAGAGAAATAATTTTTGGGTTTTTCATGAAGTAAACTGTGGTTTTGATGCTGAGTGCTCTTGATGCTAAAATACAGTGCTACACCAGCTTTTAGCACTGACCTTCAAGTGATGCAGAGCTTTTCTCATCATCACATCTTCCCTTCACCTGATGCCTACATTACTTCATACTGCTAACAGTGAATCAGTAGCTTAAATAAATAAGACTGGTCTTTCTGTTTTCTTAGTCTGGATGCTTTCTAATTCCCATTCCTTCCTTCCATCTATCAAGGAAGAAATTTGCATCCCTGTGATTTGATTGAAGAACAGAGAGGCAAATTCTGGGGAGGAGCTGTGATGCCTTGGGCTTTAGCTTTTTATATTTTTCAGATTCTCTGCTGCTTAGTGTGTAACTCTGAAACTTCATATTAGGTGTTAGTAAAGTGTCTTCACAGGGTAGTTAGACAGAACAATCTCTTCCTAGCTAGAGCTAGAGAAACAAGGACAAGTGTTACCCAAAAAGCATAAACAAGGGTGAGGGAAGGGGGGCAAGCCAGGGGCTGAGACTTCATAGCCTGGGGCTGTGGTTGAACAACTCACCCAAATATGTAGAGACCAAAACTTATCAATGTGTAGAAACTCGTACTGGGATCTGTCTTGGATTCAATTTGGGTGTAGCCCTGGCCAGGCTCTTGCACTGCCCAAGGTGCATCATTTCAATAAATACCTATTTTATTCATTTTGCTCTGTCTAGTTCCAGGTCAGCCTTTCCAGGCATCAGGTGTGTGTAGAAACAGTAAAATGCCAGAAGGTGGGCTTCCCTGTTCTTGTACAAAACTGAGTCTTGTGATTATTTATTTGTCTCTTCATCTGTGTAAAGAGAGTGCTGGTTTGGGCTTAGGTGGAGTTGATTTCCTTCTCAGAGGCTGGTGTGGGGCTGAGTTTTGGATTTGTGTATTAAACACAGGGTTGATAATACAGGAGATGTTTTTGTTACTGCTGAGCAGCTCTTTCACAGAACCAAGGCCTTTTCTGCTTTTCAGAGCCATGCTGGGGAGGAAGTTGTGTGTGCCTGGGAGGCTGGGGCAGGACACAGCAGGACAGGTAACCCAAACTGACCAAAGGGATATTCCAGACCATATGGCATCATGCTCAGGATATAAAGAGGAAGATGGAGACATGGGGAACATTTGAAGTGGTGGTGTTTGTTGTTCCAAGTCACCACAGCACATGATGGGGCCCTGCTCTGCTGGCAATGTCCGAGCACCTGTCTGCCCAGGGAAGCAGTGAATTGATTCCTTGTTTTGCTTTGCTTGTGTGTGTGGCATTTGCTTTCCCTATTAAGCTGTCTTTATGTCAACCCATGAGCTTTCTCACATTCACCCTTCAAGTTCTCTCCCTGATCCTACTGGGGGTGGAGAAAGTGAGCAAACATCTGCATGGGGATTGCCTGCTGGAGTTCAACCACAACAGGAAAAAAATACATTCAGCATTTATGTCATATAATTGCATTTTTTAACACAATCAAGCAAACAGGAACAATGTTTTCCCTCAGCTAAAATTGGGAACTTATTAAAAAGCCTTCATATATAGTCATAAGCAACAGAAGATTATAATGCAAACAGGGCATGGTGGGCAGTTTCAGCACAAGTGGTGGCTATGACAGAACCCTAACATCAGTTTTTCAGGGTAATATTGCCATGTTACTGATGGGAACAAAGATGGCTGTAGAGACACACAGCCTGTGTGTAGGGAAATGTTGGCTGAAGTGGCATGTGAAAGGTGGAATGAGTGAGAAGGATCACTACATTAGGGAACAAAAGACAAGTAAAGTTGTACACCTTTTGATGAAACTTTAATTGGTCATGCTTTGCAGTTAAATAGGTGAATTTCAGGCACACCAATGGACAGATGCAGACTGAAGTAAGATAGTTGCTATGGTATTTTAATTTTTAGTTCTGTTCTACTTACAAGAATTGACTGTAAGGAGGTACAGCTGTACAGCAAATAACTTTTAGTACCACATATAAAAAACAACTGTGGAACAAAGTTACTGTGAAGAAACAACTTGAAGTTGAAAAAAAAAAAAAAAAGAAACAAATATCCTTTTACTGTGATGATGAGCACTGTCCTTTCAGGATTAAAGATTAAATGAATCACATTATGGTGCCAAGCACCAGCTTCCCAAACTAGCCTCTTTAGATCCAGTCAGGATGGCTGAGGATTATGCCAGTGGCAAAGCAGCCAACACTGGCCCATGAATAAAATGTTTCAGACTGTTTCAGGAGAGAGCTCCAGTGCTGAAACACCAGTCCCAACAAGCCCAGAGGAAAAGCCTGGATATAGTCAGAAATAGGCAGTTTTCAGAGATAACTGAGTGAGCTACATTAACTAAAGGGTACAGCAGTGTCCCACTGCTGTTCAAGGAGCATGTGAGAAGACAGCAGAGTTATCATCTCTGCCATGGGGCAATGAGCAAAACCAGGGTTTCAGAGGTTGTACTGTTGGCATTACTGTTGGTTGTAAGAAGTGGTGTTAGTTGAAAACTGAGTTCTGCTTTCTGATGTGTAAATGATCATGCAGAACCAGATCTGCAATTTCTGCATGCTTTCAGGTAACAGTGCAAATGTCTGTTGTTCTCCTGGAAAAAAGGTATAAGCAGCAGAAATCAGGACCTTAATTTTGTGCAGAAAATACGAACTTAGTTTAAATCACAGCAAACAGACAAATGCAGTTAGTCTCCCAAGGACTGTGAAAATGTCTCAATATCTTTAAGCACTGCCACATTTCACTGACATAAAATGTCAGCCTGGAAGCAGGGTAAGATTTTAAAACAAATTTCCCAGTATAGTGTGTCCGCAGAAACAAAGCAACATAGCCACATCAGTGTATATGTTCACTTCATCTTTTGTGTATGTGCCTGAACTCAGCATACTTATGAAATTCTAAATGCGTCAGGCTCTTCCACTGGTTGCTTCCTTGTCCTTTCTTGCAAATTTTTTTCTTCTGACTAGTCTGGGCATCAGCAATTGAGGCCAAGAAGAGAAATGCACTTGGGCGTCTGGTGAAATCTTCGACTGTTAGAGAAGACATCAGACATGACTCATGAATACTGGGAACTGCACACAAAGGTAGATATTTTGTAGCTTTAAAAGACCACAAGACATATTATTAAAAAGAGCAAAAGATGTTTCTTCGGAGTTCTTTTAGATGTTAAGAATCAGTGTTATGGAATAGGGTTTTCAGTGAATTAGAGAATGGTTTTGTGCTCAGTATGTGGGCTTATTTCAAATATTATACATTGTGGTTTTTTTTCCAAAGTAAAATACCATTAAGTTACTGATAAAAATTTGAATGGCCTTAGATATTTCATGTACTACATCTCACTCTTAAATCATGTGTAGTGATAGTGAGCCCTGCTGCAGCATGCACATGTGCCAGCTGACACTTGCCTGCAGTGTGGGTGCCTGGAAGGTGTGGTGTTTTCCAGATATTTACAGTCCAGTTTCCGCATGGAAAGCATCAACCTAAACTAATCAACCCTGAACTAACAGTTCCATTTGGAACACAATGGCTCATGGCTCAGCTGCTTGCTGATTCTTACCAAAAGCACCAGAGTTTCCTCCCAGATAACTCTATACACAGATGAACCTGCAAACTAACACCTAAAATTTTCTGTAGTACAAATACCAGTTCTCAAGACTTTAATCAACCTTGGAGATTAACTGGCTGGCTGCAGTGCTCTGCATGATACATTTTAATGTTCCAAACAACTTTTTTTTATTTGTTTTACTAATATCCTTTTTCATAGTGCTTTTTGTGTGTCAAAAATCCTTAGACTGCTTACAACTTGTTTCTTCAAGCTGCCCACTTGCTCAGGTTGCATTTCTGGTCAGACCTTTGTTTCCAGACCGTGTTGCTTTCCTGTTTTGTGTGAGGCATGGGCAATAGGGTACAGCTAATTCCCTCCTAAAGGAGAAATCACAGAGACAGCAGCAGCTGCAAACATGTCTCAGCAAAGCTTCAGACAGAAAACAGCTGTCAGCAAAATGGTGTGTTTTACTCTGTACTTGCCACAGAAAGTGCATGGCAAAGAATGAAAGCATGCCCACTGGGGGGCCAAGGGACTTGCAGGGCCACCCCTGTGTTATGGTCTGCTTTTACTCTGAAAAAGCAACCCAGTAGCAGCATGGGAAAGTGGATGGTGATCTTTGCCAAACTATATGGATACAGTTATAATTTTTCATCTGAGATTAATTTTCAGAGCTAGAAGTTATATCCAGAAAAGAATCACTGAGATCCTAACTAGATGCTGGCCTGATGAAGTAAGTGGAAGATAGGCCAGCACTGGGCTTTCTAATACTATTCAGAGTAAAATTACCACAGTGTTTGTTAAGGACTAAATTAGGCATGGGAGGGGGAAATAACCCCTACAGAATGCTGTATTTTATTCAGAGGGGGCTGCCTACAAAACAAGTAAACGAAACCTAAGGGCAAAGGCATAAATGCCTATGTTGTCACAGCCACGTACAATCATACAATACACTGAACTGGAAGCGACCCATAAGGACCACTGAGTCCATCCCCTAGATGGAGGTATTGTTTGAAAAGACATGGCTTCCTGTAATGAATAGTTACAGGAAGTTTGGAAATAGATTTTTTGTTGTTGTTGTTTACTTTTATTTACTTCAAGTAGATTCTGCAGCTTCCTTCTGTCAGGAACTTAATGTAGAAACATCCACCTTGAGAGAAAATTGTGAATAAAATGAACTCTAACACCTGTGGGGTTTTTTTTTTTGTTGGTTTTTTTGTTTTTTTTTTTTTTTTTTTTGTTTTTTTTTTTTTTTTTTTTTTTTTTTTGTGGGTTTTTTTGGTTAGGCTTTTGATAAGGCCGATTAAAAACTTTTATATGAAGGATCTACTGCTCCAGCTGGATCCCTACAAACCTATAGGGCCTGATGGGATTCCTCCAAGAATCCTTCAAAAGCTGGCTTATGTAATCACAAAATGTGTCTTTTGAGTGGTCTTGGGAATCCAGAGGTCCCAGCTGACTAGAAGCTGGCAAGTATGTCCTGAATTTCAGGAAGGGAAGGAGGACACAGAGCCTACAGGCCTGTCAGTCTCAATCAACCTGGTTTCCTTTCATGACAAGGTAACCCACCCAGCTGACCAAGGGAATCCAGTAAAGTTTTCAATGCGTCTCACAGGATCCTTCTGGACAAAATGTCCAGCCCAGAGCTGGATAAACACACCATGGGATGGGAGCAACTGGGTCAGGCAGGCACAAAGGATTACAGAGGATGGGGTGACATCAGACTGGGGACCTGTCACTGGTGGGGTTCCACAGGGCTCCATCCTCAACCCTCTGCTCTTCAACATCTTCATAAATGACTGGACACAGGACTGGAAGGGACACTGAGCAAGTCTGCAGATGATACAAAACTGGGAGGAGCTGGTGACTCCCTGGAGGGCAGGGAGGCCCTGCAGAGGGACCTTGACAAATCAGGGTCTGGGCAAGCACCAACCATGAGGAGTTCAAAAAGAGAAAGTGCTGGATTCTGCATCTGGGATGGGGAAACCCTGGATGTATGGACAGACTGGGGAATGGGATGCTGGAGAGCAGAGCCATGGAAAGGCACCTGGGGGTCCTGGTCAGTGGCAAGCTGAACCTGAGCCAGCAGTGCCCTGGAGCCAGGAGGGACAACCCTGTCCTGGGGACATCAGGGACAGGAACACAGCTGGGCAAAGGAGGGGATTGTCCTGCTCTGCTCTGAGCTGGGGCAGCCTCACCTCCAGTGCTGGGGCTTTGCTATCCAAGGAGCAGCTGAGGTGATTTGGTCTGTTCAGCTCAAAGGAGACTGAGGAAAGAGCTCACTGCAGATACAACTTCCTCATGAGGGGAAGGGCAGGGACAGGCTCTGATCCTGCTCTGAGGGAATGGCCTGAAGTTGTGTCAGGGGAGGTTTAGGCTGGGTGTTGCAAAGAGATTCTTCCCCCAGAGGGTGTCTAGGCACTGGAACAGGATCCCCAGGGCAGTGGTCAAGCACAGCCTGACAGAGTTCAAGGAGCATTTGGACAGTGCTCTCAGCACATGGTGTCACTCTTGGGGCTGGTGCTGTGCAGGACCAGGAGTTGAATTCAATGATTTATGTGTGTCCCTTCCAACTCATCTTATTCTGTAAATAATTGCATGGTTCACTTCCAGTGCTGTTTACATGATTCAGAAATATTTTAAACTAAGGGTAATGTTTCTATTGTGTTAATGACCCTACTAAACAATAAAAATAAAGAATCCTATGCTTTCTGACTTATGGTGACAGTAACTGTTCAGTGCCACCTTCAGCTTTGTTCTTAATCTGGAGCCTCACTCTATGTCACAGTGCTTCGATTAGCAACAAAAGGCCCTATAAACTTTGATGAAGGGCCAGGACTCTCATCTCTGCCATTTTTTAGGTTTTTTGGTGTTTGTGTTATATTTTCTGTTCATTTTCTCTGTTGCTACCATGCATGATGGGCCACAAAGTTGTAGTGAGGGGAAATGTTCAAGTGGATACTGCTGAAGCAGACTGTAAGAGCTGCAGCAAACAAAACAAACTACTGCTGTGCTCAATATTAAAAAAAGAGGCAAGTACTGGCTATGAAGAGGCTTACAATGTATTTAATTTCTGCATATTTTGTGCAATTTTCTGCATATATTTATCCAGCTCTGCGTTTTTTTCCTTACACAATGTAAAAGGCTAAAAAGCAAGCTGGTTTGCTTTGCAGGCCTTAGCAGAAAAGACTGTGAAATGAAGTGTAACTCTGTTATGAATGGGATCTTGTAATAACTGTGTCTTTGAGTGTCACTACTTTAGAAGTCATTGTGGTGTCTCAGTGCCTTCTTGGACAATTTCCTAACTCTTGCTGCATTTGAAAGAACCTGCTGAGTGTCCCTTAATTCAGGTTTTGACACTGTATGCCTGCAAAGGGGGAGGCCAGAAAATGTGGTGACGTGAAAAGGAACTGAGCTGAAGGAACTCAAGACAGTGTTGAGGCAGGCTTTTACTTTTGATTCTGAGCCTAAGAACTTTAAAAAAGAATACCATTTATTTTTTCTCATTAACATCCCCTAAATAATGAGTTCCAAGTGCTTTTATCCTGCTGCAAAAGCAGAAATGCAGTTGTTCTTCTTCCCAACTTTTTAAATTAATGTTGAACTACTGTGCAATGGAAAGACTATATGTGTTTCAAAAAAAATAATTTATTTTACAAGAGAATTTAACATAAAACAATAGAGTACAAGGGAAATAAGTTCACAGATTTTTGTGGTTTAAGGAACAATTAAGATGTCTTCTAAAAATGCAGAGATTCATTGATCAGGAAAGAAGAGATACACTTGACATATCATTGCAAAAGAAGCACCACAAGGGAACAAAAGACACTTTCAGAAAATAGAAGGTCTGACATTGCTGGTGAAATTTAGGCTAAATATGACAGAGAGAACATGATGATCTTTGTTTTTTTTTTCAGTCCCATCCCATCACCAGGATGATGGTAGGTAAACTTCCACCATTTATTTCTGCTTCTATCTAATCCTGTGAGCCCCACCCCAGTTCCTGCTGATTTTATATTGAGGCTATTTAAAAATGACATAAAAGTTCAAACAAAATTTTAAGGACACAATACAGTTTCATCCATTTTCGAAATGTCCAAATTAATAAAGTTGTTCAAACCAAGAATCTTTGGCATCTGCAAACCAGAATGATTGTATTACCAAAGTGCAAGGATAAATCCCAAAATTCTTGTATAAAAGAATTACTTAAAGACAGAGTAATGTGTGTATGTGTGTATGTGTAGTATGTTTTGTGTGCATGTGTTCTCAGTTACAGTGAGCCTCTAGAAATACAGAGAGGTAAATATTTCTGTCAGCTGTTTGTTTTAGCAGTCACATAATCCTTCCTTTGATGTCCTGGGTCAATGAAATCCTAGTACCATCGAGGTTTAGTAGAAGATCTATTAAAAGAGTTGTCTGTGATCTTTCCTGCAACGGAAACAGCATTTAAAGTTATTACTTTGTCACAATGAAGGAATATGTGTGCATTCTTGATTGCCCCAATTTTCCAAATTGAGTTATTTTTTAGGTTACCAGTAGAGTGTAATGGTAGCTAGAGAGTTAATGATCTCTTCAGCTTCCTAGAGCTATCACAACAAGGTCTGGAGAAAGCAGGGAAGATCCATGGTGGAAGCACTAACTCTCTTGGTTATTAGCAGGTTACTCTGAAAATAATCCTGGAGGCAAGTTACCAGAGCAATACTGTACAATGTGGTACAATATTCACATACCTTCTCATCTTTAGCCAACAGTCCTCTCAAACTGAGGTAGCTTTTCCAGCTTAGGCCATTTAGTGTCTAACATCAGGATATTACAATGTATACTGATTCATTTTTGTGAGAAAACAGCAACAGCATTTCTGAAAGGCTCTTAGGAAAGGTACATCTTTTTTTTTTTGCTCTAGGGCTCGACTCCTGTTCCTGCTGAACTGAGCCAGTGTGTAAAATCAGAACTGATATCAGCTCAGTAGGCACCGGAGGACGGGTCCATCAACAGCCTGGAACAACAGCAGCAGCCGCAAGTTGTTTCCAACTGGAGCTGCCACCATTTCCTGCAAACAACACACAGTGCTAAGCTAAGACTGCAGAGACATCATGACAACATCTGTTAAAGAGAAGACTATAAAACAAAAGCTTTATTGATAATTTCAGGTTAAAGTCACTAACATTATTTCCTCTGACCTTTAGGAAAGTATGGTAATCAAATTACTGTGGGCAATGCCTTACACTTGCAATCAGACTGAGAACTTAAGAAGCACTGTTTATCCTCAGCTAATACTAAAATCTTTGGTCCTTCCCAGGTTGCCTCTGCCTCTTACTGTCCATACTCTGAACCTCGGACACATGTATTCATCGCAAATCTGCCCGTTCAGCAGCAAGGGATCTCAGCCAGCAAACGCTCTCTGTCCTGCAGAGAGTCTCCTCTCCCTTCTCTTCAGGTGCAGAACTTAGCCACTGTGAACAAAGAGGAAAGCAATCACTGTTCACCAATCAGCTAAGCTCTGCACCTCACCAGAGAGATCTCGGTCTCAGCAGAGATAGTTTTCGGAGGAGGTTCTTCTGTGATGCTCTGCTGCTTTCCTCTGTTTTTTGTGGGCCTGGGGGGTTTGTTTCTCCCTCCCTCTCTCTATTTTTTTGGGTTTTTTTTGGGGGGGGGCGGGGGGCTGGGGTGTCTGTATTTTGTTTGTTTGTTTGCTAGATGGAGAGGATTCCACGCTGTGCACCCATCAGACCATTAATGGTGAGTTTCATGCTAGCAGCTGTGGTCATGGCTGCGTGGTAATCCCTGGCAATGTGATTTTAATCTTAAGTCACAAATCATCATGCCAGGAACCCAAACAGCCATAACATTTAAAGAAAGCTGTGCAGACACACAGAGCATTGTACTCAGTACCTTCAGATTTTATGTTACAGCTCACCATGCACTTCCACTCTGTCTGTAAAGTCAAAGGGGTAATTCTAGACTATTGCTAATACCTGCATACCATATAATTTTCCTGTGCTAGATACTTACCATTAGAAACTTACAGAAATTTTGATTTTATTGTTTCTGGCCTTCAGACACTTGAAGACACCAACCAGATTAAAAATTGTTGAACATAACTCAAATTCCTGTGAGTCCTTGATAACTGAGAGTACACATGATAGTCTCTTTAGCCTTAACTATTTCAAAAGGTGTGTCTCCTACCCCACTACTGATATCATGCCACTCTACAGCCTGATTCACCTTTCCTGAAAAGTTTTCTTGGCAGGGACAGTTCTTGTCTATACAGAAAAACAACATGGCTTTTCATAATTAAACTTGCTTTCATAGTATCTTGTCACTGCCTGTATTTCATATAAACATAGCAAAAACCACTACAAAATCAAGTGGAACAGTCAAATACTAGAACAGGAGAAAATTAAGATTTTTGCTTGGTATCAATTAGGTGACAATATGTTTTTGCTAAATTAGAAGCCTGAATTTTGCAGCACAAATCAGCTGTAAAATTTTGTGAGCAACCAAGGCAATCAGTCTGTCAGATGAGTTATATGATTAACCAAAAATCTGAGGTATGCTGTACTGGAAGAAACTTTCATACAAATCTAAATGGGTTATATGTTAAACATGCATGTGCAGACATAGTAAGGCTACCTCTCTGTCTGTTCAGACAGAGAAGTAGAAAGTATCTTTGCAAATTTATAGCCTATGGCAATCTTTATTCCACAAGTATTTTTGCAATTCTTCTTCTCTGGTGAGTCTTCTCCTTTAATTTCATAAACAAGCTAGCTTCTTCATGTTAAGGCTACTTTTCTTACCTCGTAATCAATCTTCAAAACCTCAATACCCTTAACACAAAAACATTTGAATTATCAGCTTGTTCTCACATGATTGGTATTTGTTTCCAAGTCTACAGTTTTGTATTTCCACTGTGGGATCAGGCTCTTTTCAAAGGCTGTGCTGCCTGTCAAGTAAATATGCTGCTCTATTAAACAGAAATGCTCCTTGCAAAATTGAAGTTTTTGTAAGCAGAGTTAAGAATACAGAATGGGAAACAACTGTAGGCAGAGCCTGGCCTTCTTTGGCCATTTGGACTTACAGTTGCCTCTTGTACAGTCCATTACAACAAAGCCATTCTCCACGATCTCCAGCTATGCCTATATGTATGTAACTCACTGCTCCCGCAGCTGGGCTTAGGGAAAAGAAAAAAAAAAACAAACAAGCCAACAAGATATGCAACAAGAGTTATTTATCAGCCTAAGCAGCCACAGTCTGTATGGTATGCCAGAATTTACCACATTCAGTGAGCTTTCCATATTCTTCCTATATGAAGCAAAATCTGGATGTTAGGATTAAAACAAAAAATCACCTTTTCAGAATAACATCTCTGCCACCACTTTGGCTGAAGATGCATCCATATGTTCTTGTGCTGCAGCAAAGCATTTCCGTGCAAGCTCTTGTTGTTTTGCATCTTCGTTCACCATTAATTCACCATAGAGATACACACCCATAGCCTGAAAGAAGAGCAAAACACACAAGCATCCTACCACCAGTAATAACTAGTTAGCTGGTTTTATGGCACTGACCTCCTAGTATTCATTTAAACTAAACATGAAATAAAACAGACAATCCTAAACACAAAAAATACTATTTTCCTCTCTAGTGCCTATTTCTCTCCCCCCAGAAGAACTAATTTTCTCTGTGTCTCTTTAGCCCAAAGATGGCTGTCCATATGCTGTGTTGACTATGTAAAAACAGACTATTAATGTAAGAATTCTGTTTTATGGCATGACAAGAAAATCATTCCTCACTCCACTTTCCCTGCCACTTTTCAAATTGAATACTGTTTTCTTTTACCCACTACCTCATTTTTTTCCAAATGTCCCTTAAGAAAAAAACTTCTCCTTCCTCCAACAGGATACACATTTGCTTTCCAATTGTCTCATTTACTCACACATCCATGAACAAAGACTGAAGTACTCCACCCTACAATTCCCATTTGGCAATTCTGTAACTGGACATCAACTGAATATGGTCACGCCTGTGTTTGACTACTCTTATATGAGAAATACAGCCTAACATGCATAAACTCTGTTTGGGTACAAAGGCAAGCTTTTCTTAACTATTTATTCTAGACAGAGCAGCTATAAAAAAAGGTAGTGGGGCTCCTGTAGGGAGATCTGTGCCTCTTTGACCACTGCCAACAAAATTTTGGCCAACTTACCAGGAAACATATTGGAGATTGTCTTTTTTTTTTTTTCTGATGATGTTTTTTTTTTCCTGCTAATTACAGGAATTCAGTAAATGTTAAACAGAACTTACCAAAACAGGATTACACGTTACAAAATATTAGTATCTTAGCACGCTGACTTTCAGAGTTATTGTTTGGACACTTGCAGGAGTGGAAAAATTTGGACGGCATTGAGAAAATACAATTTTTAATGCTATTCCTCACAATTTCTAGCATTGGTTGGCAAGTCTTAAAGACACCTTCAGCCAGAAGAGAAATGTAAAGTTTAACAATGACTAAATTAAAAGGAGAAAGTCTCAGAGTGGCAGAAACCTGCCAGACTCCTTGACAATTCCCTAAGCATGTTCTGACACCAAGCGAACCAAAACCTCAGACTTGCAAGGTTTGCAGCTCAGCCAGGGTCTGGCAGCCATACAAATGGCCTTGGAGCTGGGCTCCAGTTGCTCTCAGTGAGAATTTTTTAAATGGTGAAATTTTCTTGCTATTAAAACTGCCTTCTTTACCCAGCATTACTAATTCTCCCCTAGGTCTAAACATTAACATGCAGAAAAAACACTGGTGTTTTGTAGAACTTCAAAGGATCTAAATAGTCCATTTACATTTTTTTCCCAGACTTTTAAAAGCCATGTTTAAAAGCCAGTATGGACATGCAACTGCTCTAATTTAAGCACTAATCGCACCAGAAGCTGGTTGTTCCATTAACTGTATGTACTGCTGAAGTAAATAAAATGAACATTATATTAAAAAATTGCAAAAATTATTTCCCTACACTGAAGAAAATGTCTTTATTTGGCGTAGTAGCTACTGTATTCATGCAATTCTGTGTGGTTTTATCAACTCAAGGATTTCCCAAACTCTGAACCCTCAGGTTCTGCTGGTGGTTATCTCCATCCTTTCATAGAATACAAGTATGCACAATAAATGTAACTCCTTATGAAATAATATTCTTTTATGTCTTTTGTTTGTTTGTTTCATTACAGAGCTTGCCAAGAGCTCTGAGGCTTGTTTATTGGCTCAGATATAAATAGGAGGTATACTTTCGAGCTAGAAGAACACATGACAAACTGCAGTAATTCAATTGTGTTGCCTGAAAGCACAAAATCCTCATTGGCTCTAAACAGCTTTGTTCATTGTAAGCACAAAAGGTAAAGACATTAATATCTTGCCTAGATTTTCACGTATCTTCACCATTTTCTATTTTTAAACATACATTTAAATATTTAAAATTCATCCTAGGCAGTGAATGTCTCAATTTTATAGGGTTCATAGTGAAAAAAGATAAATAAAAGTGAAATATAAAATAACAAGACAGAGGTACAATTAGAATTCTAAGATCACAATGGCCTAAATAAAAGGCCATAGTAAGGAAATCATGTATGTCCAGCCTTTTAAGGCCTTCACAATCCTCTCTTAGCATGTCCCTATCTATGGAGAAGCTAGCATTCCCTGGAGGTGCACTATTGTGCTATACTACTTCTAGCTTCAAAACAGAAGTTACCACAGCACTGACTGCTTTGTACTTACCTCATACCTGCATTGATATTCACAGCCACACCTGCCTTCCTCATCTTGCAAAAGGAACCTGCTGAGAAGTATCTTTCCAGAATCACTCCTACCTCTGGCTTGCATATAATGCAAGGAGGAATTCTATCCTATTTCACCACTTGACAGAAGATTGGCACGTTTAGGTGGGATTGAATACCCTACCCTAGGTGGCTTCCTTAAACTACAATGTTTAGGGGACCACAGAAGAAAAAAAATTAATACACAGCCATGTTTTTGACTAACTGCAGCAAAAAAGTATACTAAAATATTCTTTCTAATTTCAGCATAAGGGTCTTAAAAAGTTGATTGTTTTCAATATGCTAGTTAAATGCAACTTACCTGATCCTCTCTGAGGAATCTCTCAATGTCTCCATACCCAGGTTCATATTTGTGTTTAATCACCAGTTCACACCACCGATGACGAACCTTTGGGAAGAAAAAGAAAGCTAGGTAAAAAACAAATGAACAAACAAACAAATCCTTGTATTTTATCTGAGTGTTGACAATATATCTGTACCAGTTTGGGTTTATCATCCTTGTTGGGTTTGTGGTTTTTGGCAGGTTGCAGCCTGGCAAGTCAGTCAGCTGGACAGAGGAGCCAGAGCTCTGGGCAAATTAACCAGGCCCAGGCACACATCTGCAGCATCTTCACTGCCACTGTTTCCAGTCTTGACTTTCTTTCTTTTAAGTCAGGCTGCAGGTTATTTCTTTCATATTGTCAAAAAGAGGGTGTGGGGAGTAGTGGAAAACAGAGATTACCACTGCAAAGGTCTGGAGAAGCCACAAAATATAACTGATAATATCTCCTATGTAACTGTACCACACAAGCAATAAAAAGGCTTAAATGTAATTCTGTACCATTAAATCCATTCCAAAAGGATAAAAGTTAGATATCAACCCATGAAACAGAGAATTTTCACTTAAATGAATCAGTTCTGCTACTAATAGATTTTAAGCACATTGTTAAACATGTAAAATTCATCTGCATTTAAAAAGCCGTCATACTCTTCTACCAACACACGTTGATAAAGAACAATTATTGACACACTGTAACAAGGTTTTCAAGCAAATTACAACTGAAAATACATTGTCACTTAAGTAGTATCAACATTAATTACATGTGTGCTGTCTTTACATTTTGACTTTGCTATTCACAACTCTTGTGGCAAATGTGCCATCTTACTCTCCAGCGAGGTTTGCCTGATTGGAGCCAGCGATCAGCCTAACACTTTATATTCCATTAGCAATTCAGCACTGATAGTAAAGGAAAACAGTTAAGTGGATTAACTCCCAATGCTTCTGTTTCAGCCATTTCTCTTACCATCTTCCAAAAGACAAGGCACTAATTAAAATGACCTTTCATAGTAAGAGTGAATAGTTTTTGAAACTGAGTCCAAGTCGTGCTTATATCAAGTAGCTGAATATGAACCTTTTTCTGAATGACAAATGTAGCGGTAACACTGAGACCTGCAAATAGAAAGGGAAGACTGGGAAAAAGATACTGTTGCTTTTGGAAATAAGGTTTTGAAAATAATTTCCTTTTCATCCTAGTCCCTGCCAACTTTACAGGTCTGGAAAAAAATTCACCGAATTACGTTACATTAGACGCTAATCCTATGAGCATAACAACAAGTGATAAATGCCCACAGTGTACATGATACCTCTTTTCAACTGACCCCTTATACAAAATAGTTTGAACACATCTTATAAAAATAAAAAACTGGGAGATTTTGGGGCTGGGTGGGTTTTGTACTTGCTGCATATACGATACTGAACAGCTACAGTGCTGTGCATTATAGGGAATAACTGCTGTCTCTTACAGCTTTTTACTGACAAAATAACAGCTGTCAGGATTCCTGCTAGTGCAACCAGAGCTAAATTTACAAAAGAAATAGCTTTCCAAAATTCAACTCCCTTTGCTGTAGATGTACATTACATTATATGTAATGTAGACTTTTAAAACCCTACCCAGCTGCTGCTTCTCCCAGGAGACACTAAATGTTTCTCCAGTAAGTCTTCCCAGGCAACACAGCTTTGCTACAGGGCTTCTTATAGCACCAAGCAGCTCCTTGCCTGGATGAAACCACCCTGACTCAAAATGTAACCATACACCTCTCCTACTCATATGAGTTAAACAATATAAATGCATTTAAAAGACAGTAGATACACTTTACCCTGCACATTCTTCCATATATAACAAACAATCCAAACAGAATTTCTAATATATTCTGATAGTAATGAGGAGAATCATGATGAGGAGAAAGAGTCTGCGGTCCCCTCCTGTGATCACTGCTCTTCTACATCCCATGATCCAGCAGTTACAGCACTTACCCAGGAGGTAAGCAATCAAATGCAGCTTCTGTAGCTGCTCATGACCTCAAACTGTGCCTTCAGCAAGAACATTTCAACAGCAAATTATAAAGTATTCTGGGATGGGGCTCTCTCCATACCTCCTAGTGGCATTATTTCCTCTGCAGTTATTAAAGTATTTATTGATGTAGAGGAGGAATCACAAGACTAAAGGGCCTACAGGTCTGAGTGCTCTTGATAACAAGTGGGGACCTGGCTTAAAGAGCACAGAAGCCAGTGTGCCCCCAAAAACACCTTTCTTGGTGCAACCACTGTAGCTGCACAGAGAGCAGAAGTTCTCTCTGTGAAGGCATTCATGTTGTCTTACTTCCTAACGTATTAATGTCATGGATATATGACTGACACTGCATCATGGCCTGATCATCTAAATTCCAGTGGCTTTGGAAATCACAAAACTAAGCTGTGTCTGTTCCCTTAACTGTTCCTCCTTCCATATGGTTTCTGTCCTTGGCAACCAACATCTATTCAAATAGTTCAAAAGAAAAATATTTATTTGTTGAGTGAGATCTGAGACAGCACACACTTTTCTTTCTCTCTTTTGCCTTTTTCCCTTTCTTTCCCAGGGTGAGTACAAATCCCAGCACATTCCCAGACCCGAAACACTGGAACTTTGCCATCTGGGGCAGGAGCAGCATGCCTCTTATCCTCAGATTACACATTTGCCTCCTGTCTGCCCCAAATGTTCCTGTGGCAGAGCAAAATGCAGGAGAACACTAATGGCTGCTGAAGGGCCTGTGAAACCATCAGATCAGTCAACCCTGCTGGCTCCCTGTGACTTGTACGAGACCCCAGAATGCAGAGCACAGAAAGCAAGGCTGGCTCTGACTGCAAAAGGGGCAGGCAGGGCCTTGCACAGCGTGGACTGAAATATGTTGGTTACATTTCTGCCCCCTGTGCCATATGGTGTGTAGACAGCCGTGCTACCCCAACTGCAGCTGAAACAGTTTCTCAGACACATGAACTACAAAGAAGTAATTTTTCTATGATACTCCATAGCCCTAAGGCTGATTCCACAAACATGAATTTTAGTCATAAATGTAGAGTGAAAAAAAAAAAAAAAAAAAGTCAGTTCCCAGCATCTCATCCAATGTTTAGAGTGGCAAGATCAAAATGGGCCCCACGGCTTCACAGCCTAATGAATGAGTCATATGAACAGGCACTTTCAACAAAACAGTCTCAAAAGGAAATTCTGAAAACCAAGTAGCTTGTGGCAGGACTGGACTAACCACACCGCATCCTGTGTATGCTCTTTTTTTTCTTTTCCTCCCAGGAGCACATACTTAGTGACAAAAATAAGAATTCATTAATCCTCTCGCCGTTTTCTCTCTGCATGTTTCTCTGTGCTCTTCTACAGTTCAGAGATTCACAGCATATGTTGTTGTTTTGCCTGTTTACATCATAAACAATATAAACTAAACCTGAAAAGCAATTTACAGCAATCCATCCTGTTATTGCTGGCAGAAAGCACCTAGGACTTTGCTGGATCTGAAGCAACACCTTAGCTGCTTACCCACCCACACACACTCTACCTGGTTTGGCAGCTGCAAGGACCCAATGCTGAAGTTGTAATTGAAATTTATTTTCCCAGCTTGCAATATTAGGGTAAGAGCTGTTCTCCCAAGTCCAGGACTGATGGCTGGCACTCCTAAGAATGAAGAAAAGTGGGGCAGAAGAGTGAAGGAGGTGTGCTGATACCTCATATTCCTTGTGGATGGATCCTCATTGCTTGAAAATTGCTTTTTCCTCCTACCCTTGCTTTTAGAGATGGTGGGTGGCCCCTCCACTGCCAGGTTTTCAAGCTAAATGAAGTTTGTTTCTGTGTATTTTGCAACTCAATACTCATAGTAGTTGTGCATTTCTGAGGCAGAGTTCAGTAACATGAAGACAGAGAGACTCAATGTCTCAGGTACAAAATCTAATTTTCACAAGTATCAACAACAAGATCTAAGTATTGGCACATACCTACACAGAACATCATGAAGGGGTGCTACTGTCAGATAGCGAGTCCCAAACATAGGAGCAGCAGATTATACAAATAATTCCAGAAGTCTCATAGTATCTTTTAATTTCATTTTCAAGAAAAATACGCAGTATTGCATAATATTATTTGTAACTCAAAAATTACCTGCATTTTGACAGCTCAATGAAAGATATCAAGACCAAAATTTTGATTGGTCTGTTTTCAGACAATGAAACTTGCTGCATGAGATTATTTTGGGGGGTAAAAATTTACATAAAATATTCTAATAATCCAGCTCTAAGCTAGTCCCTTTGTTTTAGCAACCTGGGACAACACTTTTTGGGAAATGGTGCTTGAAGATGACAGACTAAAGCCATATAAGGCTTGACTTTCAAAAGAAAAGCTCCCAGTGACATACATAAGGAGAAAAAAAAAGTTTTTAAAATATATTTTGAACATGTCTTAATTTAAACAGATACTAATAGTTTCTGACCCGGTGATAAATTCTTTTGCCCATGTAATTCTCCCCTGCCTCACACAATCACAGAATCACAGAATGGAATGTGCTGAAAGGGACTTGAAAGATGATGTAGTTTCAACCCTCCTGCCATGGCAGGGATACATTCCACTAGATCAGGTTGTTTAAAGCCCCATGCAACCTTGGTCATGGATGGGGCACCTACAGTTTTTCTGGACAACCTGTTCCAGTGCCTGTCCATTTCCAGCATACAGAATTGTTTTCCTACTATCTAATCTGAGGTTACTCTCAGTTTCAAACCATTCTCCCTTGTCTTGTCACTATATGCCCTTGCAAACAATCATCCCCCATCTTTCTTACAGGCTCCCTTCAGGTACAGATGGCTGCAGTTAGGTCACACCTTCTCTTCACCGGGCTGAACTAAGCCAGGTCTTTGGCCTTTCCTCACAGGAATCACAGAATATCACAGAATCACAGCTAGGCTGGAAGGAACTGTTAAGGACAACTGACTCAAATTCTCAGAGTTGCATACAAGCAAAAAAAGAAATATTTTACTTCAGAGGTCCACCCGTAAGATTTAGAAAACGAGTAATTTGAACCATGCCTTTATTAAAGGGGGAAAAAAGTTAGACTTTACTAAGCTTTTGGTCTACAGAATGGGAGTTTAGCTGCAGGGAAAATGAGTAAATTTTGCTAATAGCTGGATCCAATTTAAAAGGCGCCATAAGACAACAAATCTAAATCACTGAACAAAAGCAACATACTTAAAGATTTTAGAAAATGGGATCATTTCAAATAGAGTAAGAGCTATTGTTCAAGACAATGGAACCTTTATTAAAGGTATGGGGCATCTGTGATCTCTACAAAATACAGAATAAGACTCTACTGAAAAAATCATTTGAGCAACTTGACTCTTAAATGTTAATTAAAGAGTATCAGAGGTCAGACTCCAGTCTAATTCACAGAGGAAAAAACAGAGGGCTTTTTTCCAAATAACCAAGCTATGGCTACAAGAGATTAATTCTAATTGACAATAAGGTAGTATTCCAGAGCACCGGAATGCTGCTCTGTTCCATCTGAAATCATTTATCACTAGTATCACCAGTATCTTCCCATCTACAGATAAACTGGATTCAAATATTAGATCATTTGCCTACCTAATTAAGGAACAAATGTCACTGGACGAGATTTGAACTAAACAACAGGTTTTAGAGTTGTTTAGCATGGAAGAATTACAGTTTAATAATTGCCAGTTTTACAGTGCATTTAATGATGTTTTCCCCCTCTTAGTTGAAATATTTACCCTTTAATACACTTTTTTAACACCTTTTCATTCTATATAGTCTGAATTTCAAGTGGGCACTCCTATCTGTTAAGCCACACAAACACATACTTTAGAAGGTGCATTTAACTTCACTGAAACTTGCCCAAGTGAGGGATGCTGAAGCAGCTCACCAGAGGCAATGAAACAGCTTTTTGTATTACAATTGTCTTGACAGACTATCAGTTTGGCAATCTGAAAGAGTGTACTCAATAGCCAAAAACGTACTGGATGCTAATCAGAATGGATTCATCATTTTTACAAGGATTTCCGTAATTCTGATTATTGTGTTTGCCAAGGATTTCTCAGGAGACTGAGTAAAGGAGGCATCTATCAGCTTAAATTAGTTTTATTTTAGATCAAAAATTGGACTTCACAGCCCAAGTTTTCTCTCAAGTTTGGTAGCACTTGCTCTGACAGTACTGCAGAGCCCAGAGAAACCAAAGAATACAGCACCACAGCAGCAGCAATCTTTAAGGGAATCTTTCTAGCTGGGACCCTCATGGTATCAAGGTTCAGTTCATGCTGTTTCTCACAGTGCAATGCTCTGATTTGGTATAAAACTCTTAATTTTCCAGAGCTATGGCCAAAACTATGATAACATTTCAAACTTTAAAAATGGTCTTTGGTAGCCTTACTCAAGCTATATTTTACTTTGACTACTGGAATGACATGCTGTTCAGCTGGACCTGAGGCAGATGGAGCTCATGGAACTCCACCATGCTCTGCATTTGACATTACTGATTGTATAAGCAGCCCCACGTTGTATAGGCAGATTGTACAGGCCATTTCAGCCACCTTGGACAACCACCCTTCCAGCTGTGCAGTACAGCATGAGTATCTCAGCCCACTGACACCCCAGAAAAGAAGAAAACAAAAAAACAAACAAAAAAGCATGGTCATTCAGGAAACTCTAAGGCAGTAATGGGATGGGAGATCAAAACTTTGTTAGGAGCTAATTGGAATTTTGAGGAGGACTATATAGAGGTCTAAAATAATTTAAAACCTGGAGTATAAGCTGGTCATTTAAAAGTCACTTAAAAGCTAATTTTAGCAGAATATCAGACATTAGACTTTGGTAATATTGGTAGCAATATTCTGCTTCCTTCTGATTTGCATTTCTGCAGAGATCAAGCAATTGCACAAGGGGCAAGGACATGCAAGCCCCATCCCTCCTTCCTTCACTCAACAGCACTGATGAAAAGCTGTGGGTAGAGTTCAAGCAGCAACTGCCTATAGTACAGAATAGAAAGGTGTGTCACAATCAAGATCTGAAAGGCAAATTCTATTGCTTAGTCAATGGCAGATTGTGGGACAGCTGGCAGCATTTGAAGCTGTACCTGTGCTCATGTGTCCATGGGCCAGACAGCATGATTCCACAGCTCTGCAAGCCTCAAGCATCAACAGGTGCCTGCTTGAACCTTCTCACATGTATAAATGTGATTTAGAGGTACATATTTTCTTCCTGTCCTTCTTCCTCCCCTCCAACCACACGCTCCTGTTTTACCATCTACATAACACAATGTCAAAAAGTTTATATAGTACCATAGACTCTCTCAAGAGCAACCTCATCAGCTTCCACGTGCTGTAAACATGACTCCACCTTCCACCTGCAAATGCAACATGCATCTTTCCCACAGCCACCACAGAGGTTCTTTTCTGTGTGACCAAACAGAAGCCAGGAATCACAAAACATGCTGCTTCAGAAAGCCCAGGCAAAGTAGTGGGCAACCTTACTGCTCTCTGTGGTCAGAGAGGCATAGCAACTTCAGGACAGGATTCACTCTTGGCAAAGCAGCAAATGCTGAGGACTTCTTTGGAGAAGACAAATGCCCTTTCCCCACCCCCCCACCCTTCAGCCTTACAGCAGACAGCTCCCAACTACAAACCAGACATTCTTTTCCCTACGTGGGCCCCATCTGTGATCAATGACAGCTGTGTTGGTAGAAAAAAACATTTCCAAAAGAAGTCAGAAAAGGCAAGAGACTAAGAAGCCATGTCTAATCCTTTTTCAAAGGTGGCACTGGCTGTGCCTCTCTTCTGATGTCAAAAGCTGTCACTGTGAATAAGAGGCTTGGTTGGGATGCCTAATTCTGTAATCTCAATGCTCTTCAGCCTGCTCCTCCTTACCCTAACAGGAGATGGATACAAAACAGAATGGTCTCTAGCTTTAAAGCAGACAAACAAAATTATGATAGGGAAATGACCCAGAGAACAGTAAGTTGAGAAAAAGGCCACCAGTACCAAAGCAGAATGACAGCTTCAACAGCACTGTCTGGTGGCTGATGGCTTTTCTCATGCTGTGCACATTTGTGTTGCCACTGTCCCTATGCTGTGGAGAGCAGCTCCTATATCATAGGGCATGTAATGTTTAACACAGCATGTGAACTAAATTTTAAAAACAAAGGTTTTAAAAAATAAGTCTTAATTTAAAGCACAGGTACACTACTTATACTGGAGCCAAATGCTTCGCCTTTGCCTGCACTTTCAGTACTGTCTGCTCAGCATGTGGATGCAGCAGTGCCATTCACAGCTTGTAGCAAGATGAAGATGGCAGAAAAGACATCACCATCTGCCTTTTTAACAATTTAACTGGAGATGTATGCTAAGCTTTGCTTTGCTGTGGTGCTTCCAGCTCTCAGGGACAAGGCTGCCTTCTGGCTGGTGACAGAAGCAATGCCTGTGCCACCTTGCCTGTTCTCCATTCTCACTCCTTCCTTCCCCAACAGGGTGCTCTGGTGAGGATGGCTGCATGTGTGAAGACAGAGTCTGAGGGTGAATATGGAAAAGCTGCTGGGGGGACCAAGAGATCCTGCATCTCAGAGGGAGGGGAAGGAAGACCAGGTCCCAGCCGAAGGTACAACCAGTATCAGAGAGGTATTCCAGGGACAAGCCTCATGCCTTCAGGAAGGTAAGCTTGACTTCAGCATATGAACATATCCAGACACTTTAACTAAAATCACCAACACCTTGTCTGCCACCTCGTAAACAGCCCCTCCGACACCCTACTGAAACACTTATCTACAATAATAGCTAGATTATGATAGAACATAGAATGGGTTGGGCTGGAACAGACCTTAAAGATCAGCAAGTTCCAACCCTCCCACCAGTGGCAGGGAGGCCTTTTACTAGACCAGGCTGCTCAGAGCTTTATCCAACCCAGCCTTGAACACAGCCAGGGATGGGGCACCCACAGCTTCTCTGGGTGACCTGTACCAGTGTCTCACCACCTTCACAGCAAAGAATTTCTTCCTATTAGCTAATCTAAACCTACCCTCTTTCAGTTTGAAGCTGTCACTCCTTGTCTTATTGCAACAGTATCTCTGAAATCAGCAGAAATTTATACCACCATAGCAAACAATTCAAACATTTCCCATTAGCACTGTCTTTTCTGGCTGTCTCCAGATAAAGTCTGCTTATAATTTTTACCCATATAGTGTCTGCATATGTGTTACAACACAGATTATTTATATATGCACATAAAAGCATGCTGGGCTTGTAAACTCAAATATAGTGGAAAAAAGCACACAAACATACACATCTGATGCAGAAATTCAACTCTGAAGAGTCTGAGATCAAGCACACTAACAGCCTGTTACCAATTATTATTAAATTATATCTCCTACTCAGTAAAACGAAAGGCAGGTATAAAGGCGACAGTAAGCTATCCCCTTTGCCCATGCCCCTCTCTCCAGCCCTCTGCTTCTATCTCATCCATCATGTAACTAGATGCAAAAAAATCTTTTATCTTTGGTCTCCCACAGTGACTGTGGTCAAAACATTTGTTATTTCCATGCAAGATTACTGTCATAGACAAAATCTGGAACTCCATATGAAAATAAGACTCAAATTCCAAGCAATGAACAATGTGGCTGCCTGTTTTTTCCATAACTTAGGTCACAGCCAGTCTACTCAGTCCACGCTCACATCCTTCGAATTTCACATTGCTTAAAACCTAGCTTCCAACTTTCAAAATAATTAAACACAAGACTTTGATTTCAAAGAAAAAGACCTTTTGCATCACTCTCATACTCATTCTCCCTTCTTCAATGCCAAGCAAAAATTCTTAAAGGAAAAATATATCGATTTTATAAACTCAGAAGAAATATGCTCATTCCTGCAATGAGAACATTTAGATTTTTCTCTATGTTTGACATTTTTAATCATCTTCTCCACCGCTTTTATTCCCTGCTGTTGGAATACAGTGGAGATTGTTGCTTAGGACAATGGTTACACCACCTGGAACACAACACAATTCATCTTCAGGACACTGCAACTCCAGGTGGCACAAGAGTTGAAAGTAGGACAGCAAACTTTACCCACATTATTAAGTCAGTGACTCAGTAGTGGAAGCATATCTGTGTGGTTGTGAAATTACATTGGAATCTGCACCTTTGAATTGTCCTGATTCTTGAAGTATTTAGACTTCACAGGGCACAGCAAATTTTTTCCAAATCTGTGGTCCTTTTCAGGCATACTCTGCATCTGCAGCCAGTCTTTAAACGGAATGAGAAGTATTAGATGAGCTATCAGGACGAAGTCTCAAAATAAGTTTATTTTAAATAAAAATATTTTCAGATTGTTTTTCAAAATTAAAAACCAAAATAAACGAACCAAAAAATCTCCCAAAAAAGCAAACCTCAGAGGAACATCCCTACTGTTGATACCTAGGGGATTTTGTTTGTATTTTAAAAACTAACTCCTCCTACTACCATCCTCCTATGCGAGTGCTATCATATATATGCAAACAGAGTAGCCTTTTAAATTTCATTACAAAGGCAGGAGGTTTGTATTACAGCACTGTGCTTGTGCTGCACAACAGAGGAATACTGAGTAAAATTTTATGTAAAGCAATTGCATTCCAATTCAGAAAATCTTTAGGACTGAGTTCAGAAGCACAGAGGACTCCACCACCTCATTCTCCTTGCTGGACAATAGGATACAGAATCCTTATTACCTCCAATCCCTTCCTCCACAGATTCTTTGGATAAGGAGTAAAAAAATGCCAAACCAACCCATACTGCATATTTGGTTCCCTCTTACCAACAGCTCCCCTGCTTTCCAAGTCTCACTAAGTTCCTGGGCTGGGCTGCCAGAGGAAATTAAGTCCAAAACTGGCAGAAAAAAATCAGGGGTGAGAAGTGAACTGGACCAGTAATGGCAGCAGTCAGGGCACAAAAACTTAGGGCACAAAAACTCCTGCTCATGCCCCCCAGCAGTCACTGAGATCACTTGGAGCAAACGTGTTGCTGTTGGCGCCTGGAGGGGTGTGGGACTGGGAGTGCTGACTGGTGCAAAGCTATTTCCAGTGCTCCACAGATCTCGTGCTCTGATCATGCCCTTCAGCTAATGCTGATGGAGGGATTTTCTGTTCTTCTCAAGCGGCTGGAAAAGCCCCCCTACTTCACATGTAGAAACAAAACAAACCCAAATTATAGCTACAGAAATTATCCTTCAGCCAGTCTTACAAATTCGTCTCAACACATCCACTCAGTCACAACAGGAACATAAGCCAGAGTGAGTCTCATAGGACAATTCCCATGGCTATCACTGGAAACATTTTTCCTTCATCTTGTTCCAATTTTCTTAGTTTCACACTGAATTTTGGACCTCACCTTTGGGAAGCAAGTGCCACCTTCCTAGAAGCTACCCATTTCTAAGTTCCTTTCATTGGGAAAAAGATGCAACTCCTGCAAATGCATGCTTCTGAAAAACTGTCTTAACCAATACGAATACCAATACTGTCTGTGCCAAAGAGCCTGCAGATGGCATCTAGATGCAACAAGAACATAAAACAGAGTGAAAACTCAAAATTTTTCAAGATCACAGAGGACATTTTTCAAGTTGCTGCGGCTTCACTCAACACATTTATCAGTAATGAGGACAGTCTATAATATACCCTGAAATTAGCCCTTTTTCCTAGTGAAAATAGAAAAGGCTTTCTATGACAGAGATATATCCTTGCTAGGATTTTCATAAGGAAGCAGAAGAAATAGAGCACGGAAAGAAAATAGTACTTCTGTGAGGATGTGTGTGAAAAGCATCAGACTCATAATAGTAAAGAGATTTCACTTGGTGAAAACATGCATTTCTTCTTTCTTTTCCATTTAATGAAGGTACTACCTCAGTAGTGATTGGGTGCAAAAACCTTAGATATTATTTATTCCAGAAACAAATCTACCATGCAGGCTGACTTATCTATGGAACTTTTTCTAGGTTCCTTATTATTCTTTTCCTTTTATCAGATTCCTAATGATGTGCTAATTGCAATTCAATTGCAAATAAAAAAATATTCAATGCAACCATACCCATGTATAGTGGCACAATAATGCTCTAACTAAAACATTCATAAAGGAGAAGGCAGGTGAAATTTATTTTGCACTCCTGGTAAATTTTCACAGCAGATTTTTCAGTCCTGCAAAACATACTGTCTAACCCTAACCCCAACCCAAAATAAGGCATGTCCCCCTGATATAAACTGAAACTGAATAAACTGTATATTCAAATATGAAAGAACTACAGAAACTATTTTTACTTTTGCAGAAAAAAACCCCAAATTCACTAGAAAGCAATGCCCTGTAATGTGGCCATTAGCTCAGGCTGCCACCTTTTTTATCTACTAAATTGGTGTTTCATACCAACAATGATGTCAGTTAAGGAAAAGAACCATAGCTCTCCCTCTGTGGTTGCAATGCCACTATCTGAAACACACCTACCTGTACGACCCAGTACAGCCAAGAAGGACTGGCAAGTCTGTGGAGGCATTTGCAATACATTACTAATTGTATTCAAAAGCTGGAGACTGCTACTGAGTCCCTACCCCAAGGGAGGGCTGGCCTAGTGGCTGTGCTGAATGGAAAGCTCACCAAGTGCCTCCTGCAAGTGTGCACTGACCTTTCCCAAACAGTTCCCTTTCCCCATCCAGTTTTATGCTGCTGTCTACAGAGCTCTGTTCAATAAGTGTGCCTTCAAACAATGCTGTCCACAATCAGCAGGACAGCTGAATCATGCAACCTGAGAATGTGCTCAGCTAAACACAGTCACCATCAGATGGGAAACTACAAGAATTCATTTGTACTTCCACGTCTGCCAGCTTTTCACAGGCTAAGAAAGATCAATGAATCAAAGTTATTTTGTCCTAACACAATTCTCACCACTTCTAGGATGCCAAGCACCTTAAATAGTTTGCATTAGCGTGACTGCATTTCTGTCAGTGAAATAAGATGCCACCACTTTATAGCCTTGGTCTCACAGGCAGACCTCATGCACAATGAAGTACTTGTGTGAGAATGGCTTTACGCCACCCATTTGACTGATGATATTATGATCTTAACTCATCTTACATTTACTGCAGAAAGAGTTCTCGTTTCTCTTCCCTTCCCAGAATATATCACATTATGATCCCAAATACAGGGAAAGCTTTATGTAAGTGAAGAGCATCTCAGTCAACTTGCTAAGGCAAGGAAAACCAACAAAGCAGCTTTCCACATGCTGTGCAGGCAAGATTAAGTGATATCTAGAGTAGGAAAGAAAGAAAAACTAACTCTACAGTGAAAAATCTGGGGAATTACACCACAAATATTTCTCCTTCATCCACATTCTGTCGTTTTTATCACGACTTCTTAGGTATTTCAGCAACAAGCAAAACACACTTGCAGAAATATCAAGTCTTAAATAGGATAGAAGTGTCACACCCACTCTTCTTCTCTTACGGCTGTGATCTTCTTCCTGTCACATTTTTTAATTTTCTGCAGGCTACTCAGCCATCCTGTGCTCTTGTGTGCCCACAAGTTACAGGCCTTTGACCAAATGAAGAACAGAAATAATGGGAGCAACAGCTCCTCTAGCTAAGAGACTGAGTGTTACCTCAGACCTCCTGATGTCTTTTGTAAATTTACTCCACTTCATTTATATGAAAGTTCTCAATAGCTTATTCAAATGAGGTAAGATTGTACTGTCATATCAAAAAGATGTCATCAAGGTTAGACATATACAAAAAAAATACTAGCCACCCAAAAATTTCCATGTAGACCAACTCTCCACATTCAGCCAGATGCTAGATAATGGATAAATGAAACAGCTGCACAGAACAGCCACTTTGGAAAGAAACAAAATCAAAACAATCCCATACCCACTTTAAATTTTATTATCCTACTGTGCTGTCTGATGGCAACTGTAGCTGCTGCATTATAACATATCCCATTTCTCCTCAGCCAGCTGAGCTTCCAGCTGGACTCTGTCATGTTCAAAATGCAGCCAGCTTCTATAATGCTTCTCTTGGATGCAGGATGTCATATGTCATAGAGATGTAGCCTGTGCATGAGTTATTTTGTTATGTAGTGGGAAGCAGCACAAAACAGGGGGAATAGAAAATTGAGGACACAATCATTCTTCCATGGAATTTCCTCCCACTTGCCTGACACCACCTGTCTGAGCCACAATAGGTTCAAGGCACAGAGAGGAGAATGGGAAAATGGCTTTTAAATGGCTTTTGAAACCTTCATTGCTTTCAAAACAAAAATTTCTCAGACACACTCAATTCAAATAGCTCAGATCAATGAATTTAATATTTTGAAAACAAACCTGTAGTTTTGTGTCTTCTCAGATGTTCCAAGGTTTGAGGAGTAAATGGAAAATGAAATGACTATTTGTTACAGAAATGGACTGAAAAAAGTGCAAAGGAGTCACAAATTCTGCAATTTGCAGATGCCCCACAAAGCTCTCTTGGTATCCAAGATAGAGGCAGACCAGTCTGAAATGTGATTAAGCCATCAGCAGTTCTGGCTCTTGTGGCTCGAAAGCTATGCATTAAAAATCAAAAATATTTTACTTAACCTATGATTTATTTTTTGTCTGTTAAAAGAAGCATTCAAGCAGTGTCTGTCTTAGAGGGGAGATAGGTACTGAGCCTACATATCTGCATTGAAATCTAATTTGAGAGAGGACAGGAACAACACTGAGTAGCTGAGCAGATCTCTTCGAGATCAACCTTTACTTTCCAGGCCAAGGCTGACTGACCTCTCTCCTCTCCTCACTGATACAAAGGAATAGAAACAAGGCAGATAATCTGCTGCAAACCCTCCTCTCCTTTCTGAACCAGCATGTGCCCGTAGATTGTTCAGGCTGGACGTGCACATGGTAACAAATGGTCAGGAGTACCAAACAGTGCTGTTGGCAGCTTCACTGGCTGGGGACAGACTTGTATTTTGCTGCGGGCAGGTGCAATTGCCACCAGGTGTGCAATGCTTTACTACAACAAGCATGGTCAATTTTAAAGTCAAAATAAAAATGCTGCAGTGATACAGGCAGAAAAGCTTTAAGAGATAGGAAAAATGACTTTCCATGCTGTACTTGGCAGGACAGAAGGACCGGCAGTAATAATCTTCAGAATTACAATGTACAAATTTTAAGACCAAACTTAGTGATAATACAAAAAAAACCACCGTCCTTTGTATACCCTCTCACACGAAGGCCATGCAATTGCTTATCCTTACTGGAAGATGACTGTGAATTTAAACACTACTTTTCAAAAATAAAAAAATAAGTTTATTTCGTAACTTTTTACGGCTGGATGGAAGAAAGCTGACATCCTCACTTCAAAAATCCTGGAATACATCCTGTGAAATAGACAGTTCTCATCTTTTTATTGGCCTGCTTTCAAGTTTTTTATGCTTTTATTTTTAATAATCCATTTCTGATGTTTAGCTACTGAGAACATTTGAACTCCAGTAACACAACAGCATCATTCTATGTGATTTGTGTCTCCAGAAATTAAATCTAGACAAGAACAGGCTCAGACTGCAGTTCTTTGACCTGGGGTCACAACAACAAAAATCCCCTGTGCATATATATATGACAATGAGGCACGAATAGTCTGTTCCTCAGGTAGGTGAGGCTATGGGAGCTGGTTCCATTTAAAGGACTGTAGGTGTCTGAGCTCTGACAACTGATAAAATGATAATATTAATGTTATCTTAGTTGTACTTCAAAGTGAGTTATCTGCTATCCATTGGTTTCACCTTGTAAAATAAAATGGAGATTGCGTTCATTTCAGAGGTCCTAATCTTGTGGGTTGGTGGAGTTTTTTCCACGAAAAAGTTCTGATAGATCATTTGGGTACTTTTATGTAACACTGCAAGGAAAAAAGAAAGCATGAAAGTGAAGAGGAAGGAAAAACCAGAGAAACTGAAGCTTGTGGCCTGGTGCTTACAATTCACAGGCATGAAATAGCAACAACAACATAGCTATTGCTTTGATCTATCTCCCTGTTAATTCCTCTTCCCATAATAGAATCACTGACATTTCACTGGTATTCAGATGTGGTTAAAATATATTCAAATACCTATAAATAGAAATGTTGATTCAAGTACTAATTAAAAACAAATCTGGCGTTTGGAAAACTGCATCACATAAAGTAAAAGGTTCAGTACACATGAGCAATTGAAAAGTTGTTCTTTTTTTTTTTCCTGAGAAAAGGATAGACATCTGTTCTATCAATCTTTATGTTAAGATTTTGATTCCCAAGTCTTTCCAAGCATCTACACAGCCACTTTGGCATAAGAGTAACGAGACAGATTTTGCTCTCTCCTTCAATTCTAATAATTGCCACAAAGTTCCAACTATAACAGGGTAATTTAGGCGTACTGGCTTTCTGCAACCTTGAGCAAGGTAGTTTCGAAATAAACAGGATTCAAATGTTAAGTTCACCATATTCCTTCATTGCGCAGTAGATTGTATGCTACCCTTGTGACTAATCCTTGTATTATACACACACACACACACATATATATATACGCACACATGCACACATATATCTCTACACTCCCGTATTTTCATCACTGATTGCACTTTCTTACCTCCCCTCTTCAATACCATGTACCTGAAGCACAGGCTTGTTGCAGGGGTGCTTTCAGCCACTATCTCTGCTACCTTAATTGTCAGAACTTTCCCAGCTTGAGAAAACCATGGCACTTCTAAGAGTCCTCTCTGCACATGATAATAAAGATTTACTGGTTTGCCTCACACAGATATAATGCACTTTGGAGCAGGGATGCTATGTTTTACAATATCATATAAAGCAGTGATTTCCTCAGGGGCTTTTGTCACTGGCACTTACTAGAAGCTACTGTAAGGCACTTACTAGAAGCTACTGTAAAAAACCATTAAATTAAGGCCCCAAACCAGAAAATACTATAGTCCCTCTGGAAAGTTAACTTTCCTAAATCCTGAGTGACACTTTGGAGCATGCAAAGTTACAATATGAGCTGACAATGGGGAAGAATAATTTTAGACTATAACAGACTAAAGATTACATTTGGAGAAAATATCACAATGAATACAAACTGGGCTTCACTACACAGAAGAACACAGTGAAAGATCTAACAGTTGAACAAATGTGCTGCCTTAGGTACTGTGCTGCTTTTGCACAGAGGGAGGTCGGCTGAGAGGCGTCCGGGGGAAGAGCACAGGGCCCGGAACAGGAGGGCTGTCCCCGCTCTGGGAGCTTCCCCTGTGGGCTGCGGGGACCAGTCAGAGAGCTGATTTACTGGTTGACAAACTCAGTAACCAATTAAAAAGTTATTTGGCTTTCATAAATCACATTGGTAAAGCTAAATCTGGTCTCTTTTGACTTCCAGTTTACAGGGAGGCAATCGGCTCCGGCTCAGCTCAGTCCCAGCTCAGGCCCAGCTCAGGCCCAGCTCAGCCCCGGTTCAGGCCCAGCTCAGCCCCGGCTCAGGCCCAGCTCAGCCCCGGCTCAGGCCCAGCTCAGCCCCGGCTCAGCCCCGGCTCAGCCCCATCTCAGGCCCAGCTCAGGCCCGGCTCAGGCCCAGCTCAGGCCCAGCTCAGGCCCGGCTCAGCCCAGCTCAGCCCCAGCTCAGGCCCCGCTCAGCCCCAGCTCGGCCCAGCTCAGCCCCAGCTCAGCCCCGGCTCAGGCCCGGCTCAGGCCCGGCTCAGCCCCAGCTCAGGCCCGGCTCAGGCCCGGCTCAGGCCCGGCTCAGGCCCCGCTCAGCCCCAGCTCGGCCCAGCTCAGCCCCAGCTCAGCCCCGGCTCAGCCCCGGCTCAGGCCCGGCTCAGCCCCAGCTCAGGCCCGGCTCAGGCCCGGCTCAGCCCCAGCTCAGGCCCAGCTCAGGCCCAGCTCAGCCCCGGCTCAGGCCCAGCTCAGCCCCGGCTCAGCCCCATCTCAGGCCCGGCTCAGGCCCGGCTTAGGCCCAGCTCAGCCCCAGCTCAGGCCCCGCTCAGCCCCAGCTCAGGCCCCGCTCAGCCCCAGCTCGGCCCAGCTCAGCCCCAGCTCAGCCCCAGCTCAGGCCCGGCTCAGGCCCGGCTCAGCCCCAGCTCAGGCCCGGCTCAGCCCCAGCTCAGGCCCGGCTCAGCCCCAGCTCAGGCCCGGCTCAGCCCCAGCTCAGGCCCAGCTCAGCCCCAGCTCGGCCCAGCTCAGCCCCGGCTCAGGCCCGGCTCAGGCCCGGCTCAGCCCCGGCTCAGGCCCGGCTCAGCCCAGCTCAGCCCCGGCTCAGCCCCGGCTCAGCCCCAGCTCAGTCCCAGCTCAGGCCCGGCTCAGGCCCAGCTCAGCCCCGGCTCAGGCCCAGCTCAGCCCAGCTCAGCCCCGGCTCAGCCCCGGCTCAGCCCCGGCTCAGCCCCGGCTCAGTCCCAGCTCAGGCCCAGCTCAGCCCAGCTCAGCCCAGCCCGCCCCGGTCCCAGGGGTGTGGGAGCCTCCGCGTCTCTCCCTTCCCCTGCCCTGCCAGGAGAGGCTCCAGCTGACCCTGCGGCCGGAGAGCTGCTGCTGAGCTTTGGAGTTTCGTCCAGCCTTCTCCACATGGTCCCTGCAGCCACGCTTTTCCAGCATGGCCTGGCCCAGCTCATTCACTTTCTAGATCCAATTTTAACCCCTTTAATGCCTGGATGAGACTAGAGATCTCCTGAGCTCCCCAGAATGAAAAGAATAAAGCAAGGAGTCTACTGAAGTCAGTGAAATGAAAGCTAAGTTTTCCAGATGGGAAGAGATTGAAGAGGTGCCACTGATAAGCTGAAAACCTCTTTTTGTGGGCTATGAGGGGACTGTGACTACACTGAAATTCCTTTAAACTGTGAAATATACTTGGGGAGAATAAAGTGCTTGAGAAAAAGCATCTTTTGCCTTGAGGAAATGGGGCTCTCTGTTTTGGGACTGGAAATAGGGACAGAAACATTTAATAGAAAAAAGAGATGAAGAGAATTTTGTCTTTCAGCAGCTTGGCTTTAAAATGAATACCCCAAGTGTGCAGCATAACCCATAACACAGCTCTGGAGGGACTGTGGTGATGGGAGGAAATTCATAGTTTGCAGTTTTTCTCCAGGCAGATGCAGATTGTGAAAGTGAAGACACCCCCTGAGCCTAAACCAAAAAAAAGGAACTTTTCTCTCTAGAGCGAACTGAAATTATTATTTAAGTAGCTAACTGACTGAAGTGTTCTCTGTATGTTGCTGTTAAGAAATGTAGAAGATGAGGGGAAGGGGTATGAGAGAATAATCTGGAAATCTTATTCTGAATTTCTTTTTTTTTTGGTGTTATTAATAAATTTTTCCTTATATGCTTTTAAGTTTTAAGTCTGCCTTATTCATGCTCCTAAATTCTATCTCTAAAAGGAACTGAATATATTAAAATTGGCAAACCCAAGTCAACCATGAGAGGTACATGTAAAACAGTTTGGACATCTGGGTTGCACTGTACTTTACTACCACATTATGCAAAACACACCTGAACCTACACAAAACACACAGAAATACTGAGTCAATACAGCACACAGAGTTAATATCATCCAATTTCAGATTCAGACATGGAAAAAATGAACTGCATCAAGCCCAGTTCCTAGTAGAACGCTGCCATTCCTAGTCAAAAACACAGTGGCATACTTTAGGGAGATTTGTTTTTGAGTGACTTACCTCAGCATCTTGCTCCCGGAGCCGGTATGTTCTCTCCAAGCACTGCAGTATCTTAGGACACAATGTCTTCTCCTCCAAGAGGGACTCCAGAAGTAAGACCAGCTGGTCAGGGAGAAGCTAGAAGAAAAATAAATGCCATGCGTGAATGAAGATCTCTACTGGCTGAACAATGTAAATGGAAACAAACCAAAGAGGACAAGATCGTGATAGCCAGTGCACTTCCAGCATGTGCTTGAAATACAACTTGGACCTCTAGCTGGTTTCTGAAAAACCTCAGGGTTTATCTCTGTGTTCTGAAGGACTGTCCTGGGGTATGGTCCATGGTTTTCATTGCTATGTTAGGTCAGATCTAAAACATGCATACCTTATTGAAATATAATCATGGCTTAATATATAAGATTTTTATAGAATGTACAAAATAAGTAACTCTATTTTGTTTGGATTTGGAAGAAATAAAAAGAATAATTTACAATGCATAATTTGATGAATCAACAAGGTACAGAATATATAATTTTTTCAGAGTGGCATTTTTATCTGATATACAAGTATTTGAATGATATGTTTACAGTGAACAAATAAACAGAACAAAAGTAAGTGACCCACCAAACAATTGTTGTAAAAACACACTTTAAGGCATATTTTAGTCAGTGAGTCACAAATCATCCAACCTTTCAGGGGAAATAATAGGCATGAATGCTGTGTTTGTGGCACATAGGGTATAGCATCTAGACATGGATATATATTCACTAGTCAGTTGCTTGACTTCAGAATGTATCATTCTGAACTGGAACTTAATGTAAATTAAAAAAAAATAAAATCTGTTGTAGCCAGTGCTTAAGTGCTGTTTAATAGGCTTACTGGATGAACAAATAAATAATTCAAACAGAGCTCAGAGAGAAATTGCAGCAGCTGCCAGGAAACATCTATTGGAAATTCAGGCTCCAAGGTGATCAGTCAGAAGTTCTGTTATATGCCCCAAAACTTGCCCCACTATTCATCATTGCAGAGCAGCAGGGGAGGAAGAGGGAAGGGAAGAGAATGTCAGTAAAACTTTTGCATACAGAAAGAAATCAACCCTGCTCACTTCCAACGTTCTTGAGACAGACTAATGAAAAAAGACATCCTGTTACTTCCACAGTATTTCCGTTTTCACCACATTTGGCGATTCTGTTCCCATCTCCACTTTGCCACGCCAATGCGCAAAGCCAGGATGAAATTAAGTCAGCTATAGGAAATGCCTCTTCCAACAACACATCCCACAGTCCGAGCTGTTTATGTGTACTGAGTAAGACTGGATTCTTGATCTCTGACAGAAAGTTCATGAAGATACCAAGAATCTTCTGATAAATCTTAATCTGTAAAATATTTACGTTAACAACTAACGTAGCAACATGACATTTTTTTCCCTTTTAGACTGATTAATACCTAAATCAGAATAAAGAGGAAAGAACATCACTAATATAATAATGCTTTGGTTTCTTTGCATTTTGATTTCTATTTTTTATTCGTAAAATTAGTTGTACTCCTGAAGACTGAAAATATTACTAGCTCTTAGTGAAACATTTTGTAAGTAATATCAAAGCCTGACAATCAAATAGTATCATTAAAAGTGGTCAGGTCTATAAAAATATTGAATATTTGGTTTCAGGACAACTACTAAATTGGCACTTTAAATGCTTATTAGGGAGTCCAACAGCAGATGCCAGGGGGGTGGTGAGACAAGTTAAAAAATAGGACAGGGAAAGTTTCTGGGGAGTGGCTCTACTAGGAATGGAACTAATTTTGAACACTAATAAAATACAAAATGTTGCAGAACACCACACAAAGAAAGGTAACTTCTGATTTAGAAAGTTTTCCCTGCTGACTAAAAAGACAGAAGAACAATACCAGCTACTTGAAGATGTAGGAACAGCTGAGTTTTTTATAATATATCTCCAGTATAATTGCTATACAGATTCACCCACAGAAAGCTATTGTTTAAGGTAGCATTACAGAATCTCATTAAAGCAGAGAAAAGAGCAGCAGCAGAGCAGTAGCCATGCCCTTAATTTACATCTGCCTAGAGCTGCAACATTACTGAAGTTTCTTCAGAATTACAGGTTAAACTGCTATCAATATAGATTTGAGAGTCAGTAAAACAGTCAAACAGCCAACCAACCAACTCCCCCAATAAAACAAACAAATAAACAAAACCAAGAGTTCACAAAGTGTTTGGACAATGTTGTCAGGCATATGGGATGATTACTGAAGTGTCTTGTGCAAAGCCAGGAGATGGACTCGATGATCCTTGCGGGTCCTTTCAAAACCAGCATCTTCTATGATTCTACAAATGAGACCATGGTGCCTGCTATTTTCCCACGTTCCAGCTGCCCAAGATGACACCTCAGACAGCAGTTTCCAGCTCAGGGATTAACTGCAGTGCAAGGCAGGAGTCAGGGAACACCTGCAGCGTGGGTGGGGTGAGGAGGGGCACGCTGCCAGACCTCTCCCCACAGCAGCACTAGAGGGCACAGCTATTACAGTCTGTTCCATGACTTTTTTATAACACAAATGAGGAACACTCATCTACACTTTGACCCTTTCCTTTCAATAAAAGAGACTCTCCTTAAAAACACTATCTTAGGCCAAAAGACAGAAAATTCAACTAGAGTTTCATGACAGAGGCTGCTACAAAATTCACTCAGGGGTGCAGGCATTTTCTTTTCCTCAGACCCAACAATATGAGTACCATTCTCACAAAAGCAGTCTTTTAATGGTTACAAATAAGCTTCAAAAAATTGCACATAAATTTTCTGTCACTGTCACTCTTCACTGTTTTTTGTTTTCCCACCACCATCTTTATTTGTCCTGCCCACCTGTTAATTTCCATCTTTCAAAGCAGGAGAATTATTTGGGGTGCCTGCTGTCAATTTTCAATTTGTTTGCCTTTTGCTCAATACAAAGAGGTCCTTGCTTTAAGTGCTATCTAAACATAAATACTGTAGAGTCCTAAATGCTAATTTCTTTTCAAGCACCACATAACCACTTTCCTTTACAACAACTCATAATCTGTGAATGCATATTGAATATCTACCACTCACAGAAAACTACACAACACAGATACAGCAGGATAACTGTCACAGTCTCAAGTTGTGTTTTCAGGTTGAAAACATTCAGGAACAACCATAACACCCTAAATGCAAAATTTCAGTGTTCCTCATGAAATGAAATGAAACAAAGTAAAATAACCCCCCACACTCTGAACTATAATAGAGAATGCTCTATCAAAATGTTCAAATTTATGCAATTACAAAAGCAGATCACTTCAATCAGGAAATGTGGCAAAGATCAAGAAATAGTTTTCATTACGTCAATGATTGCTGCAACAGCATCTATTTATACTGTAAAGTAGATAGTTCCTGCCCCAACCTATGCCAGCTGCATGGAAATCATACTGCTTTTCTCAAGGCTGGCCATCTCCCAGCTGTGACTGTAGTGGGCACTACAAAGAGGATTTAAATGAATATGTTGTGATCAAGCACACTAAAGGTTTTCTGTCATGTCCCATGTAATTTAACATCATCCCCTCTACAAAGCTGTATCACAGCACTATATGAATTATCTTGCCCTTAAGACTGTAAAACCTCACCTACAACTCTTTTGAAAGTGTTCACTTTGTCCTACCACTAAACAAGTATTTGTTCCCTGCTTCCCCCAAGATACCTGATGTGGTGGCTTTAAAATTTGAGTAACAAGGCTATTACCCTTAAAACAACTGCAAATGACAGGGAATATCAAAACTGGGTCTGCATATGGAAAATGCAAGATGATAAAGAAAACATAAACAAACTGAAAATACAACTGAGATTCACTGTATACTAAATATCTCAGAAGTAAGAAAAGCATACTTTGTATTTTATTCATAACAGTACACAAAATACTTAAGCCATTATACTATGTTACAAGAGGACCTTAATAGATTAGTAGGTTTAAAAGGTTTTCTACAAATAATCTCTGAATAAAATTATGAATTTTCAAAGTACAATCCCTAATCTGTTAAAAGCACAAAGAAAACAAATCTTTCCTCTTCAGAGATCTGGTATAGCAGCTACAGAGGTCATCGACCTCACATCCCAGAAGACCACCCACATGAAACAGCGTATTTATCAATTCCTACATTAACAAACGCAGTAAATGCCAGATTCACCCTTTATACTAGAAAAAAAATTGCCACTGAAACATTTGACTACTGACCTTTCACAGCCATAAAATGTGACACAGATATATCTACTTGAGTATCCACAGCACCAGCACTTGCACTGCACCCTCCGCCAGGACACAAATCACTAAAGTTGTACAGCTGGTATGTTGAATATCTCATTTGCTCCTGCCTGCACTTGAATGAAGTCATTGAAAGCCTCCTTGAGGGGAGATCTGCCTCAGACTAATGCAGCCACCGATTGACAGTGGCGTGATTTCTATTATTACTCCATTATCACACTGGGATCTGTGCCTAAATGAGCATACTTCCTCCCTGATGCCATTTCCTTTTATCCTGGCTCTAGTCTAAAAGTGGATCAATGGGAGTAATATATATGATGTCACTTCAATTTACAGCTACTGCCTCCCTCTGTCGCATGCACAAATAGATCAATTCTTCCCAAAAATGGTTAAAAAATGCACAGGGAGAATCTTCTCCGAGAAAAGGGTTCTCTGCTATATTTGTCTGTGTAACCACAGCAAGGAACTGTTTACATAGAGCAAAAAACAGGAGGGAAAAGGAAAAAAAAATCACTACTGTGCACTGGAAAATGCTGGCTAAAATACAAGAAAAACAAGGCCTTATAGAGAATTAAACCAATCAGACCTTTGAAAAAACATATAAATGTTCAAAGTTTCTAAGGCACACTATATTTCTCCTGTATTTGGTGGAAGATAGTCTTGTGTCCTACCCCCAAAAACATTAAATGTATTTTCACTTATACATTTAGAAAATTTTCCGAAGTCAAGCCAAATTCTTTCCCACTCTCCTCTTAGGAAAGAAAGGGAAACCCCCATCCCATAGTTCAGTTGTGAATGGTTTCCTTCAAACAAAATTTGATCATAGAATAATTTAGGTTGGAAAAGACCTGTAATATCATTGAGTACAACCACTAATCCACATTGCCATGTTGACCACTAAACTATGTCCCTAAGCACCAAGTCCATATGTTTTTTTAAATACCTCCAGAGAGACTGAGTCAGTCTTGTGCATCCTGTTCATTTTCCTCATAAACTGCAGTCAAGAAGGCAATGCTATTAGTCCAGGAGACAGGATTTATAGGTCCAGGCCATCTCTGCACTTCTACTTCACACTAGTCAAACAAATCCCTAAATGAATCACATTTTATAAACTCTCCCCCACTACCTTCAATGCCCTTTTCTGTAGACTGCAAATAAATACAAACCTTCATAGAAAAAATCCCCTCATTTCCTCAAACCATACAGAAAATTAGTAGATTGGAAATTCAAGAAAACACTGTTTAGTCAAACATGTTTTTACACAGATGTTGTCATTGTTTACCTCAAACAATATTCTTCAGATGTTGATCAGCACAGTGACTTCTTTTAAATGAAAGCAAGGCATGCTCCCCCCATCCCCCTTCAGGGCCTAAAATGTGCTCATATCAAGTAACATATGAGTTAAATAAAAAATGTCCACACTAACTATTGTTAATTAGTGAAGTGTAATACACTACTGAAGAGAATTTAACTCTGAACAAATTAGTCTGCTGTTTGATATAATATGAAGGAAAAAAAAGTATTCTGCAGCTGACATAAAAATGCTTTGAACTGGTTTCTAAAATAAAGCCATCTTTGCTAGAGGCTGACAAAATTTCACAAGCCCATAGTGAAAAAGACAGCTCTGTTCAAATTCATTTGGGCCAGTTTGTTTGACTTCTCTCTTGATGGAAAGCTATCTCCCCTTTCAATATTTATTAAAGATAACTAGTCCTCACTATATTTAAAGGCAAAATATATCTCTGTAACACATTCTCATCTAATAATGAACTGCATGCACTTGTATATCTTTTCCCACTGTGTGCAGTTTTTCTCAGTATCTCTTCAGATGGCTCTTCCTATGCTCAGCAACTCATTTTTAAACACCACCATTTTAAAAACACAAACCAGGAATTATGTCTTGTAATTATAATGAAAAAAATATATTCCTATAAAATTTGCTTCAAAAAGCCTTATTTCAAAAAACAGTAATTCCAACAAGTTCATGGGCATTTTACTTGTGTTGTACTTCAAAATATATTTTCTGGGACACTTATATCTGGCACCACTTACTTCTTACTAGCAGAACATAAAAATGAGACCAATTTATTTAATAAACAATTAATAAACAATTGCACTGGCATATTGTTCCCAATTACTTTCATCCTTATACCATCAAAATTAAGGCTTTTTTTGTTGTTGTTGTTGAAAGCAGATAAGCTGTGTCAGGAATAAGTTTAAGGCTGATACCTACTAAAACACAGTTTCAATTTATTCTGGCCACAAATATGAAAACATTTCTGAATGAAGGACACAAATCTCTGTTTTACGTTCTGTGCCTGATTTTCTGGTTACACATTACCAGTATTATTTTTAAAAGGCCAGCCACTGCTACCAGTCCATAAAGCATTTTTTTTTTTCTTAAGCTTTAGTATGAAGTATTTTCCCATAATTTACTTAATGGAGAGAAGATCCACTTACAAAGAAATTCAGCATTTGCAATCTAATATAAACACCCTGAAATATCAAAAATGATTAAACTTTTATGATGTAACATATTGCTGAGCCAGCAAAATTAAAAACAGGTGGCTTCCACTACAGATTCAGTCAGGTTTTCTCAGCCTTCCCAAAGAAACATTTCACTGTAACTTTACGCTCAAGCATAGTAATTCCCTTTTAAGCATAATAAACTACACATTCTCTATTCTATGCAGATTACCTGCCCTGCCAATTACTATCATGCTTCCAGGATGTGCTGCTCCTGCTTTCAGATTAAATGGCCATATCAAGCAGACACAAGATGCCAAATCCCCATTTCAAGTCATACTTCACACGCATCATTACTGTGACACAAACCAAAGGAAACTGGCAACAGCAAGATCTTCAGTCACCCATTCACTTGATCTCACAAGTCCCTAGCAGTGGGGAGGTGATAAGAGTATCAGTCCTGTGGTTAGTGCTAGCCAGCTGTAAGCAGTTGACATCAGGACCTCTTTTTCTCACCTAACAGCACACCCAACAGAGGCACTTCAGCTTCAACAAACTATTTGTCTAACTACAAAGAACAAAGCCAAGCAGACCTTTTGTTTTATTTTCCAACTCTCTAACTATTACCTGTTGGAGGAAGCATGGAAAAGACCACCAAGTCTTAGTAATTGGTAGAAAGATTTCAAACACACATTGTAGTAGATGTTGAAGTGCAAGTAGCTGCCTCCTAATTTGTCCACCCAAAACACTGAAGGTCTCAACTGCTCCAAATCATGTGCTTAAGCTGATCAGTGGCAGTATAAACCATCTCACCTTGAATGACCAACATCTAGATCCTCTGGAACCAACTGTCTATCAAGTGTCCTCTGAGGCATTAAAATAAAGTGGTGGACTACAGCAGACACTGAAAAATGAAAAGCTGAAGAAGCATAACGATGGACTAGAGCCACAACCATCAGTAAGAACACCTTCAGCATCCAAACAGACTTCCTTTATTCTTCTCATTGTACGTACTAGAATAAGAAAGACAAAAACCTGAGAGCCAAAGAAAATTAAATTTTTCTAAGCTTTGATAAATTGCAAATTACTGGGCAAGTAACTGCATCACCCAGTGCTGAATATGAAAAATTCTATCTCTGGAAACTAGCCCAGGAAGTTAAATCCCTTCAGTATGAAATATCCTTGCAACAGAACTGAGCAAGGGACAGCTTGAAGAAGTATCATCCTTTTCCTTTAAAGTTTGGTACACATTTGGCCACTTCTGGCACTGAAATTTGTTCCTCATATACCTACCAATACAAGACTCAGACAACGCCCAGAGTTCAGCCATGATTGTTATCTTCAAGGAACTCACTACACATTTTCCAACTCTCTTATGTGGTCAGGTCCTAGAGAAATCTCAGTTTGTTGACAGAATGCATTCCTTTCTGGTAAGTCAAGTACAGGGTATGATACCTAGTACCACTAGATGCCCCACATACAGAGAACGAACCTAAAGAAGGAGAGAGAAAAGAACTTGTCTTTCTCTTCAAAGTTTTCACTAGCATGGCTGGGCTGAAGAAGTTTTATCAATTCCACTCAGCTTATGCAGGAGCTGCAGGATACAACATCACTTCAGGGAGGGCTGTCTGAGATTCATCATAAAGCACTAACAATGTCACAAGCCTTCCTGGAGGAAAGCATTAAAGCACAGATGGGAACCTGCACTTCCAGCTCTTAACCCTTTACTACTGGAACCCACAAGAATCAATTCTCTTTTCTACCCTTTTTTATTTCAGAACAACAGGTAACAAGGGCTTTTATATTTAATTAAGTTACGTGTCTTTTAACATTTTGTAGATATGCTGCATTTCTAGACCCATATTTTCTTCAGATCTGAAATCTGGTTCTGGTGGACTGTGTCAAATACAGACTCTGCATATTCACAACCATTTTTTCCAACACACCACATCCATTTAATCCCTTTTTTCTTTTAGAGTAGTTTTGTTGTTTGCTGATTGGTTGCTGTTTTTGGGTGTTGGTCTTGGGTTTTTTTTTCATTTGTTGAGAATGCAATTGACCAGACTGAGTGGACTCCAGTTTCAGAAGTATACACATGCCTCCAAGAACGTCTTAAACACAGAGAACCTTAAAACAGATAAGAGTTCTAACAGTCTAAACCTAAGAATAGGTGCTGCTGGGAATGTAGAAGAGCAGTATATAGAGTTTGCAGTCATGAAATTATCCGTATGCATCAAAGATGCAGAGATGCCAATCCACCACCATCAGCTTCTAGAATTACTTTTTAACTAAGATACCACAATGGCCATGATTAAAACTACCCAGTTGTCTGAAAGAGCTCTTCCACTGTGGTGGAAAGTTATCTAGTTCCACAGCTGCTGTCACTTCTCAGCCTAACTGCCCACCATGCCAAAAGGAAGCCTTTGGCACTTTAGTAGAAAACTGGCACTGAACACTGCACCACTACTCTAGCAACACAGGTTCTTGTATGGTTATCTGTCACACTGGTTTTCAAGATTTTTGTGGTTCCCCCCACAATACCCACGAAATCAATAACCCCAGGCTACAGTGATGACTCGGAGGCAGCCACTTCTGACTGCTACCCAAAGATCACAGGTGACAGCCAGGCACTTACTCTGCTCCACAATTCTCCACTCAAAGCAAACCAGCTTCTTGAGAACGCACCTAAACACCAACTTCTTGAAAAGGAGACTGAACTTTTCAATGAGTTGTCCTAAAACATGTACTGTCACCTAAGCACCTAAGACTGGCACAAGTGTCACCACCTCTCACCCTAGATGTAGGCCATATTTCTCAGTTTTGTCTGCTCTACTACAAATACCCAATAAGGTGTACTTAAAGGAAAAAAAAAAAAAAAGAAAAAGGGACCACTTCTACATCCCAAAAAAAACGTTTCTGAAACAAAACACTTCATTACACACAGCTCTCTCCAGGGGCAGAGGATAAGACAATGAAATACCTGATGAAAGTTCATTGCTTAGTATTTTTGTAAAAGCTACTCAAATCCTATTGTGTTGAGTGTGATATGGAACAGAATAAGCGCATGTTACTACTTTTTATTCCTAATTTTTAAAATATGGATAAGGTTTTAATTTAACCTGTTGCAAAAGACAATTAACACTAGGAAAAAATAAAATTATGCCCTTAAAAGATCTGAGAACAAGAGGATGAATGTTATCCTTATTATGCCCAGTGCTCTTTAAAAAGATACCATAGTTACAAGCAAGGATCTTGCAGCCAGATTTTCTCTTCCAATATCTGTATTTCAAAATCTGTACTTCTCTTATACAGGAGCATTAGAACTAAGTATAGAAATAATCCAAGCTTAAACTTGCTGGACACGAACTTTTCCAAACTGCAGTCTGACTTAGGGATTTTTTTAGCTTGAAGGAGTACAAGGAATTGAGTGGCTTGAGACAGTATTTGCACACCATTAGCATGTGCAGGAACAGAACTTCTTAAAAAAATGAAAAAAGCTAATCAAACCCAGAAAGCTGGTTGAAGTACTAATGTTTTCAGAACTAAATTATCAAATAAAATGTGATGTAAGCGCTACACTCTGTTCATGGTTTTTGGATGAGACTTTCTATAATGTTTAGGATGATAGGTATATCATTAAAAAGAATCAGAAACCATTTCATTGCATATACTGACCAGCACTTTCATATACAAACACAATATTAATAAGACTTTTCGATCTTGATAATGGATTTATTTTTTGACTCATAAATACAGATTCGTGTGGAAACACTATTCAATTTAGAAGAATTGTATCAAAGCACTAGCCCCTGAACATCTCTCTTTAGAAAAACCCTCAAAATTAGTACCTTCTTGTGATTATTGAAATGTGTGTTGGTTTTATGAAAACATGAAAGAGAAAAAGCTTTTTAGACCTACGAAGTAACTACTAAGCTGATAAATGGGTAACAATAAAAATACGACATTTAAGGGCATAAACGCCCTTATAAATTCAGTCTCACAGCAGAACTAAACCTAGAGGCTTTAAATATATTTAAATATTTTATTTTATTTAATATTTAATATATTTAAATATTGCATGCAATTTTTAATGCTCATTTATAATACTGATATATGCATGTAAGTATATAAAGATATGCTCACATAATAATTCAATAATTTTTTTAACCTGTCTCCAAACAGTGGTGGTGGTGTTTTAAGACTTTTGTTGTTTGTTTGCTTTGGTTACTTGCTTGTTTGGTTTTTATTCTTCTGTAAGGAAGATTCGGTGAGGTGCTTAAAATAACTTGATGTCACACTCTCCATCCATTAGGTTTATTCATCACATTGTAGAGCACCTGGAATCATTTAACATAAAATAGAGGTACCTGCAACTTGATGTCCAGAAGCAGGAACAAAGACAAGTTTTCATGCTGAAATCAAAGAGCGTCCTAGGTTATGCATTTTCTAATAGAGATTTTCAACCATATTTTCCATCAATAATTTAATACAACCTTCATTTTTAAAGATACTCTTAACATTTCCAATGCTTTACAAATGACAGAAAGGAATGGTAAAAGCAGTTGACACAGAAAAATTAAAATAAATCCTTAACTAAAACTCCCAAACTAAAGTTGTTAATTTTTATTCCATAAATGTGCCGATAAACTATTCAGTTCGCTGCCATTCCTCTCTATACTACTTTACCTCTTAACAAAAAGACCTAACGTGTGTTAAGCAGAGAGCACTCCATATCCTGACCTGTACATTTTTTCCACTCTAGGTATTTTATGCTGCCTAAGCCCTTGAACATGGACCTGGAGGAATCAGGATGGGCTGCAGCAGGATTTCCTGTCAACAGCAGATTTGAGAAAATCACCGCTAGTGACATCAAGCGAGCTTATCCTTCACCAAACAGCATTCACTTACTTATTTCTGAGGCTGCATACTATTTCTCTTCCCTCTCTTCAGGAAAGGGGGGGGAAGAAAGAATATTAACCTCCAAGAAGGATACCTGGAAAATTTGCTGACCTACTGGCTCATTACATACTTCTTATGGAAGGAGAGCTCCCATTAGCTTCAAGGGATTATTTTTTCTAGTAAGAAGAATAGGACCAGCACTTCATCACTGAATTTACATATAAATGTGAACACAATCAAGCAGATAATGCCAGGGAGCAGTGAGCCAACTGTGCAGCAGCAGAGTATTATTTATTATACTGGATAACCACTAAGTGCAGTACTTCAACAGTTATTCATAATCTTATCTAGTATGGCAATAGTTGACTGAAAAGCTGGCTTTAGCCAGAACCTGCAGTGCTCTGCACAGTGACAGCACCACGTTATATTCACACAGAAGTTTTAAACAGTGAAATCCCACTACTAATTTAAGAAATGGCTTGGTAACAATCATTTAAACCTAATTTAAGGCAAGTAATGAATGCTTTTGAATACTGAAAGTCAACCTATACCACTGTATAAGCAAAATATCTGCTTAGCATGGGTCTTGTTCTTAAGAAGCAAAAAGCAACTACTCTATCAGCTATTTCCTTCTAGCGAAGTCAGTCTCATTTGAGAAATGTGTATGCTGCTGCAGCAAAAATGGACCCTATGTTTCCATTATAAACTGCAGTTCTCAGGTGTTTATAACTTCACTATAAAAATTTCCCTCCAGTGAGAAACTTGGCATTAAAGTTCTCAGTTTATAAAAGACTGTAAAAATACTTTCATTATTATTTTTCCAGATAAAATTTCCAAGGTGTCTTACTGATTTAAGACAAATTTCTTATCATTGAACTCCGATTTTTAACACATGAAAACTGGACAGTTGATTACTCTAGCTTGAGTCTAATGACATTTGCAAGTCTTTGAAATTAGGAAAGCTATGGTAACAAAGAACAAACAGCTATAATTAAGGAATACTTTCCACTGGCAAAATTAACCCTTCATAGCTCTTTCTTAAAAACCCAAAACAAACCAATAGCACTTTTTCCTTTTCTTTCAAATTAGGCAGTAGAGAGTCATGTTGTTGTGTAATTTTTCCCCCATACTTAAAAGTAATCTCCTGAATATGCCTCAAAATCCCATCCACATCATCACCAGCCACCTACATCAACAAGGACAATCACAGTTCATGCTGCAAGCACTCAGGTGTAATTAACTTGATGTGCTCGAGTACCTCCATAGAAAGAAGGAGCCTACTCTTGCTCACTTGTTTATGCATTTCGCCCTCTTAAATGTGCCTCTCATAATGATATGAGAGAGATTAATAAATGAATTGCAAAACTACAGAATTCTGCAGTGATAGTACAGTTACTGCTTTTTCAAACCAGCTCAAAACATAATATTATACAGACTTAGACCAATTTATCTTAAAAACAGCTTGTTCTTATCAGAATCTAACAAAATTATTGATTTGTATAGATTAGCTGGCCCAGCCTGAAAATACACTAAAATAAACAACTTACTATTGGAAATTTAATGCTTTTCAGTACCCTGGTATTTTCATACACAGACACCTCTGCTCCAACAACAGGCTGCAGTTTTTGTGCACCACAGACTCTGGCCTGGGAAGCCACTACCACACCAACTTTCAGATGCATACACATACCTGTAAGTCCCAGAAAGCTGGGAACCAGGCATACTCAGCACCTCTGCAAATTAAACACCTCCCAGCCAGAGTGCATACACTGTAGAGGCCTAAACAAAGCAGGCACAGGGTACACTGAAATATGCTTCTCTTGATGGTTGTTTCACAAGGGCAAATGCAGCCCACAATCAGCTTAGCTATGAATCAGTGTTTTTGTCTTCATGTTGTCAATTATCTGTGCATAAATTTGAGAAAGATCCACTTTAAAGAAGGAAAAGCATTTTGAACAGATTTCACCATTAAAAAAAAATTACCTTGAAAAGAAATCCAAACAGGCACAGCAAGCTGATTACATGTACATTAGAAAAATATTTCCTCACCTGTAAACTTTTCCTAAAGAAGTTTGTATTTGATAGATCTCTAAAATCACAGAACAGATACCAGCTGTGCTGTAAATGCCCAATCTGGCACTGGCAGGTAAAACACTATCAACTGAGTTTTAAAATTGTAACTGAACTCTGCAACAAACAGTGACTTTCTTTCATAAACACACCTGAAACGTGATTAATGATAAATCCAACTTTTTATGAATTTCTAATTGCAAATGGACAATAGAGGCATGAAGGTGACATGAAAGGAATTTCACTGATACTCAAAATGAGTGCTGTAACCCATAACAGCGGAGTTAATCCAAGAATTGTAAGCACGTGACAGAAGAAATGCACTGTTAGTCTAAAAAGGCCAAAAGACGAGAGCATACTTACTGCAAATGCAATTTCAGTTCCACTCTGTTAGCAAGAGCACAAAGTCCTTTAACCTGATTACAGCTGTGCTATGGTGCCTCTAATATTTGTCTTCTCTCAGACTAAATACACAAGCTCTTCTTCTAAATCTAAATCCAATCACAAACCAGTCTTGGATATGCTCCACCCTTACAATTACGTCTTGCTCACGGTGATCATATTCCACTTCTTTCCTTCCCTACTCTGTTTGCAAAGTGTAGCTGTTTTTATTCAACGCTCTTCTGGAAATATCTCTCATCTAATAATCACATTAATTAGAAATTTCAGTTTTGGCATTAAACAACACAGTACCAGTTTTGACAAATCTTACAACTCCAGAAGCAGTAGCAATGTAAAAGTCAACTACTTTTTCCTCTGCCTCTGAACGTATTTGCATTTCTAAAAAGCAAAACCAAAAGAAGAAATGTTACCCACTTGCTTTCTATAACAGGATGAGTGTGCCCATTTGCAGAAGGACTCTTAATTTCAGGTGCTAGTGCACTGATTTACAGAAAACACAGTCAATAAACATATCCTTTCACTTTAATAGTTGAAAAACTAAGTACACCAAGGTTTGCCAAGGACAGCACATATTTAAGAAGCTTCAAAAAACCTGCATTTTGCTTTATTGTAAATAAAATTTTAATGCAAATAAAAACAATGAAAGAAAAAAAGTGTATTGCAACTGTAGTTTCTGCTAATTATGAATGCTATGTAATTTGCATCCTCCCAGTAAATGACAAGTTCTGCTCTCTGTGATTTCACACCACCAAGCCCAGCTCATAGGCAGTCTGGCTGGAAGAAACAAATGCAGCAATGGTATTTCAGCAGGTTTGTGTCATTAAAACCAGTATAAATAGGCAGCCTTTCCAGTACATATTGCCTTTCTGCATTACCCTTTGTAGTCAAAAAATAGGTTGCCCCAATAGAAACACAGTGTTTACAATACTGATTAGTTTTGAATGTATCTGCATGGAGCAAAATAGGGATCTAAACCTGAGATGTGTCTCAAGGGGAAGAACAGGAAGGTGACAACAAAGACATGTGATATTAACAGAAAGCAATTTTCTTCACAAAGCTGCCTAAGTTCCATACAGTGCTTAGGACTGTTTTGCTCTGGCAAACTTGTTTTCCCCTTTTACAGTCCCCTTGGGATTTTTGATCATACAGTTTGAACTGCCTTAAAAAGCAAAGCAGGGGTCAGAGGAGGGAGGGGCAGGGGGGAGGGGCAGTGGTAGAGCAAAAGACAGACAAAACCCCAAACTGTCGTGACTGGCATTTTCAGCATTTACATGGCTAAATTTGTATTGCCGAGCCAATTAGAGCTTATTGGCCTGAACACTGAAAATTACTGATTTATGCTTAGCAACTTTGCAAATGACAATCCTTGCTGCTCACAGCAAGGAAACCAATTTAAGGGCCTCTCAATGTATACAATACTGCCATTTATATGTTTATTTTTTAAAGCTCAGGTTTCCAGTTCCCCAGTAAGTGCTCTCTCTGTAGACCCGTGGTACTGTGGTGATACATACATGCACTGTATATCACAGCACAACTCTAAACTGCAGCAGCAAGACGGCAGAACAGATTAGTTTAATCTAGATTCTGGATATGTAAAATTGCAAAGGATAGAATGGAAGCTGGTGAGTCAGGCTGTTGAGACCTCAAAATCATGAGAAAACATACTTCAAGGTGGCTTTTAGCCCGTTGTTTGCTGACTGCCTCTCCCTCTTTCCAATTATACCTGCTACTGTTTAAATCAAATACTGTCTAGCTTTTAAATAATACATTGTACATTATTCATAAGAGAAAAATGTGAGTTCCATTACACTAACATACTTTTCCTTTTCTTCTTTAAAATTTTTTTATTTTTTATTACATGGACATTGGGTTGCTTGGTTGGAGTGTTTTCTTTGGTTTTGAATTTTCCTTGGTTTTTGGAATGTTTACTTAATGTTTGACATCTCACTGTTTCCTCCTGACAGTCAGTTCCTCCAGTTGGTTTTTGTTCTGTTTTGTTTTAAAATTACTCATACAGCAATTCGGGGGGGGGGGGGGGGGGGGGGGGGGGGGGGGGGGAAGAGAATTAATAATTTTCTTTAAAACCTTCTCCAGGAAACTGGGTCGTAAAACCACAAAATCTGGCGGCATGGCAAAGCAGCAGAGAACCTTCCATATTTTTTATATAAAGCTGAGGTTTTAATAGAAAAGGAAAATGAAGACACCTTGCTCAACTGAAACTCAGGATTTGTAGAGGGAGAGGGTAGGAACAAAGACTTGTGCTAGAAAATTCCGACAGAAAACTGCAGCCGTGAAGGGGCCGCCTGGCCAGCGGCCCTGCACCTGCAGGGAACGCTGCCTGCAGGCGCTCGGGGTGCTGCTCACGACTCAGATAAACATCCCTGGAAACCGGGAGTCGCCGCAATTAAAATTCTCTTATTTCTTATTATTTTCTTATTTTCAGTTGTAATTCAAAGCTGTAATGCAGAGTAATGCACAGTTCAAGGCAGACCATGATGCCACCTAACTCGTACAGAATGATTTCGTCAAATTGTATTTTGCTGTTATTAATTTTCTACTATATTTTAATTTACAAGCTTCAATAAAAAGAAAATTAAAAAATAATTGTCTATAAACAAAAGTAAAATTTTAGTATTACTATGAAACATCCCCATATTTATATTTCTCAGACAAAAACCTGCAGTAATTCACAATTACCTTATATTTGAACAATGCCCAAAGGTGTGTTTAAAGTGCCATATTACAAAAGGCAGAAGTACTCTTTACCGAAATGCACTTACTACTCAATAAAACGTAAGAAGAAAAACAATATTAAAAAGAAAGTCAAGCATAGAGATTATGGGCTCAAATCAAATTTCTGCATTTTTCCACATTAACTCTGATGCTAATTTTCCAGCTATATTAGCTTACCCATACAATTTCATAATTAAATTATATAATGTGACACTTCAAAAAACACATTAGGTAAACATCATACACACTTCAATTCAGCATAACAGAGCTTGGCCATGTATTTAAAATTAGTTTCTGTTCCTGATACACTGCTACTCTGGAAAAATGCTACAGTGAATCTAACTATAAATCAAATTTCCCCAATTATACAAATCAACAAATACAAAGAAAAACTGCTATGCAGCGCATTTTTAAATACAGGTTTTATTACACCTTGGATGGAGTAACAAGAGAAATCTCTGTTCAGATGTTTAAAAATGCATTTTTTGCACATTTGCAGCTGGCAAAGTTTTGCAGAGCAAACTAGCAGGAACTGATGTTAAATGCTAATATAGTTTTGTAATACCTTCTGACAGGTGTGCACGTAATGCTTTGCTATTACTGGGGAAATTGTAAGTCTTTACAAACCCATTAAGAAAAAGTGAAACAGCATTTTAAACAAAATATATTGAACCCATTCTTGCAATAGCTAATTAATTCTGACAGAACAGATCTGACTAAACGGACTTCAGTCTAAAACTTCTGAAGAGGACATCAGAAGACCATCTTGTAATAACAGATTTAAAGAAAAAGAAATCAAAAATAGGTGACAAGTTATTTCTGACAATATTAATATCAAAAAAGTTTTTGTTGTGAACATTAATCGTGACTATTTTTCCTTATGCTGTGTGGACTATCTACACCAGACTTGTTCACAGTTTTTAGAAACTAGGAAATCTGAGCTGCAACTGCCTTCCTTAGCACTATATTTATACATTAAGCATTTCAGACATAACAAACTCGATTTTAACAGCAGAACTTGTTGAAACAAAATTCTCACAGATTTCAGTGACACTCATCTGCAAGGATTTTAGGGTGGAGCACACAACACCTTCTGAGTAATCATTTTAAAATACACACACTGTGATAATTTAAATTTATTCTGACATTTTATATTCTTCGGTTAACTTTAAACTTCCAGTGCAATGCTGAAACATGAAGACATTAAAGAGCATAACATAAAACACAGTGCTGCAGAGAACTTGCTCAAGTTTGTTAGAGGTTGAAGTCAACACATTACACACTCCCAAACAACTTGTTCACAGATTTTAGTATTGATGACATCTGCACACTGTGTCAATTCTTATTTGGCAACACCAAGTACACTGGTATGGGTCAAACTAATTTTATGTATAGGAATAAAAAGGTGTCAAAATAATAGGTATGGGCAGAGCAGCAAAAATGTATGTAACCTATGTGCCAATAAAGTGATGAAATTCAGTAGTTGTATTTTCCAATTGTAATATAAAATGTTTTTAGAAACCAGCAGGAAGCTGATATGGAAATCTAAACCAAGAAAGCACTCAACCAGTGCATATGAAGCACATATTTTCAAAACCTTTTCTGACATATGTTTTGATCACTGGAGATCTGCCAAAAATCTTGTTCTAGTAAATTGACTTTAGATGTCTCTAAATGCTTTAGAGAAATTATTTGGGGCATAAAGGTAAACAGCCAGATGCTAAGCCTTGACTTCAGCAACTGGAAAGAGCCAGATTTGCATGAGGAAACTGTGAAAACAAGAACTTTGAAAGACTTAAAATTTACATCTTGGTTATACAACCAAAATGTAAAATACTGTTACAGTAATTTGTCACATGAGGAAAATTGAAGATTTTTATTTAAAACACACAGTATGAGGCCAGTCCTGACACCTTTACATAGCCATATGTCCAATATTTTTGCTTGTACAGCAGTGGCAGATTGGGATCTCCTCCACTTTTTGTACTATTCCTTATTGGAATTAGGAGCAAATTTGCACGGACAAACGAGCTCCCTGTAAGCTGCATGAATCTTGGCTTCTGAGTTGAAGTAAATATGTTCAGTGTCTACTCTATGTACTTCCAGCTTTGTAAAAGGATAAATGTACTTTTGGCATATGATCTTGTATGCAATAAAAAGATTTACCAAATGTGAGAGAGCTATTTATAGCTTCTTTCTGAAGAAAGGCAATACCAAAACCAAACCAACCAAAAAACCAGAAAGACAGCAGGTCAAATTAGCTTAGTTGCCTTGGTTCAGTCCCTACTGGAAAAGGTATCCATATGGCAAAAACTGTTCTCACAACTATCGATGTTGAAAGACATGGGATTGAATGAGTGTGAAATTTGAATTACACCCTCCCTCCTTGTAGGTGGTCCTCATGGATGAGTGTGCCCGAGTGTGTTAGAACTTGGCATCACTCCTGTCCATGATGCATCTGTTCCTTGGACACAATCCTTCAAACTGCAGCTTTCTCAGTATGATGCTATTCAAGGAGATAAATACCATTTTTTAAAAAAAATCTCTCTTTGAAACAGCAATTTAAGATAAACATCTATTTGCAGCAGACATTTGCAATAGGAACTCTCATTGCAGACTCCTGCTAATCTGATTTGTGCATGATTTTGTTTCCACTCAGGAAGCTTAAATTAATTTAGCTGTTCCTGAACAGTGTTCCTACAGAAAGATGAAGTATCCAGTAGCTCACAACTACAATTCCTAGTTCTACAGCCACTTATGCCACACAGTTAGGGTATGCTGAAGATTTGTTTGCCTTAGCTTAAGAATTACACAAGTGATTTGTACACTGTTATCCAATTACATTCAGTTTTTAGTCTTGTGTTGATTGCCTAGAGACTGGAAAATGGAAGAATTCAGATCCTCATGTGTGTCATGTGTGCCAAATTACCATCTGCGAGAAAATATCTGGTGTATTCCCCACATTGATGAGACTCTGCCATTAATGCAGCTCAACTCTGAGAAGCCTGATATATTTTCCCACTATTTTCTGCTTTCAAGTTCTAGCAGCGACAGTAAATGCACTAATAATTAAGACATGGTTATTATGATTCTATCAACTTTCAGTTCAAGACTACTTTTCATTTTAAAAGTAGTAGTTGGTAATTCCTTTCTTGTATAGAAGACTTCATTTTGTGACTAACAACAGGCAGGACAGACACTATGATCGAAAACGTCAAAAGGTCATCTATGAGGCACAAACCGAAGTCTCACAATGTTTTTTAGAGACTTTCAAAACAATTTTTGAATAAAGGCACTTCTTCCCTTCAGCTCTTCCATAATTAAATGGAGGACTCTTTAAAGACAACTAGAAAATCAAGACACATGACTATTAAATATCCTAATTCTAGGAGTTCCACTATTCCTTTCAAAATGGAAAGTAAATACTGATATCCAGATTTAAACAATTAATTAAGAAAGTCAAAATCACTGATTGAGGGATGTCTATTAGATTAATAACTCAGTTCAGAGGGTCAAGTCTGTTCCTTTTAGCATGCCACTCCTGCTATACACTACAGCAGGTATCACAAGGTAACACACAAAGGAACAGTCTACTTACCAGTACACAAAGAGATGCTTTGTTCTTACGCAAAATTCATGCCATGGCCAGAGCATTGTCTGCACTTTCTTTTCAAGAAAACACAACTAGATGTTTCTATCACTTTGAGAAAAACAGCCATGGGGAATGCCCAAGTACTCTCACCATAACCAACATCTTGAGCTGAATTGCTTGCTGTTTCTAGCTGATACATCAAAGTCCTCCTGGCTGGTGTTTCATTTAAACTCACAAATTGCTATCTACAGATGGCAAGCAAGGCTACCACACACAGACAGACACAGAAACACACACACACACACTCCTGACCCCACCCCCTGGTCTCACGTTCTTCACAGTTTCTCTTTAAAACAAAAATGTAACACACAGCTCAGGAAATGGAGCTGGCTGGACTCCTAGAAGTAAAAAATTAAAGTTTCAGTAGAAACTGGCATCCCCCTGTAAATTACACTTCAGCCCCCCAAAACAAACAGGAAAAGATACTATTACCTAATGTCTGAAAATTCAGAGAACATATTCATTCATGGAAAATACTTCTGCAAGTGGCAAGAAATAAAATTACTTCATCTGCTTATTATACAGTAATCAAGATATTCAAGTATCTTTTTAACCTCCCTGGAAATACTGTATTTTTTTCTTTTATCAAGGAAAAAGAAGATTGTCTTGGTGTAGGTAATATTACTAACACAAAAACATGTTCAACAAGACTGAACTGGACACTGTGTTTTTACAGAGGCATGCTACAGCAATTTCATGTGTGATCCCAAAGAGTTCCTGATTTCCAATTAGCATAGCTAGGCAAATTTGTGCAACTAGGTAAAAAATGTTGTATCCTGTATGCTTTTAACTGTATTTTCAGAGAAATAACTTTATTTGCAAGCAAGAGATCCAGAATTCATTCACTGCAAATCTCTGTGAGCAATTTAATCCCATGACAATCACATCATCTTTCAGATCATTCATGTGGCCATGACTGTAAATGCAGTGTTTGCAGCCAGACCAAAACACAGACACGATCTAAGGAACTGTATAAAAGTGGCCCCACCAGGACAACTTTATATGCTGTGCCTATAAAGACAGCCTACTGCTTCCATGGCCATGGCTTTCTCTCCTTGTCAATGTTGTATCAGGCTGCGTTAATGGAAGTTTCCTTCTCAGAAAAATAAACCACAATAATCCCAACATCTGCTCAAAGGAAATTACGATCATGTTGCTTTATGTCACTGTAAAACTATGTTATTTTTAAGACAACAAGGAGCCATAGAAACATTCTGCACAATGGAAACATACAGTCAGATCTTTTTCTTGCACTGCATTACTCTGGTGAAGAGAAGGAAGCTGCTCTTGGGAGTCTGTTTACAGGAGAGCTGGCACAGCCATGCACAGCCTTCCCACAAGGGATGCTCCTCCAAGAAGCATAATCTGAACTAACAGTTCAGGCAAAGCCTCAGTCCTAATTTTAAACTTAAAACTAAATCAGGACCCTAGTGGAAATTAAAACCCCTCTGCTCTGGCTTGGCTTGATCTGATGTTTGTGTGGCTTAAAAAATTGGTAATCAGTATTCATTAAACCCACTAAGACACAAGTTTGCAGCAAATAGATGCAAGTGTAGGAAGCACAGACACTCTTTATCCAGTTGAAGATGACCCTGTCCATGGCACAAGGGTGTAATAGATTACATTTAAAGGTCTCTTCCAAACCAAACAATTTAATGACTCTGATTTTTCAACTACCACAAATCTTAGTTTTGACAGTGTTTTAACTCTAACCTCAGTTCTGTAGCCCACAGACTACTGCATTCTAGCTCCCTTTTGTTGCAGCAGCATATTCAGCAGAAATAGAATGCACAATTAGCATGGTTAGGCCACATTAACTTGCTGAAATTAGGCTCAAAAGCATCTTTTGGGATGACTTCAATTCTTGTGTGAGTCAGCAGCCAAATAAGTAGGTATTAATTTAGCAACCAAATCACTCCAGAATATGTGAAACCAAGTCCCTGTTTTCCATTAGCTCAGGCTCAGCTGCCCCTCCTGTTACTTCTGAGCTGTGTATGTGAGCTATGATTGCTCAGAACACAAAATCAGAGCAGGTTCTTTAGACGTGGCCATTCCTCTCTACAGTCTTTTCATGCCACCATTGAACATGGTTCTATATGACTCTATTATGACTGTGTAAAGATAACCAAACTACATTTATAAGTTCATTCCAATCATAGATTCATATAAAGTTAAGAGGTTGAAATGGACCATAAAGGTCATCAAGTCCTTAGCATCTTGTCCAACAGGCAGGGACACTTCTCATTAGACCAGGGCTGCTCAGAGCTCCATCCAGTCTGGCCTTAAACACTGCCAGGGTCGGGGCATCCACATCCTTCCTGGGTAACCTGCTCCAGTGTCTCATCACTCTCACAGCAAAGAATTTCTTCCTACTATCTAACCTAATTTTCCCCTCTTTCAATTTGTATTCATTACTCCTTGTCTTATAATTTTGCGTCTGTCAAACACAAATCATTCATTCTTCACTACATAACTATGTCCTCCGAACAGCCTACATTTAGCAAACATGATTATTTAAGGGATTGCACATTCAGAAAGGCATTGATACATGCAAATATGATCAACAGTAGCCAAAAGCACAGAAATTTTACTTTCTGCATGGGCTTTAGGCTGAGGGAAAAACCACAAACCTGAAACAGGTACCTAACAGTTTTAACCTGGAATCTGAAAAGAAGTATAATCAAAGTATTCTCTTATTTTGCAACACATTGCGAAAATTCTGTGAAGTATTACTCACTTTTAATGAAATACATATGATATTGAAACCAGTGATACTTGTTTCAATCTCTGAAATAGAAGACTGCTCCTCAGCTCAACAGTCTCATGAGAAAAACTCTTTCAGGCATGTCCACACCTCAAAGTCTGAAGAGGCTGCAACCCTTATATTTTATGTGATGACAACACTGCAAGACTTTTTAAAAAATAAGTTAAAAAATACAAACAAATCAGGAGCTAAATAAGATATTTTTAAATACTCAGTAATGCTCTTCCATTACTTGATTTATTTCCAGGTTGACCTTGTCATGATGCTCAAAGACTTAGGGAGAAGATTGAAAGAAAAGATGAGAAACAAAGAGATTTTATGCAAGTCCCCTGAAAAAATCTGCCTCTCTTTTTCCTTAAATAAATCCTGGCTGCAAATTGGAAACCTAACTTTTAATACATCTTGAAAGTAGCCAGAAATAAATTTAGCTTCATGTTTACAGGGTGGGAAGAGAGGAAAAGAAATACTGTGAGCTACTAAGACTGCCAGTAAAACTTTGAAGCTACGGAAACTTTGTAATTCTGGCCAAATCCAGTTTGGCCATTCAGTTGCTTATAGCAACTACTATTTGTTTGAATCAGCAGTAAAAAAGCATTGCAACATGGCCCACTGCAACTGTCACTTAAAAAAAAAGTAATGAAGAGGTTACTTATATTTTCATACTGACCAGTCTAAATGTGCCTAAAAGAACAGTAACATTCACTTGATGCTGCAGACATCTTGTGATGGGGCAACTTTCCTTATTGTGAGGCATCTTCCAGTTACGTTGCCATCTCTCAGTGACCACCACACAACCAGTGGATCATCAAGCTCTTGAAGTTCTGGGTGGGCACAAGGCCCAACTCCATTGCAGCATCTGCTATAAATGTTGTCTCTTTGCCTTCCTGAAATAGCCATAGGACATGGTGGAGCTTCTGTCCCCTGTAACAGCTGGGTCCATATGAAAATGAGTTTCTTCTAATGAGAGTGAAATGCAGTAGCAATTTTGTTTTCACTTGTGATTCTGATATATATGTAAAGGATCAAGAGTTTCAGGAAAACACAAGTCAATTTGAAATTATTTAAAAGTATTCACATCTTCCCAAAGTAGTAAAGTAGTATTTTGAAAGCTGATAAACACAGCTTTGTTTCTCGAATAAAATGACTGTATTCAAAGTTATCACACTCAATGATCTAGGGAAGTTGAAGGCCCCTCCTTACAACTTTACAGCAAAAGACTGGTTAGACATGATGATTTAAGTAAGACAGCACCAAAATCAGTAAGTTCTAATTTTATACCAATTTCAGATTTTCATAACAAAAAAAAAAAAAGATTCATGCATAAAGCAAACCATACTCTCCTCTTATCCCACTCCAAAAGGACACAGCAACAAAACCAACAAGAAACAAGTCTTAGTCAACAATGGTGCATAATCTGAGCACTATATTTCATTTAAAAACCAGCATTTTTGATACATAATGTAATGAAGTGTCCATAAAACTCAAACAACAAAGCACATTGAAGAACACAAAGAAATGCAATCTCTAGTGTCAACCTGGAATCCACTAATCACTGCAGATGCAAAAGCCCCAGTGCCAACTGTCTTGGCCACCACTCCTTTCATGGGGTAGAATTTTAGATGCAACACTCCACACACCATCAAAATCAAACACCTTTTTTCAAGCAGAAAGTAATTTTTTCAGAGATTCTATTTACCTGCCACTACCTTGCCACTGAGACAGTAAAAATTAAATACTTCACAGTGTCAATCGAAGTCTGCAGAGAACAAGTTAGGCTTCTGCCCTCAGGGTCTGGCATGACTATATTTAGAAGAAAGAAAAAGTAATCCCTCCATTATAAAGAAAGAGCCCAAGAGATTGGGAAAACCCTGGTTTTTTTCTGTCAGCTCAAGCAACACTGAAAAAAAAAAAAAAAAAGCAACTGAAAAAATCCACCAATTTTCTTTTTTTTTGTGGTGGTGGTGGTGTAGTTGGTTGAGGGTTTTTGGTTTTTGACAGAGGGCAAGGAGACCAAAACCATACTGAGGGGGATGCTACATCTGTAGCAAGAAGAACTCTAAAGTATGGAACAAAATGGAAGTTATTTCCCAAAGCCATTGCTGATAGTAGGGTCATTGGCATAAAACTGCATTTTGTGTCAGTAACATAGAAAGGAACACAGAAATAATTCTGGAATGGGTCTTCATGCCCTGACATCAGAACAGAGCTGGAACTATGAAACACTTCTTAACAGTTAAGCTCTGGACAGGAGTGTTTTCCAGTGCTTAAATTCTAACAGATTTGTATTCAAAGGGTATTTTCCACACTCTCTTTTACAGACATTCTCTATGCAAAAAAAAGAGGTTTGAAATAATACACGCTAGCCAAACCATAACAAGTTACACATGGGGAAAGAAAAAGCCATAGAATAAAGCGGGTAATACTGCACTGTTCAGCCTGTGGGGCAAAGAACACAAGCCATTAAAACACAGTGGCTATCTCACATGAACAACTAAACCATAAAAATGTCAGGCATTTTTTAAAATTCTAGGACCACATTTGCAAAGTGATCACTAACAAAATAACATTTTTCTTTTCCTTTTACCTTCACACAAAATTCACATGAAGAAAGGTCACAGATCATTTATCTACAGCTAAGATGCATTTCCAGATGGCATCACTATTCAATGACTCTTGTGTCACAGAGGATCTGTTATCTTTTGTCATGGCAAAAAGTATACACCTCAAAAGAGTAAATTAAATTACCCAGTTGAACATCCTTTGTTCAGATTGAACTCGCTGCTTCAGCACAGATCCTATGACCAAAGTGCTCTGCCATTAATGCAAAAGTGCACTATTACAGCCCTGTTTTAACTAGCATGGTTGGCTGCCTTTTTTTGTTTTCTGTTAAGAGGACAAAGCCCTTCTCTCAGAATTTAACTTAAATGTAGTGTTTCCTTCTGGTTCCCTTGTCTTAAAGAAACCAGCTAAGAACGCAAATAGGGACAATGGTGATTTATGCAATGCTGCTGCCATTAACCCTCACCTAACACAGAGAAAACAGAGTCTACCAAGTGTTCTGCCTGGGAGATGCTGAGGTTGCATTGTACACCTCTCAGGAGAGCACACCGTGGTAGTGCAGCCAGTGCAGACCCCTAGACACTGATCTGGAGAACACCACTGCTTCACTTCAGTTCAGGCATTCCAGGAAAGCAGTCGCCTCATACTGTCCTAGGCCACCAGAACTGAAGCGTAATTTTTTCCTGAGTTTTTCCACTCATTTTAATTCCCCTACTCAACCACCCCAGTAAGCTCTCTCTAAAATTGAAGTCCCAAACCAAAGTATTCAGCAGAAGTTTTGACATTTTCCCCAGAGCTTTCTGCTCTGAGTCTTACTACTCAAAACATATGCTAAATATTCTTGAGCATAGTAGCACCACACTTTGAGGAATAATGTAAATCCCTCCCACAGTACAAATTACATACAGTTTTATTTATGCCCCAACTTGCAGGATGGACATGAGCTAACACAGATTTCACATGTGCCATAGCAATGCCATTTTGCTATGCAAGTGCCAAATTCTACCAGACATTGCTGGCTGTTGACTGCAGTTGAAGAGATGTCTGAATTTTTTTCTGCTGATCATCAAGGTCCCTGACACCTTGCAACTAGACTACGAAGTTTCAGACAACTGAAACACTGCTTTAGAGTAAAACAAAGAGCTCTTGCTGTCTAAATGCATCAGTTAATGTCCAGACTACAGCACAAACAGACCTTTTAGGCATATTCTGGATATTTATACAAAACAAATAGTTAGATGCCAAAAAAGCTGCCAGGGAAGCCAAAGAATCATGAAAGGAACTAAAATTAACAATGACTGTTCTTTGCAGGAGGGATAAAGGGATAATGACAAGGCCATGCAACTACTAAGCAACACACTTTATTTCAAGAAAGTACATGCCTGAGCTTAAGAGATGGTGTGAACATGAGTATATTTAAATACCTACTTGTCTTCTTGGAAGTACTCATGTATTAAAATGCTCAGGGCTGTATTTTATTTCCACCTAACCCCAAATCACTCACAGGGCTGAAATCAATGTTACTTGGAAAATGGATACAGCAGATACTTTTTAAAACAAGGTCTATAGATAAATCAGTGGGTATCTGCATTTTATGCCTTTTCTTCCTTCTTAGCAAACCACTATTTCACAACGGAAAATTTTATGATTGAGTATGGAGTACTGATCTACTCTATAGGCTCAGCTGTACATTGCCTTCAGCTCTCACCAACTGAAGAATTAAGAACAGATTCTCAGTATGTGAAAAACTTCGGATTAACTGAATACAAAAGGAAACACTGACACCACTGCTAGTGCTGTTGGGCTAAGCAATGCTTCCCAATGTATATTTGCAATACCAGCTATAAATTCAACATCAATCCAAAATTAACATGCTTAGTGAAACAGGTGCATTGCACAAGGGTATGTTGTTTAACGTCATAATAGAGACTGTAAAATTTCTTTCTTTCCTGCTGAAACTTTTCTGAAATTAAGAAAATACTATATTAACATATCTCCTATCCTAAAGCGTATATTTTGAAATAGCTTAATTTGAATTCAAAAGCAGGTCACACAAGACAGAGTCTTCCATATTAGATGTGTAATTTTAGAGAAAAAGAAATCTTCACATCTGATCAATACAAATTCTAAACTGTGCATTGCAAAACAAAGTGAGGATAGACATATACTTCCCAATAGCAAATACACTGGCACCATCTCACTTCTAAAACCACAAACTAATATTCAATTACAGTATTTTACAAAACCAAATAAAAAGTTGCTTGTTACTTTGCATTTACCCAATGGCTCTCTCCTCACAAACCCCACCAGAGATCCAACTAATCTTCAGACAATCACCTGAACACATTCAACAGGAATTGGGTAAATATTTAAAATTTAGGTTCAAAATTGATTTTGTTCTATGTATTTTACTTTTAGAGGTTATTACATGTCACTTCTTGAGATATGGAAAATACGGCTAAACTACACAGTCAAAGCTGAAAATCCTCCAGTGTATGCTACATCACACTACCTCATACAACAGTTCTTACAGATGCAGCCACTCCATAAACAGCACTAGGCATTACCATGGTTCTTCCTGTATTTCTGCAGAACTCTCTCCCCTAATTTGCAAGAAGGCCTCTTTTTTCCCCCCACTGACTTAACAAATCAGAGCCTGGTCTTTGAAGGACACACCTTCATCAGCTAGTAGACAGCTGATGTGTTACACAGAGTGTAAAAAAAAGACCACCATGATTACACAACTTCTTGGCCTGCAAATCAATAAAGCATTCTGCACTCAGAATCTGCCAGCTGACATCACTACAGGGTGCTTCTGTGAGGAATGCAAGGATTGATTTAAAGCAGCCATTCTTCACATCCTATGTGCATATTACAAGGGAGAATATGAGGACAGAGAGACAAAGAGGCAAAAAAAAGGTAAGAAAGAGAACAAAATAAAAGGGACTGCAGAAACAAACAGAGCAAAGATCATGACTGCAAACCCCAAATCTTTGTCACATTTCCTGCTCCTACCAGATCTTCAGAGAATGAAAGGACTGGAGAAGAGATGCAACATCTCCTTTCTGATCTCCCTTCTCCCTTGTTCTAGAGAGTTTATTGGTTCACATCATGGAAGAGCACAGTGAGGGCTGGGGGAAGCTAATCAAACAACTTATTTCTCCAAGTTCTGTAAGGAAACTTGGAAGGACAATGCATACTCATGAAGGAACGGCCTGTAAGTCCTGACAATTCTGAAAGTTTGCTAACAAGGAAAATGCCATGAAAAATTACCCAGGGAGCAGGTAACAGAATGAGTTCAGCTTACTTAAATGATCACTGATCTACTCTTGCTGACAGCTGCAACATGCATGGCAAGAGATGAGCCTCTTGAATGTAAAAACCTTCAAAGTTAGGATGCATGTAGACACATACCACCCATATGCATATATGTACCTTGCAGCAAAATACTTAGGAGAAAAATAGTGTTTTCTTCCTTATCTATAAGACGCCAGAGAAGGTGTGAATCAGCAGCAGAAAAATTTTGGAACAGAGTCGATGCAATTATCAACCATGAGAATTAGTATTTTTCTGTACTTGAAGGCTGTGTACAATGTCAAGCAGAAGCACAGGCCATTGTACTTTCAGGAGGAACAAGGCAGATTGTCACAACTTGCTCTGTCCACACAGACAATGCAAGGCTTCTTCATTGCTGCTATGATGGGATGTTAGTTGTTTTACCCAAAGTCCCTAAGAATATTGTTTTGGCTCTGTCTCTTCCACTTTTTCACCACATATCAAAGATCATGGCAGGCAAAGAAAGACTGGTAAAATTTAATAAGTAATACAGAAACAATCCTCTCTGATCAGGCTTCTCCCAAAGAAGAAATTAAGTAAAATAAACACTTGTCACAGTATTTTTAGCTATATATCAGCAAACTAGGTGAATCAAGAATAAATTGAAAAATAAATTATTTCTGTTTACTTTTAGGCAAGTTTAAAAAAATGGGTTCTTCATGGCCAAAGTATAATTCATCTCATCTAATGATGCACACACAGCATATTTGACTACTGCCAACTACTAGACTACGAGAGAAGTAATGTACCTAAACAAGCTGAGATGAGTTTCCACCTCTATTTTAAACTGATCTGTAAGGCAGTCTTCTGTCTAGTTAATAGTGTTACACACATGCACTCTGTGAGAGAGGCCAAGCAGCATCTTGTGAAATTGGCTCAGGAGTCTTAGTCCAGCTTTGGAGACAGTAAGCATGTCTACTACAATGACTGGACAACCTGAGTGGAGAACATCACTAACTTTGTGTAAATGAATATAGCACAGTCAGTGGAAGCTAATTTTGAGGAAAACAAAAGACAAAACTGTCTTTTTCAGAATGTTTTAAGAACAGCCTGCACAACTCTTATATGACTTTCCTTAACACTTTTATTTACACATAAAAACTAGGAATTATATACTGGTAGATTTTGTATTCTCTTCAATCCCCCCACAAGATATTTCAACAGTTAGCTCAAGAGCTTAATTAATCTAAAAACCTCAACAGAACGTATTTACTACATTTGCATTTCATACTGCCTGTGGATATCATACACAGCCTTGCCTGATCACATTACGTTATCCTATTTGAAAATGTGAAAAAGAAAGATACATCATGAAGTCTTGTTCAAGCCACACTTCAGTGAAACAAGAGCACCGAGTAGCTAACATCACAACAAATACAACTGCATGTCCCCCTTACATGGCTGGACATGCAGTAACTGCAGTGCAATACAAACCATGGTTCTAACATCAAGAATTCGGAATGATCTCTAATACTTTTCTTTGAAAAGTTCTTTATTTTTATGCTCAGGTAAGTAATTCCTGAAAAAGTATGACAAAGTGCAGGAGAGAATGGTTAGATCTTCAACACTGGAAGATAGAACCAGGTAATGTTTGGCCAGCCAACCCATTCAGGGGTAGAGGTCTATAGATCATACACTGGAAATGAGCACACTGTTTATGTTGAGTCATTTGTAGAAAACCTAAGGGGAATTAGATTGCCTAAAGGCATTCAGGTCATTAGCATCAAGAGGAGAAAATGACTTACACATCCTGTTTTCTGCTTATGAGTTATAACCAATAACTGACCTGTCCCTTTGACAAAGAATGTCAGAGAATGATACAAGTTCACACACACAAGAGCTTTGCTCCATCACAATGAAGCATCATGCAGCCAAACTGTTGTTCCCAAAAGCATAAGAATCCATGAAGTCATGTTTCCCCTTAGTGTGACTGATTTTCACTCTAATGTTTATTCAGAAACTTCCAGGATCTTTTTACAGAGAGAGATCCCCTGTATCTAACAAATCACAAGCTCTATTTCAATGTCATGATTTACTGACTCTTTTTCCTTTATCTGGCTTACTGGGTGTCTTTGACATCTGTCTTTCTCCCACACCTGATTAAAAAAAGCCAGGTTACAAGAGAAAACATATGGGGGTAAACACATATATACTGAAATTAGCTTTATGTGAACGTATGTTATAGGAAATAAGACTAAAATAATCTTGATTCTTTCAGAAGGTGAAAAACAGCATCCATAAAATCTCTGAGGAGCAACTATTAATACCACAGTATCACTAGCCCTGCCCCTACAGTTACCAAAGGAATTTCCTGGAAGCTGATCAGCTTTCCTCCTCTTCTCTGAAATCAGATGGGAATGTCCTTGGACCAAATATACCATTGTAGGAAATTATAACTACGGAGAAGGGTAAAGGGTAAGAAAAAATAACATGTAATTTAGATAAAAGCCTTAGTGTAAGTGACCTACGTCGCCATTCCAATCAGTTGAGGACTCAATTTTCATATCTAAACTGTTCCCTGGTAGCTGTGCTAAGGAAGTGTGATGATAGTCCAGGGCCTGGACTTTAGCAGAAAGGAGAGAACAAACTTGTGTGGCACTATGGTAACTTCTTAAGTCAAGTAAAGCAGAAACTACCAGCTATTCATGTTTCTATACCTTACAGGATCTTAGGCTAAAGAGTTCAGCCTAGCCTGAATACAGACAGCAACTCCAGGGGCTGTAAGATCATGCCTTGACATTGTGTATTGTGCATGCAATGCCATCCTGCCTGAAAAAGAGATGAATACACAATGTAGAAAATCACATGGCCATTAGTATTCAGCAGTTATTCAGTAACCCTGAATAACAAGATTAATGTGCAATGAATGCAAATCTTTCTAACAATAAGTTTAAAAAAAGACAAAAAACCTCTCAAACCCTAGAAAATCCCTGTGAACAAAAACCCCGAGACCTATCCACTGGTAATAGACAAATGAGATTGTACTAGCTCAAATTTAAAAATTAATAAAAATACTAATATGTCAGCATGCATTAACAGTTTTAGAGGAACTAGGTCCTTTTAGATTTCATTCTCTATGAACTGGGTAAAACATCTTGGCTAACAGTCATTGGAGAACCATCAGTGAACAGAGATATTTGCAGAGAGCATCTGTAAGGACATTCACACAACTTCCATTCAGGAGTGGAAAGCCTCACAAGACTCTCACATAGAGCAGCCTACTTCACTGAGGGCCATCATCCAGTTAAGGGTGCAGAAAACTCAAGCTTACACAGAGCTCTACTGTTCCATCTGGAGAAGGTGAAGTCCAGGGGAACATCCAGGACACCCAGGAAAGTTCCTTCATTGTAAGTAACAACAGCCATAACAAAATAAACATGATGGCAGAAGAACTCGGAGTCATTGGCTCAACAGTCAGGAGAATAAAACTTGCTAAAAAGTATCTTTACACCAAATTTTATTTTTGTGAAAGCAAAGTACTGATCATATCTGAAAAGAGCTATGAAAAGTAATTCAAGCCACAAAGAATTCCTATTTCTCCAGCCATGCTATGGTAATGTGGCTGGACAAATCAACCCTTTGTTATCCTTCACTAATCTCTCTAAATTGATCTTTCTGAGATCACTGAATGAAGTGGTATTGCTGCATTGTGGAAGAAGTCCCAGATACTGCTGGGTGCAGCCATTCTATCTATACATACTGTGCAGTGTCTCAGGACAATTTACATTTCTTGCACCTAACTCACTGTAAGTTGAAAGGCACAATACTGACCCTAGAGTGAGCTATTGGAGAGACTCAGTCACTTTTCTATTTATGCAGCTGAATTTCTCTAAAAAGTAAAACAATAGCTAATGTAATTGCATCATTAAATTACTCTTTACCTTTTAAAACAAACTATTTGTTGAGCAGTATGAACATTTATGTAGGTGAACTGGAACAATCACAAAACTATTAAGCTTTGCCATAAGCTGTTGTAGAGCACCAGCTCTGTATCACTTTATGCCAGTACAGTACTATAACATTCTTCAGGTATAATATGAACTGGTATAAACATGAAGTTTATACCAGTTCAGGTTTTCATTAGAGAAAACGTACATACTGGCATTTATTTTGAACTAGTGTAGATTCATTCCAAGCATACAGTTAGCTTTTTGTTAAATGGAGTAATGCATTCTAGCTTCATTCTAGCTTATAAAACATGGAACCACTGAAGTTAAATACAGCATGGGACTAAGAAAAGGGCTTCACTCAAAGCATATAGTACTTCACCATCACAGATGACAGACACACGTTTTACTCAGTCCTCCATTTTAAACTCTGAACTAAAAACATAAACTTAAAACAGCCAAAAAAATATTTTAGAAGACCAGATCTGCTAACAGTAATTCAGTGGCTTAATTCCCAAAACACTAATTGTATGCATGCCACATTTGTAAAAATTCCTAATAATTTCAGCTATGTCTGAACACTTCAATCCTTCAGCCTTTCACTCCACTTGACAAACTGCAGACTACTGTGGACATGGGCATCACATGCCTGTGATGATCTTGCTTAAGGACTGAACCCTCTGAATAGCACATCATTACGGACCTACATTGCTTAGATACATTGTCCAATATTAAAATACCTAACTGACTAATAAAAGGAAAAATATGGTTTGAACTAGAAAACTCCTTTTACTCCTCAGAAGCATGCAGCAGTCTCTACTTTGCACACCTATGTGCAGAAACCTGGTAGGCACAAAAATGAAGAGTTAAGATACAGCTTCTAACTAAAAAAAAACTGAATTTGTTGAATCTTGAATATATTATGGTTTTAATCACCCTCTTCTTTTTCTTCTTTTCACAAAGGTCATTATTTGGAAACAAATTAAGTATCTACTGACATTTAAGCAGGAGTGATCCAAGTGGCCCATTAAAATATAACCAAATCAATCCATGACAGACAAGCGCCTGCTAACTTCCTATGAAAAGTTACTATCAATAATGTGTATTGATGATTGACAGTGCAGTATTTGTAGCTTTGCAATAACCTGTAGATACATGCACAGAGAAAACTTCGGTTTTGTGATAGTTTGCAACCAGAACATATGAAAGAGCACACTTTTCAATTTTTCTTAGTGTCTCACCTGGAGTCATGCAATTTGTCAACCTGATCACTTCAGAACATATAAATTGGTAACACAGGGATTAAAAAACACATATTTAAAATCTTCCAGCTCCTGTCTTTTAGTATTAGTCACAGTGAGGAACTTCAACATACTCCATGCTGGCAGAGCATCCTCTGAAAAATTACCATGGTTTGTTCAAAGCAAAAGGGATCAGGCAAGGAGATCATGGCAGGCTGGCTCTTGTATAGCTTCAGTCAGCAAGGAGAAATGCAGACAATGCCCACACCCTCAACACAGCCTCATGCATCTAAGGACCTGGCCTTCTACTCAATGATTAATGTTCAAACTATCTGAGCTGTGGGATGTCTCCTCACACTCTTGAGAAAAGGCTGCTGCACCCTTAGCATACCTCTGCAGAAGGAACAAGCAGGCTGTAAGTGAAGCTCTTCCCACACACAGGCAATGTGAACCTCAACAGGCAGGGAGTCAGGACAGCTGGTGAGGACATCAGGTAGGGAGGAAGGAAGCCTTTTGTGGATATCAAGCACATTTGCTGTAGACCAACCCACCTCTTCAGAATGAAATCCACATTCTTTCCTGACACAGACCCAAATGTGTTTGGTCTTCTGCAAGCCTAGCTTACTTTGCTGAGATAGTGAGGGAACAGGAAGATGACTCTTGAGGAGGACAAAGCAAGGAGTTAACAGGAATTAATCAGACTTTCCCAACAAGGTTAAAAAAACCAGTGCTGCCCAATTTCTTTTTAAAATCACCTTTTTCAAACTAAAAAAATAAGTTGCAATGAAACCAATTAAAAGTGTACAGTTATATTTCTTAAAACACAGCACTTCTTTTTGGTTTTGAGAGAAGGGGAGAAAGCCAAATTACATGAACACACACTACATCCTGTGCCTTTTTTAAGAATGTAAGTAAGATCTCGAGAAAGCTCCCCCTAGTCTGAGAGGCCATCAAAACTTGGTAAGAGCTTTTTGTCAATTCCATTTCACAGCTATAAATACATTTCTTTAAGAAAAGTAAATTTCTTGTACCATATGTTCTTCCAGTATTTGGCTTTCACACACACATTTCATCTTCTCAGACAATAGCTTCAGACTTATATTTTTCCACTATAGACTGACACCAAGCCAAAGCCTTTCTCATAACTATTCAAGGGCATGTAGGCACAAAAAAATACTATCCTCCTAAGCAGGTTGGGTGTGGTATTTGAGTGTTGTACATTCCTTCAGTTAACTGAACATTATATCTCTCTTTTCAACAGTTCAGTACACAAATGGCTTGGCAAAAACATATTGAGATATTTGAAACAGGTATTCCTGGCTTATAACTTTAATTTCAAATATGCCAGAATACATATGCTGATAGAAGCATATAGAACTTTTGATGCTGTAAGAAAACATCTTCCTTTGAAAGGAAGAGGAAGAAAAAGCAGAAAGTAGGGTACAACCAAAAGCCTAAGAACTTAACAGTGAGCCAAAATTAAGATCTGTATGTACAGATTTAGTCCACAAAATTGAAACCAGTATACTTAGGATACTTTTTACCTTTTATTTTGCTACATTCACAGATTTTCCACTCAAAACTTAGGAGAGTCTGCTTTTCAGTTGAAAGAGATGCAAATTTTAAGAGCAACAGAAAAGAACACAATAGAGAAGGTTGATTTCAACTAAGTTCAGTTGGCACAGCAGACCACCATTTCACAACAATATGAATGCAAATAATATATTTGCATATGGCAATAATGAGAGTCCCTCGTGCTGCAGCTCTCCAGAGCCAGCCCGATTCTCTCATAAGTCATCCCATGAAAGGCAGGACTTGTGAACACAAAATATTCTCTGTGCTAAAATGTCAGTCAGTCTGGCACAGGCTCCAAAATGCAGGAATGTTCGCCAGCCTATTGTGCAGAAGGTGTTTCCTTAATATTTCTACTGTAAATGGTCACAGAGGAATGCACTCCATGATGCACAGAATGCTCACTGTGTCCTTTTGCCTGGGTAGCACAGGCCATCTCCCATAACTACTGGTTTGTAAATGCATTTGGTACAAGCAGTTTAGGAACTTGGAATAAAGTCTCCATACTACTCACACTCTACTTCCAAACCAAAGAGAAAAAAAAAATAACATACTATTAAAAAGAAATTGAAAAGTTCCACTGGCCACACCTGGAGGGAAAACTAAAGCTTTACAGAAAGGATGAGTCAACCACAGTGCAGGAGTGGTGGATGTGCTGTTCCCTGGAGGTACTAATCCATTTCTTCACATTACTCCTTAAAGGCTAGCTCATTCCTTCCACGAGCTACCACACTGGTGTGAGCAGATTAAACAGGACTCTTATTCACAGTCACGAGGCCCCTCACTGCTCTCTGATGTCAGCACAGAAGGTCAGCTGCATGAATACCAGGCAGTTGGAGCTGCACTGTTATGACCAGACATCCTGTTTGCTGTAGGTTCTATTTTTAGCATTTTTATGATGTTAATAATGGGAACTCCCAGTTTAACCAGTGAGCTTTTTGTTATAATTTATCCTGCACTTAATCAAAACTCACTTTATCAGAGATTCAAATACGTACAGATTCCATTTTTTACTATCTGCTTTAGGCTGTCTCTTCCCTCCACACTCTGTATTCCTGCCCTTCAGGAGTTTGTAAGAATTTTCAGGAGCAAAGACAGAGGTTTTTGTAAAGACTTAAAAAGACACCCTATTACGTAATCTTAAAGCAGTGTAGTCAAAAACATTTTAATATTTTACTTCTGCATGTGAGCTAAGACATCAGAAAAAAACACAAAAGGAAAAACATTTTGTGTAGCAATTTTCTTGAGCTAGCCTGAAGGCTGTGAAGACTGGGAATTCCTGTACACCTTCACCAGCATGGTGTTCCATCTGGGACAAAGTGAACATAGCTATATGAGGTTTTATTAATATTTGAGCTCAAATGAATCCATCACATTCTTAATGTAATATAAATTTTAGCATTTTCTACACATCCAAAAATGCTCAAATTCCTCTACCTCATTAAAACAGGCATAGTCACAAAGAATCAGGTCTCTCTATTATCTTCCACAAGAACATTATCTTCCACAAGAACAGATGCAAATGGTACAAAAAGAAAAAAAAAATGAACAAGTGTATCTGTAGTAGCATGGAGTCGCTCCATAAACAAGTGTATTTGCTTCCCATCAATTCAATTAAAAATCACAAAACAAGCAGACATTAACCTTTCATCATGTCCCTTTTTTTCATAGGCAAACTGGAAACACCTGATCATAACAGAGGTTTATGTCAGGTGAAACACAGGTACTCGTTACAGTAATATGTCTGTAAACATTCCCTGGTTAGAAATGGATTTTTGTTCTCATGATAGCCTTTTTTTTCACAAAGGGAGTGAGGATATGCGAAGTTACTGAAACTCAAGTCTTCCCTAAAAATAAAGAGGAAAATTATAAGGAACCAATGTGGAAATGCAGACAGATGGGATACGATGCATGACAGGAAAGGAAAGGAAAAGGATTGCATTTGCCATGTGGAGAGCCTTCATGATTATGTCACTATCTTTCATGTCCCTCTAAGTACCTAGTGATGCTAATCCTGACATAAGCAAGTGGTTAATCCAGCAGTAACCATGAAGAATACTCAAGTGTAGATTGATAACTGCCAGAATTTTTAACACTGTTTTCTCTAATCACACTACAACCTGAACTTGTCAAAGACACAGTTATTTTCAAAGCATAGCACAATTTTTAATTGGGAAAGAAAAGTGGCACTTGAGGGATCATTTCAATGTTTAATAGATTTCTGCCTGGATTGGCATGGAACAATGTTTGTGCCATTATTCTCATTCAAGACATGACCCAAAATACTAGCAAAATTACCAGCAGCAGCCTGCCATAAAGAATAGCAGCAATATAGATATATAAGGCCATGAAAATGAATAGTAAGTGCTTTTGGTCATTGCCATACCCCGCTTCCAATGTATCTTAAAAAAACCAAAACCAAACCCCAAAATATTGTCTGGTTGAAATATATGGAATAATTGCCTGAAGTTTCAAGTGTTCACAAAGAAAAGGAGAGGCCCTTTTTTTGAGTTGAAAGCTCAAACAAGGGTAACTTGCACAAAAAAGCTTGAGGGAAGGTGGATTTTATTTTAAACATATAAAAGCTATCTTTTTATCTATGTCCATTCAAGTCATATAAGAGCCCTTTGTACCCTGGATATATTTTTTGACCAATGATTTCCATTCCTGTTGCCTGTTTTGCTAGTCACATGTTTCATAAAAACTTCACAAATAATTCTTTTCTTGTAACCATGCCTAATTTTAATAATGAAAGTCAGAATTTCAACTCAAACCCTCAGGGAAACTTAGCTGGATTTACTGTAAATCTTTGCCAGTGCTTTGGAAAGAGTCCGCATAGCAAAACACCCACCCAATCCACTCTTAACTAAGCCAAGATGGCAATAAATTCAATAAACTGGGAGAAGAAAAGGCACTTGCACTACAAGCTAGCTTCCAGAACAGGCAGGACATATTCAACTGGACATTTCCTTCACGTATCTTTTTAATTCCCATCCCGCAACTCCTAACACTTTAATCAAATGCAGTATAAGTAGACAAATTCTCCTAACTTGTAACTTAAAGCAACTTAATTTCTGTGTCATGCTCTGGAGTGTTTACAAGCCACTAGTGGGGTTGTTTGTAAAACTCCCACAGAAACAGAACCCAGAAGTGGAAGACGCTTGCTCAAACCAAAAACCTTGAGCTTTAAGTTTCCTTCTACAATTACAGAATCACAGATGACTACGACCTAGAAAGGACCCACAAGGACCAAATCCAACCCCTGGCCCTGCACAGCACCATCCTCAAGAGTGACACAGTGTGCTGAGAGCACTGTTCAAATACTTCTTGAACTCTGTCAGGCTGTGCTGTGACCACTGCCCTGGGGATCCTGTTCCAGTGCCCAGACACCCTCTGGGGGAAGAATCTCTTTGCAACACCCAGCCTAAACCTCCCCTGACACAACTTCTGGCCATTCCCTCAGGTCCTGTCATCACAGAGGAGAGATCAGAGCCTGTCCCTGCTCTTCCCCTCATGAGGAAGTTGTATCTGCAGTGAGCTCTGTCCTCAGTCTCCTTGGAGCTGAACAGACCAAATCACCTCAGCTGCTCCTTGGATAGCAAAGCCCCAGCACTGGAGGTGAGGCTGCCCCAGCTCAGAGCAGAGCAGGACAATCCCCTCCCTTGCCCAGCTGTGATGCTGTCCCTGATGTCTCCAGGACAGGGTTGTCCCTCCTGGCCAACCTATCCTTTCTTCCTTTCCTATGCCTACCTAGAAGTCCTCAGACAAGTAGCAATGAGCATTGTGAAATCTCAAGGATATTATTTGCATTGGTCACTTCACATATTGTGACTCAGAAATTAATTACAATTTTAAATATAATTAGAATTGCAATAATAAAGGTGATGGTATATTGATCCAACTTTTCTCATTTTCCTGGTTTTTCTCAGTGTAATTATTACTAGTAATTATTAGTAATTATTCTGTTGGGAGGTTTATTTTGTATCTGTAAATGAGTAATCCAGACTTCATGTTTCAGCATCCACAATCAGATTTTTATAAATTTTAAAAGACACTCATAATGTTCTGGCCAAGTAAAACTCATTAGTCTTCAAAAGTAACTTTTCCATAGCAGATTTGTTGAGTCACAAGCAATTTTTATTCTGTCACGAAAAGACATTTTTATAACACTTTTTGCATTTGGCTTATTCTAAATTTTGATGGCAATAGAAACATTCAGATCAAGATGACTCAAGATAATCTGAAAAGCCCTTGCTTCTCACTGATGAAAAGACAAAAAGAATACAGTCAAACACTGAGCACCATATTATTTGAACATATCAAGCTGTACTGCACCAGAGATATAGGTATGACAGCAAAAAGCTTATGTGTAGCCCAAAGAACACAATTCCCATACTTGAAACCATCAATCTTGATCTAACACCAGCAATGACAAACAAAAACTCCATGAACTCTCACATTTACCAAACTTAGTATGTTTTACAAATAGTAACTTAGTGTCGCAAAAAACACTTAAACAAGAATATTTTTAGTTTACAAAGATGCAGAACTTGCTTACCCTCTCTACATAGCACAGCTCAGTTGTGTGGTAGAAGAAAGCATAGTAATATTCTGTAATTCTGCAGCCTATGCATGGTTAAGACAACATCTCTGTACAAGTTTCACAGATTTTAATGCTGTAAATGGAATGAGGAGCAATGGTAGGTGCTAGAGAAACACATTAATGCATTCAATTTCCTTTTATTTTAGAAAGAAGGATACTTAACTAAAACAGCAGCAGCTCCATTATGAAGGTGTAAAGATGTGCTGGAAGCAATACCTCACTTCTCAGATGAATGTGTAAATAGAAAACAAGCAGGATATAGGTTAAGAAGGAAAACAGAATTACTGATTCCCAACTGCTCAGCCATCTTTCTGTCATAGCAAATATGATGTCATAAAGACAACACAATTACAGAGCAAGGAACTCTTCTACACACAATCTTACACATGCAAACTAGACAGCAATAAATCAAAACACTTTGTGATTTAGGCACATTATGAGAAGAATCATGGATACATTTGGTAGCTCCCAAGCAGTTAACATATAAAACTCCAGTGCAAGTTGAAGTTTCTGAGAACTTCATAAAAAAAACCCCACATGCACACACAGAAAAACAAACAAAAAAACCCAACAAAACCTCCCAAACTCCCAAAATACAGGAACCAAAATGAAATAAAATATTTTAAACACATGGTACTACTGAAGAATAAACAGCACTGCTTTCAGGCCTAGCCAAGGGATTACCGTTACATAGGGAAATCAAGGCTGACTTTTAAAAATCTAAAAATAATTCTAAGAATGCTTCCCATCTTAATGCTCTGGACGAGAGAAAACAAATGAAGAGACTTAGCGTCTACATGCCATCTAGGTCATTGGTATTACACAACCTTCCTTTTTTAAAACACTTCAAACAAATTCCTATACGGGATATTCACAGACTTTAACTGATTAAAAACAAGTGCAAGATATGAAATACCCTCTGGGAGTATAAAAGGGGTTGTTTTCAGAAAACGTCCCTGTCTTCCTGATGAAGCAAAAGAGAATCTGATAGTCTGACCTCTGATAGTCAGATACTTTCTATTAAATATAACTCATTAAATATTTGCTCACATGCCACTTTATACCATTAGTCTGGATAGATACACAAGACATTCACTCTACACTTAACTCTGCACTTCTGTCCCATGTAAGTTGTGAAGCAACACACATCACCAGAATAAATACACCTCTGTAGCAAAGGGTTATGTATGCTATTTTCTTTATCACGGGTTCCAACTCTGTACTACCTCCTGGTTAACAAAACAGGAACAGACTTGCCATCATACCTCTTTCTATGTTGTGAAGACACAACACACACACAGCCACATTTCTGACTTCTGGCTGTTATCATGCCCTGCAACACCTTATCACACTATGCTAGAAAGTTTTACAATCAAAATTTTTTGCACTGAAAAAACCCATGATTTAGCAAGCTTTTATTAATCATTTTATTCTCCCTTTGTATTAAAAATTAGAGGCTGCATACACATACTCAAACAGTCAAAGAAAAAACGGCAAATAGCTGTCCTTTAAATTATTATTATTATTTAAAATAGATTCAAAGCCAACACCTATGTTGACACTTATAATCTACCATCACTTTAGCTGAAATTCATTACAGGAAAGTATGTTCTATTACAATATAAATATTGGAAAGATGAATCCTCCCATGCTCAAGATCATGTTTTCAATTACACTGCTATATGCACTGGGCCTTCCACAATACAGGGGAAATAAAGTCACAGCCCTAGAAGCCCTGATCTGTTCTGCTCCATGCTGCAGGTTAAAATATCACCTGCCTTATGCATTTTGATGCAGAGAGGACTAACTGCTTCATGGAAGAATATGTGGCTTAATTCTTATCTATAATATAGACAGGCCTCAAGTTAAGGTTTGAGTTGGGCCACAAGACTTAACTTCATTTCCTTGCCATACCCAGTTTTCTTAGCTATCTGCAGACAGGCTATCTATTATCTTCATGCTTTGGATTATGATCTGCAAAATCAAGAAAAACATTCTTATTTCAGTTTTGAAGGGAAAGAGAATTTTAAGAGATGTTACATTTTTTGAGGTATCTCACACAATGATAATGAGGTCCTTACACTAAAACTACTTAGCACCTGCTTAATAGAAGATATTTTATAAACACCGAGTTGCAAAAAAGCTGTATCTTTACACTACCAAATAGTATCTTTCAAAGTATCTTGAATTTCTCAGCTTCTTTAATGCAGCTCTGAGCTGCTGTAAAATTAGGAGCAATGCATATAGTACAGACAAGCATTTTGTTGTCAGGTACATCTCCTCACCTGTACTGATAAATGCGCATAGCAGTTTTTCAAATAAGAGCAAATGTTAAACTCCTTGAAAAATATTTCAGATATTACAAAATAAGAGTGGGTATTAAAACAAAAGTATCATATATTAATTATATTGACCATGAAGAGATTAAAAATGCATCTTCCTTTCACAGAGGCCCATCTATAAAACCGAGTAAGTTGAAATCACTCTCCGTGGTTTCCCGAGCCCTTCATGCAATCACTTATCCTAAATACAAACATATGTGTTGCTTCTGTTCCACAGCAGAAAAAAATTCAAATTTTTTTACTTCCTTCTGGAAGCATTTTAAAACCTAGCAGGTTTACTCAGGGCAACATTTGCTGTCAAAAAATAGGCCATATTTATCAAGCCACAATGAAGGTAAATTTGGGTGATAAACTAAGAATTCTATTTTGTATGAACTGGCATACATTCAGAAAGGAACCTTCTTTTGCTTTAACAAGCAGTCCCTCTTTAACAAGCAAAAGAGGAGATAGGAAATTGCAGGATGTAAAAGGAAACTAAGCTTTCAACAAATTGATTCTACAGTTATTGTCCCTCAAACATTATCTGCCCTCTCCCAAAGGTGTCATCTATGCTATAAGATTTAGATATACAAATAAATAGATATATTTTAAAATACTGGCAAATATCCCCCAGTAAAAAACTCCCTGGGCAATTAGGAGAAATCAAATCTCCTCTTCGATGAGGAAGTGATCACTTGGAAAGTAGATCTTGAGGTTGAATGACTAAGAATGACTAAGACCTGGTTCAGCGAAGCATTTTAATATATTAATAGCTTCACCATATTTGTCAGAAGTACAGCCAAAACACAGAGAAATCAAGCTGAACAAAAACCAAGACAACTATATTTACCGCATAACTGCACTATATGTGTAATTTTTTTTCTTTGAAATAAACAGGATCTTGAGCATGGAAACATTTAATACTCTCTTCCTGTATTTAATTTTCTTTTGAAATATGGATGAGAGAACATGACACCCTCATCCCTGTTCCATGCTAATTACCAAGACCCTTTTTTTCTCAGGTATTTGTTATGAGTGAAGAAGGAAACCATGGTGTCCAGCACATTTAGAGCATGCAGCCTGAAGAGTATGTAGAATATAGTTCATAAATCCAAACAGTACAATTTTTAAGAAGCAAAAGTAAAGAAATCCAATTTCAAGAAGGAACTTGTGTCTCATGACCAAACCATTTCATAGACTCAAAGTGGCAACAAAAATGGTTCCTGTGGTTGGAACAGTCATATCATCTTCCTCTGTACACATCTTATATGATTACAAAAAATTATGGAGCTCACCCACCTGCACTGCTTTTTTTGTGGGCTTTCCCCACAGCATCTCTTAAAGGAACATAGCTGATGTAGAGCTCTAACAACTTTAATTGAAAATGTCCAATTGATGCCTAAATTTAAGGCAGAAATGGGAAAAAAATGTATCCAGAGCAATGTAATTACTTAAGCTTCCTTTTTGTCAGCAGTTTTTCCAGATAAAAACTAAAGTATTTCTTGAAAAATCATTACAAGCTCCAGCATAAGAGGACAAAAAAGATCTTGTAGTTAATGAAGCAAATTGTCATTGGCAGTAATTTTTAAATCAAAACTATGGTAATTTAAGTATGTATACATATATATATATATATATATATATATACACACACACACACACATGGTAATGTTAAGATGTGGTCTATTTTCAAATGTTGGTATAGGTTTCACAAAACCTGCATGTGAAGTGTTTGGTGAGATGAGTTAGACAATTGTCAGTAGTCACTTGGTTTGTGCCCAAAAAGTAACACAAGAAAAGCATGAAAAGCAACACAAGAAAATATATGCAGCACAGACCAAATGATTACAGTATAGTTAACACACCTTTAAGAATTTAATCTCTCAATTTAGTTAAAGCAACAAAGAATGCATTTGCTTTCAAGTGTGTGCTACGTTCCTGCTTTAAAAGAGCTTCTTAAGGGACTCTAGGGGGAAGAGACAATGGCAGTACTTTAAGTTGCACCCATGACTACTTTTAGTACTGTGGCCATGAAAAAACAAACTGAGAACTACCAAAACCTCTTTAACAGGTTTTGCAAAAGGCCTGGCCTTTACCTTCTGCACTTATGTATTTCTTTAAAAAACAATGTCTGCAGTGACAGGCTACTACACATGTGCTTTTACTATATAGAATATGAACATAAGCCAAACTGAAAACAGACATACAATGAGGACAATAGCTAAGACCAGTCATCAAAATATAGCTGAGCCTATTTCTGACAATATGTAATAAATATAAGACTGAAATAAAACACATGTAAAACTGAAATAAAGCACACATTTGAGCCTGCAGACCAATAAGACTCCTTAGGAGTCATTACAGTCAGTCACATCAAGAAGAACCTGGGGACATTTAAATCAAGTAGATTATTCAGCTGGCATGCACAAGTGTATATTCTCAGCTAATAAAAAATCCATAGGAAAAATTTGTAGGAGAAAACTTATGGAGTGTTTGAATGCAGTGCACCACTTTTTTCCAAATGTGGTATGCTGCTCCAGATGCAAAAGCCCTGAAAGGGACAGGCTTCTTTCTGCTCCCAGCACTCACAACATCACCACTCAGTACTCACTGTGTAAACGCCAATGGGGACATACCCTTAAGAAGTATTAAAAACAAACAAATGCTTTTTGGTTGTTTTTTTGTGGGTTTTTTTGGTTTTCTTTTTTTTTTCTTTTGCATTTTGGAAAGAATAAAACTGTTCTCACATTTTCCATTTCCTGCTTTATTAAAGACAAAACTTATTTTTATTACACTAAGGTATGAATAATCATGTTTCAACCACCAAAAATAGGGCTTTATAACTAGAAACGACAACAAAAAGCTAGCAGCAGAAGTCAATCCCACCAATATAGCTCTAGATAGCATCATATGATAACATACACAAACATCACCTTCTTAAAATGTCTCCAATGAGACTGATAGCAAACAGTGCCCCATCATAAAGGTGCAACTAATTCTTCCTACAGATCAAAAGCAATATATCCTGCTATTAAAACTGCCTTTTTCTGCCTTTCTGGACAAACCTTGTGTTCTATAACAAAGTGGTCCTAATCCACCATTGCACAGGATGGTTGCTTGCTTGGGCAACTAAAATTAACGGTGATGTAAATATCTGCAAACCTTAAAGTATTTTAACCATAGCCATGCTGGCTGAGATCCTCTAATTTAGATATGGTCATCTGAGTCAGAAAGGGAGCAGAAGCAATAGCAAAAGCATGGTGATAAGTTGCTTCATTGATCAAAAAATGTGGCCTAATGAGAACATTGACTCTTTGACAACTTAATATTGAGCTGGGAGGCTCCACATGAAATGCAATACAATAATTCCTTGCTAAAAGAGGTGGGTGCTATTAAAAAGAAAACTATGATCCTGGCATACTATTACTGGAAATAAGATACAGCTGATACTGTGGTCAGAACTGGACTATTAAAAAAATTACTAAATAAAAAATGTCACTTGTTTGGTTTTGTTGGTTTTTTTACACACAGACACAGTATTTTATTGTTCTACTAAATGTTTCTTAGGTGAATTGTGAAGCAGCATTATCCTAAGAAACATGAGTTGTAGAGAACAGTACAATTAAAAGTCTGCAAACAATTCACAAATAATATATATATTATACAAATAATCTTTTAGGGATGGAGAAATAAATACTAAAATTGCTTAGTTCCAATGAAATTATATTCTTATGTACTCATTAAAAAAGCTTTTAAATGATAGTGTCCATTTCCCACAACGTTTAACAACATTTTATGCAAATCAGATCTTGTATATGAGCTGGAAAAATTTTCCATTCATTTCTGAATGAGAAAGGAATTAAATGTTTTCTGTAATCAGTGAAGGACAGTTTAAAAGGTTCCTAGAAAGTTCTGTGAAATTAACAGAATTTGGTACAGCAAATAACACCATTGAAGCACCTCTGAATAACAATTTAGGACTTTTCACCATGTTTCTTTTAGCTGTTAAACTAATAGATTATTTCAGATTTGATCCTTGCTTTGATCCTTAGTTTGGCAGATTCAAAGAAAAATACTAGTTTCAACAAACAAAAAATACATGCCAATTAAAGATTGAATTTTTATGCCTTATATGCTAATAGTCATTACCTGAATTAGCAGAAGCATACGATCCTGAGTAAATTTTCTAGTTAACAAAGAGCTCTTTCATACCACACAGTAGTTTTTATCAGTATTTTTAATGAGAATTAAAATATTTTCTATTTACAGTATAACAAGACAAGTAATTTTAGAGAATTACAAGATCTTTTCCTTCTGTTTCACTTACGCTGGTGAATTCATTATTAAAGGGCTAAGACAGCATTGAGCATTAGTCATATATATCACAACTAGTTTGGGGTTTTTTATTAGAAACTTAATAGCTGTATCAAAAAAGTAAATTTTGAGCAGGTTATTAACAGAGCTTAAATGCTGACAGTTGTAAGTCTCTGGAGTGACACACAGGATCAAAAGCAACAACCAAGAGTAAAAAAATTGTAGTCACATTACTAGTAAAACTAACAGACAAACTTTAAACACAAGAAAACAGTATTTCCGAGAAAGTAGCAAAAATTATTCTGGAAAAGTTGAATCACTGTCCCAAGTTTTAGTATACTATCAAACTAAATTTGAAACAGTCAAATGGAATTTTTATCATATGCAGGAAACCTGTTCCTTATCTAGTGTGAATATATATGCACGCTTATTTCAATGTGTTTCCTTAAATCCTGTGTATTCTTGTTACCTCATCTGATGACACTTTTTATACTTTTTATTTTCAAATCAGCTTTTATGTTTTGACACTGAACATCATGTACAAGTGGATTAGTTTTCTAAAGAAAAGATGTTTCTCCTCAGTAGATACAGACTGCACACCACAACTCCACTAGTCTGACTAGAAGATAATTTTCTTTAGCCTAACACAGATAGGATAATGGAATTTTTTTTCAAGCAGATACAGTCAACTATTAAAACAAACAACATCATCATCATTATAATAACAGCACCACCTAACAGTTCTTCATTATAAAACAACGCTAATTTTAACCAAGTAACTCTTATCAACTCTGTAACACCTTTTTCAAATTTCACACACAAAGAGCATTCTGTATTGATACACATACTGACTACTAAATGTGCTGAGCAGATAAATGACAATATGGAAAGACAGCATAATATTAAATGAGGACTAAAAAATGTAGAACAATAGAAAAGAGGACAAAAATAGAAATGCAAAGGGTGAACATGTTTAAATTTGTGTATGTAAACACATATTGTAAGAAGAGTAGTTACAGAGAACTATGAGCAGAAAACATGGTGAGCAAAAGGTAAACTTTTTCCAATATTTCAACTTCTTTTTCCACTTTTTTCAAATAGATAGAGAGACTGAAAGCAAATAAAATGGAGTGAACAGTACCAAAAGGTGACCAAATGAGTCAAAGGAAGATGGGGAGAGACATGAGATGGGAAAACCAAGTAGAAAACAAAAAATTGGCATAAAAGGTGTTAAGAAAATAAAAGGTGTTTCAGAGATAGAACAGCAAAAAGATTAGAAATTTTAAAAAGCTTAAAAACAAACAGAAAATATCTAAATAAATAAGAAGAGCATTGAGAACCGTCAGCCATTTGGCTAGAAGTCTTTCTTACCCATTGATTCAGTTCCACTGCTGTAATCTACCATGAGGATCCATACTGTAAAGCAGCACCACACCTTTCTACAAGCTTCCCCACTGGTTCCTCTTGAGCACAGTTAATGCTACAGCACCTAGTTTTACCCTGCACACAGTATCCTCCAATGTTTAAATACATATGAACGTATGTAAAGTCAGCTCCTACAAACTGAACTGTTCAGAAGGCAACTTTTCTCAAGAAGCAATTCCTTGGCAATTGTCAGCAATCTTTCCTTCACCATTGTATTTCACTTATTTCATACAGTTATCTTTCTGTCCTAGATTTTGTACTTGGGCACAGATGCTTTGATTTGGCAGTGACTCAGTAAAACAAAGTCATCCACCTTCTATTAGAAATAGGACTTCCTATCAACAAAGAGGAAAATAATTGAGGAAAGTTGGAGAGCACAGGAAAGCTCAGAGAAAAATCCAACAGCATGGGCAGATGGACATTTAGAAGCTACATATAAAAAATTACTGCTTGTTTTGAAAGTTTAGAAGCTACATTTAATAAGCTGGAGCTTGTTTTGAAAGGATAAGCAAGATCAAAGAAAAGCTCGGTTTTCAAGGTGTAGCAAATACATCAGTATCCTTATTTTAATCACAGCTGTAATATAAGCTGCTACCAACTCTCTGACTTCTGTTTATTATTGCTTGCCTTCTCACCTACACCTTCACATTCTACATCTTTATTTATATTTCTCTGCCATCTTCAAGGCTCCCTTACTTTTCCATTACATGTTTTTCTTTTTCTTGTTTACTTGTTTATCTCTGAAGATACTTTAAGTTCTGCATAACACCATTTTTCTAAGCAGACTAAAAAGTCAAGAATTCTCAAGGAACAGAGGTGAGCATCACCTACACTGAGTAGGAATTGCACTGTTAAGCCAAGGTTGGAAACCTAGTGCAACTCTGAAACCATATAATAATGCTCTGCTAGCACCAGGGAGGTCCCTCACTCTTTTTCTCCTCTATCCTCTTATCTGTAAGTGTATTGAAAAAGTCACCATTGCAACAGCCAAACTTCTAGGCAGCATAAAGAATTCAAATCTCAGTGAACAGTCAGTGATTTCCTATCAAATATAAGATTATTGTTATACCTCTTTCTTCCCATGTGGATAAGTACCCTGCAAATGCAGTGCATTGGATCTCCATGAATTATTAATGTTTATAGATATTAGAAGACAAGGTTATGCTTGTGTTTAATTTTAATTCATATATCTACTCACAAACCTTGCTCTAGAATTACTGTTTGAAAAAACAGTGAGTATCTCTTATGTTTGCACATTAGGTTTTGCATTTCTATCACTGCAAGGTACATGAATTCTCTCTCACAAACTGTGAAACACTTGGAGAACAATATCCTCAATAGAAAAAGAGTTTTATCAGTGCAAACGGATTTTGCACTAATGAAGCTTTCTCCTATAAAAAGAGATTAGAATTGGTATAACACCATAAGGCACTTTTAAACCTACTGTTCAGCGTAACAGAGGATCTACTTTGCACCATTTAAAAACTGCTTCAAAATGCACGCAGTCTGGTTTGTACCAGGGTTATTTGTACCATCAATGCATTTTGCTCACCAATTCCCAAGGCAATACAATTTTTATCTTAAAATAATCTGCTTCATCTTAGCATAAAATGATTGTGAATACAAATGCTACACATACACACAAACACACAATCACATACAGAAATAGAAACAGAAATGGAATTGCCTGGTGAAACAGTTCATACTATCTCTATTTAGATCACACCATTCTAAGGCACAACAACACAGAATATCTTTCCTAAATTACATATTTGAGTTACAAAATAAAAGTAGTGAATTAAAGGATGCTATTTGGCAGTTTTTAGCTAACCATGGAGCTGGCAAATCATCCACTCACAACAATATGCTTTTTGGACATTTGTCATATACTTGCAATGCCCATACTAAGGCAACATATCCCAAAAGTTGGCAGTCATTGCTATCAGGAAGAATTTGGCTACAGAAACAGCAATGATTCATAATGCATTTTAGAAGCACTATCGAAAAAACAAACCAACACACTATTGTTTTAATCTTTTAAAGGTAACAAGAGTTTTAAAATACAATAATAAATTTGTTTTCAAAACCAAAACAATAAAAAAAATCACAGTTCTAATAATGCATTTGGAAGTGCATCCTTATTCACCTTTTTTTCCCCTCAAGGGATGGAAAACAGCCATTTAGTATGAGCTAACTACTTACCTCCCTATATCACAATTTAGATGGTCAACTCAACCTCACAGGATAGGTTTATCACAACAGACATCAAAATTTGGAAGTTTAAAAACAGTTTAAATTTGTTTGTATTCAGGTTTTAAAATCCTCAGTAGCCATTTTTAAAATAATCATCACGCTTTCATTATTTGAAATCTATACAAATGGATGATTTTTCAAACTCACCCTCTGAATGAAGAGCTAATAACATAATCCAAATATTTTGTTTAAACATGCACATGACATCTATTACTGTCCCAATATCTACCACAAAAATTGTCTCTCACATGCCAGTATCTGAAAATAGTGCTTTGGGTCCTGTCAAAAGCTTTCAAGGGCTGTACTTCTCTGATGAAAGAACCCTTCTCTTTCTTCCTGAGAACATCCCAGTTAAATACAAATACATGAAAACTGAACGCTGATATCTAAAAAGGTTATTAATTTTCTGACATTGTAACTAACTAGTGACTTCGAAACTTTATCTGTAACACCCATCTGCTATCATCTTGTCGAAGACACTAAGTAACATCTCTACCAAGCTTAAAAAAAAAAGCTTAATTTCTTAAGCATCATCAGAAAGCATTTTGTATCTTCTGCCCTTAATGGCATTACACAAACTGTCACCATATTTGCTTACCTGCTGGAAAACAACTTCATCCTGCTTCATTTTCTTTTTGCTGCTTTTTCTGATCCTCCGGTTTGTCTGAATCCATTTTGTGACCTGGAGTTCAAAATAATGATGCTCTTTTAGGAAGAAGATGCAACCTGACCGTAGTTACTCAGTATTAGCAAAAAGCTAAAAAGATACTCAAGACAACTTTTTTCATTGCTTCACTGGAAAGGAAAAACCACTTTTCCTGTAAAGTGATGTGGTCTGAGGTATTCTGGTTATAACTTGTACATGATCAAAGTGTGAGGCGATGTTCTTCATCTTAGAGCTTTTGGTTTAAGTGGTTTTGCACAAAGAACATGTTGATGTCAGACCAGCTTGCCAAACGGGAAGTCATCATTGCAGTGTGAAAAACTCCTGGGGAAAACCTCTGTGCTTTATCCCTTACACCTTCTATTTCAAGTGAGAGCTTTCCAGCCACCCACTCGAACATTGTTCCAGACTACCAACGCCAAATGTGGATGGCGTGGTTGTTATTGTTTAATAAAGTAGCAACACTTGGTGGGGCTTTTCCCCCCCCCATACTAGTATTTTTATTCTTAATACGAAAGCAATTATTTTTTAAAGCAAAAGCGTGGCAGGGTAGGGTTGGCGTTATCAGGTATAAAACTCCAGGAGCAGATCTCTAAGGGGAAGAAGCGGGTGCAGCCGAACAGCTGTGAAAGGTTTCCTCCTCACCTCGCCGCTCACTTGCTGGACGAGCTGACAGTCCTTCCACGTCTCTCTCTCCTCCAGCAGAGGCTACACGGGGGAGAAAGCACACGGTAAGGCGGGGCTGCCTGCGGAGGGTCCGCGCTGCGCTCCGCTGCCCGGGGCCCCGAGCCGACGGGCGCGGGGGAAGGCAGCTCCGAGCCCCGGAGCCGCGCCCGCCCCTGCCCCGCTCCGTCCCGCGCCATGCCGCCGAACCCGGGCTCGGCGGCGGCGCACCGCAGCCCTCGGTAGGAAATGAAACACCTCCGCAGGGTCCCCCGCCCCCGCGCCCCGGCCCCCGGAGCCCCGCGGAGAGGAGGAGCCTGCCTTAAAGACGTCAGGGCCCGCCGGCTCCCGGGCGGCGCGGCCGGGGCACCGCGCCGGAGACAGCCCGGCGGGGCGGCCTGAGCCGGGCCCAGCTCGATCAAGCTCGGCTCGGCTCGGCTCGGCTCGGCTCGGCTCGGCTCGGCTCGGCTCGGCTCGGCTCGGCTCGGCTCGGCGGTGCTGCTGCCAGCCCGCGCTCCCTCCGACACAGCGTCGCCGTCGGGACCGCCATTCACAACCACCACATCCATGCTCATCACGGTTTGCAGCCCCATTAATAGAGACGCGCTCTCTCCCCGAGACCCTTCCCTATGAACATGCTCTGTCGCAGGTCTCTACGGACAGAGGAATGGCCTAGTGGAGATAGTTCAAGAAAGCATCACCACTAACTGCTTAAACACTGGCCTTGGTACTTGCTCTCACCTCCAGAATCCAAACACAAAACTACCTTGGAGGGTCTGAAATGCATCTTAAAAGCAAGATCCAGAGCAGCTTTGTACATATACTGCATCCCACAGCAAGCCCTTTATCAAGGCCTCAGCTAAAGGCTTTCTTTATTCAACAAGATGCTGCAAGCAGGTTATTAAATTTAGGCAAGGGACTTCGTAAGGTACTCTTGCACTCTCAGGAGAGAGTATTCAAATTCCAGCATGTTGGGACATATATTATGCCAACCATGCAAAATCCAAACACTATTAATTTCTAAGTTAGGATTTTATCAAGTGCTTTTTATACTTGAAAAATAAGAGGCAGTAAAAGATAGAGTGTGTCACACTTCCTATAGTTAAAATGATGCTACTAAAGTATTATCAGTACTTCAAAAATTATTCATATTCTGTAGAAAATTATTTGTATTCCTCTGTTATATATTGATATATTCCCTTAAAGCTTCAAAAGGAAAGGTGGGCTTTAGCAAAAGAGTAGGGCACATTAAAGCATGTATGTAAACAAACCCTCAATATATAGAATTAAATGCATTTTGTAAGCAGATTTAAATAAAGTTAGATCCAAGAAGTGTGTATTAAATCTTGAGAGTATCCGTTTATCACTTGAAAAAAAAAATTCTCCTAGCCTTTTTGTTTTACTGCCACATCCTTCTTTCAAGATCAAAAGCTTTAGATCAAAGCCAAGATCAAATTCAATGCTTTAAATAGAAGCAACTTCACTATGAAGCATTAAACAAAGAAAAAACTTTTTAACAGAGATGTCACAATAGAAAATCTTACTGCGGTTTATTTCACACTTGCAACAGGTCTACTAGAAATTAGTATAAACAACGTATTATTTTGTAAAGCCACAATAGATTTTTCTACTAAATGGTAATTCTGAAAGTGCCTACAAATTGACTCTTGAATTGAGTGTATTTAAATGAAGAAAGAAGAACAGAACATAGTTCAAAGAGAATGAACAAAAAATTATGTTAACGGTAAATACAAATTAATGCAACTATTTAAACAGTATTTCTTTGGATCAGTTAACAGATTAGACTGTGCATTCCCACAGAAGTAGTTATGGGAAACACTGGACCATAGAAACAATGAAACGTATTTATACTTTTAAGTCCTTTAAAGAATTGCACTTCCTTTCCTGTCAAATGTTCAGAAAACACTAGGGGGGGAAAATGGTTACAAGACACATTTTCAGATCTGCAGATTCTGAGGCAGATTTGGGATGAAAATCTGCAAACACACAAACATACTGTGTGTTCAAACCCAGAGGAAGCTCCTGTTTTCTTGTTAGTAGCTGCACAGCAGTGAGAGAAATTCAAGAGAAATTGTTACTAACTTTTTATGGTAATGTACCTTGTGAAACCAACATCTGGGGTTCCCTGGTGCTGACTGCTGTGCACATCTTAACTTGAACATTCACTGCTCTTAAGATGATAGCACTGCAGTGTAAGGTAAGAGCCAATTTGCCATACAGATAGCCTGCACAAGACAAAAAGCAGTGGCAGAAATAGGGTGGGTCTAACAAGCGGTGGTCACTGCACAGGGGCAGTGTCTCTTTTCAGTTAACTCTTATCTCTGTTTATTGATGTGACAATAAGATTTGACTTATAACCAGAGCAGGAACTTCTGCTGGGAGTGGGAGAGAGCAGGGAAGAGAGAGAGAAGGAAGAGAAAAAGAAAGGGGAGCAATGAAAGAGGAGGGAACAAGTCAAAGAAAGGGAGGGAAGGAAAGGTGTTTTAAGAACATTTGTCTCCTACTGTATTCCTCCATACTTTAAAAGCTTACTTACACCAGATAAAAGGATGATGTCACACCCAATTTAAAATGGGAATGACTGCATTGCCCTCCATCAACAGTCCCATTTGCTGTCCACAAGACACTGGTTGTCATACTTGAATCCCTTCACAATAGAAAATTAGAGATTAGTCTGTCCTGCATGTCCTTCTTTACTTGGGAGGACTATCTTTCAGAGACTGCTAAAGGATCTGTCCTATACAACAGTTACGATGGGGAACAAGCAGTTATACGTGTCAAAACATGTTAGGATCCCTAACATGCAGCAGCAGCAGGATTAAATAGAACTGAATTTTGAAAAACTGGGGTAGAAGGTATCAATTTATATTAATTGGGTGAATACAAATTAAATATCCTGGACTTGTGCAATGATTACACCAGCTCTTACTCAACTCAGACCAGATCCCACACATACAGTGAACATGCAGAATCATACACAGCCTAGAAAACAAAGAATATTTTTTGCAGCAAACACTTTTTCACTTTACATTGAAGCCGAAACTGTTGGCTTTCCAACAGTCCTCAGATACTGGAAGGCAAAAAGAAAAAATAGGAATAAAAGTCTTTACTCTAAATGAAATTGGGAAGAGCTCCTGCAAAGTAGAGGAAATTGACAACTAATGCAGTCAAGTCATTTTCCAACCTCTCATTTCTAGAATCTTAATTACTGAATTTTACAGCACATACACCTTGACATTTATATATTCAGATCTACATGGACACTAGCAAATATACAGAAAAGTCCTTTTCTCTAACAAGATATAGCTAACTTCACCAGTATACAAATTGTAGTTTTGTATCTTTCTTCACATTCCCATTGAATAGAAAACAAAATACAGGATTGTCCCTGCCAGTTTCTTTCTACCATACTGGAATGACACAGACTGCTTGCTCAGGCTTATGCTATCATCACTGTAACATCAGAAAAGGATAATTTAAAGGGGAATAAAAGGGATAATTTACGGGGGGGAAGTGCAGTAGTTTAAATTAGAAAATTATCTTCCTTGTAAACTAAGAATACAGTGTGCCCTCAGAATAATCTGTGTGACCTGAAAATTGTTTCAGCAGGAAAAATGTGGCTTCTAATCTTTCGTAAAAAGGTTCAGAAAATGAAAATACATCTAGCTCACTAGATAATTAAGTGTGGCTTGAAATACTTAACTGGGAAACAATTGCAAGGATTTTAGAACACTACTGCTACCAGGACTTTGCAGAGAGACTAAGGAGGCAGTGGGCTACGTCTGAGAACAACAAGATGGCTGGTGCGTCTGCACTGCAAGAAACAGTATATCATCACCACATAAAAATTACTGAAAAAGAAATCCAGCCAGGATGTGCTCCTGTTAGAACAGCAAGTTCTCCAACTGCTTTTGTGCAGTCTTCATGCACGTTTATGCACTAAAATGAAAAATCAGGTTTTTCTGACATTATCACTTTTTTAGGAAAGACGCTAATTTATATTGATACCATAAATCTAAATGTTGTAATTTTTCTGAGAGTTGCTGTGCTGGTATAAACATACTCTTTTCAAATCAGCATGCTGTGTCTGGGATTTTTCAATGTAACATATCTCCAGAGAAATTCAGTTCAAGTCAAACTTGCTCTTCCTGAAACTCTCTCTACCTCCAAGAGACAAAAACCTGTTGAAACAATAGCTTTGAGGATGTACTTTCAGTACACTGCAACATGACTTTCATATATTGTGGCAGGAATATTTTTTTCAAAGTGGTTATGCAAATATTTCCTTCATATCCACACTGGCAGCTCTGCTTTGTGAAAAAAGCTCCTAGGTACAGATGAGTCACTGTAACCACATATTTAGCTTGCATGATCAGATTCATAATCTGATAAAGAAAATATCTCTGAGTACATGATCACAGGTTCTCTAAATAATAAGCTTATTACTTATTACTATATAATCTTAAATAACATGTAAGAGAAATAATTCATGTATCATATTAGATTATATTATCTAGAATATGATAATATTTTCAGGATGTGCTGAAGTGGTCTTTTGTTTTTTTTTTAAATGCCCCTCCTGATTTCACCAGGTGCTCCCACTACTATGCAGGTGTCTCAAGCAAGTTAGAGAGGAAACATCCATGCCTTACTAGTATGGGAACAGAGTCTCTGCTACTGGCAGCAAGCACCTCCCAGCTTGAGAGAGAGAGTACATACCGTGAGGTAACCTGAGGTTTTACCCACATGACCACAGAGAGGACATGAGGATGTGGGATGAAAAACCCGTGTACTAACAGCACGGGTACGTGAGTTGAAAGAAAGAACAGGTACCACAGGAAGTTCTTCAAGGATAAATGCCACTCCAGTTACCAACGGGGAAATCCTCCCTCAGACAGAATAGAAGGGCTAGTGTTACTCTGGTCCTCTTGAAGGGTCCCCACTCTATATTTACAAGAAGTGAGCAATGAGTGCCATGAGCAGAACTAGAGGGGCCCTGACTCCAGCCAAGTGGAGGAAAGGGACAATCAGGTCTGTTGGACTGTGTGGATCCCATGCCCTGGCACATCAGACATGCAAGGGTATAAGGCTTTAGTTGACAACAGAGCACAATGTCCCCTACTGCCATCAAGATATAGGGGTAGAATTAATCTCTATTTATGAGGTGACAAAGCAATCCCAACAGCTGACTGCAGGGGAAGCTGGAGTGAGCCTGGCTGGGATGAATGCCAAAGACACCCCGCTGTGACTGGCCCAGAAGCCACATGGATCCTTGGCATAGATTATCTCAGGAAAAGGTATTTAAGGACCCAAAAGCCTGAGAGAGGCTCTGAGAGGACCCTGCTGATGTGGTACTTTGGTGTTGTGGTACTGACTGCTACCACATCACTGCACCATTGTCAATCTGCACCAGCTGGGACTCTGTAGTCCCCACCCATGAGATGATTTGTGGGCTGGGGACCAGGGAGTGGCCAGCACTCGCCCTTTAACAGCCCTACATGGCCAGTGTGCAATGGAATGCATAATTCTCCAGTGGAGAATGGAAACTGACAGTGGCCTGAATGCAGCCACGTCACGTCTGAGCGCTGCTGTGCTGGATGGGCTGGAACTTCAGTAGGGACTGGAAGCAAAGAGGTGCCACCACTGACACTGCTAATGTGCTTTTCTCCATTCCTTTAGCAGCAGAGGTTTAGCCAGGCCACAGTTTGCTTTCAGCTGGAGGGGTGTGCACTTGGAACTGACTGCCCCAGGTGTGGGAACACAGCCCCACTATTTGCCATGGATTGATCCAGACTGCACTGAAAAAGGGTAAGGCTCCAGAACACTTGCAGTACAGTGATGACATCACATTATGGGGCAACAGAGCAGAGTTTTTGAGAAAGGAAAGAAGATAGAAGATAATCCAAATCCTCCTGAAGGGTAGTTTTCCCATAAAGCAAAGTCAGGTCAAGGGATCTGCCCAGAAAATTCCATATTTTGGCATCAAAGGGCAAGATGGACATCATTATAGTCCAATGGACATGGCTAGCAAAGCAGCAGCTATGTCTCTCTCCTGGGTAACCCAAAATGTTACTGTGTTCCGTCCCTCTCTATGCCCAAAAGATCCTATAAGATCTGGTAAACAGAGTGGCAGGGCAGGGACTGTCCCAGACCTTTAAAGAAAAGGCACTCAGGCAGAGTCTCTCTCTTGCCACTCTCTGGCTGCTCGACTTGCCTCTTGGCTTTTTCTTGCCTCTACTTGCAACAGTAAGAGGCTGCATTTCAGAATCAAAAATTGACTTTTGCAAGGGCTGCCTGCAGGCCCAGAGGAGCAGAGTGGAGCTTGGTGCAGCCACTCCAGCCCACCAGCAGTGCCTGCTGAGGCAAAAGGTCTGAGTATTCACAAGGCACCCCAGCCAGCTGCACTGCCTCTGTTTTTTTAGTAAACTATTATTTTTCACTTGTAACAACTACTTGTGTTCATCTCTCCATATTGGTGGAAAGGAATTTATTAAAACTAACTTGTTTTAGAGTGTCCCCCTTAAACTGTCCTAAACCACGACAGTTGTCACTGACCAGCAAAAAGGAAACACAGGCATTCCTAAGCCTGAGGGTTTTTGGAAGACGTATTCCTGACTACAATCAGATTGTAAACCCTCTCTCTATCATGTGACACAAAAGAAAAATTATTTCAAGTGGGGTCCTGAACAACAACAAGCTTTTGAACCTCAGTCACCCAGGGATCTTGGAATTAATCACTAACTGTCCCAAAAACAAAAATGTCAGACTATCATCATCGGAGAAGGAAAAGGTGACATGCTAAGGAACTCCCACTACACAGCCAGCTCCCTGAAAATGGAAAGCAATACCTTTTCTTCACTGACAGCTCCTGCCATATTGTAGGGATACATTGAAAATCTAAAGCAGCTGCATGGAGCCCTGTGCTGAGTCACAGAAGCAACTGAGTGACAAGGTGGATCAACTCATGTGCAGAGCTGGGTTTATGTCACTGGATGAGAGAAATGGCCAGCATTCTACCTCTGTGGTGACTTGTGGATGGTGGCAAATGCTCTGTGGAGGTGGCTGGAATGATGGAAAAAGACCACTTGGGAGAGCAGAGACAAACCCACCTGAGCTGCTGAACTGTGGCAAGATGTCACTGCCTGGGCAGAGAAGTTGGCTGTAAGAGTGCATCATAAAATGCAAATGTGCCCAAGAGCTGAAGAACATTGCAAGAATGGATGAGTGGATCAAGTTGCCAGGATTAAAATGTCCCAGGAGAGTCTGGACTGGCAACATAAGGGTGAATTATTTCTGACTTGGTGGGCCCATGACACCTCCAGTCATCAGGGAAGAGATGCAACACCCAGATGGGCTTGTGATCGAGGGATGAGCTTACCCATGGACTCTGTATCCCAGGCTGTCCATAACTGTGGAACATGAGCTGGGATCAAGCAGTTGAGGCTTTACTCGCCTCTGTGGTGTGGTGGACGATGGTCAAAGTAGAAATAAGGGGAGGCCTGGCAGGTGGGTTACCTCACACTCCTGCAGCCCTGCCTAGGCAAGAGCTACCTGCTCTTGGAAATGACCACTGGACTGTGGAGAAGTATCCTGTGCCTCACACCACTGCCTGGAACACCACCCTGGGCCTTGGAGAGCAAGTCCTGTGTGACCTGGCACCCTGGAGAGAACTGAGGCAGACAACAAGACTCGTTTCCAAAACAATCTCCTGGACTACCAGGCCAGGGAACAGCATCAAGTGGCTGTATCACATTCCCTATCACTCACCAGCCTCTGGGAAGACTGAACAGGACAATGGACTGTTAAAAACCAAACTGGAAGCAATGGGTGGTGGGACAGTCAAACACTGGGCTCTCTGCATTTAGCTAGGGCTGCCTGGTTTAGTTAACAACCCAGTCTGTACCAGTAGAGATGTTCCTGCCCAGTCAAAATCCCCTGTACTATAGAAAGGGATAAAGTCCCCATAATGCATACAAGAAAAGTTTTAGGGAATACAGTTTGGATTAGTCCTGTCTCAAGCAAAGGCAAACCCATGCTTAGGATTACTTTTGCTCAAGGACCTGAGCACATTTGATGGGTGATGCAGAGGGACCAGGAAATGTGATGTGTACTTCAAGAGGATTTGATTTGGGGGTGAGAAGAGTCTGTAGTGCTGAACTGCATGATAATGGTTGCTGAATGACACTGCCAGTGTGTGCCAGAGCTGCCATGAACAATGAGTATGGACTGCTCCAGCAGCCATGAGCTCCTGATGCAGACTGCAACCCCCACAGCACACCAGCCCTCCTGCCCTGGAGGATATCTAGGATGGACAGAACCCACATTATGGACTAAATTAACTCAACAGACAGCTTGGAGGGATGGCCCTTGATACAGAAAAGACACCTGTACTTGTGTATATGTATATAGTTGGAGGTGTAGGACCTGGGCATGATTAAATGATAAAGAATAATGGGTGGATAATGTCCTAGTTTCAGCCAAGACAGAGATGATTTTTTGCAGTAGCTTAGAGAGTGTGTGGCTAAGGCCCAGATGTTACTTGATAGAACCTCACTTGTTTGTTGAATTTCTTGTTGAAGAAATAAAATACATCTTCCAGAGGTATTGAAATTTAAGTTTTAGTGATCCATTGAAGGAATTAAAAATATTTCTCACAGTTTTACTAATGCAACATATTCAAAACAAAAGTTCTCTAGCCCTCTGGCCATGATATACTGCTAACCCATATGTTAAGGACAATTAACCATAAACTGAACCACGACATATACTAGCTCTCTCAGCCAACAGACTTTTCAAACTTATCTTTCTCCAGACATTCTCATTTCAGCATTTAAATTCCTCTTTGACCTTAGAAGTGAGGAGACAGAATAGATAAAGAAATCCTTCTTTATAGAGATGGAGTAAGTTTTAGAAAAATAACTTATTTTTCGTGATTAAAGAGAAGGTGATCAACATCTGTGTCTTCAGTCTGACTACAGCATTGCTAAGTCAAAAGGAGATAAGGAAGGTACCATAAGCTAGGAAATACCTCAACATTGCTCCTATTGATTTGTGTGGAAGACAATGAACTGATGGAAATGGAATGAAGACTGTTACACAAACTTAGCTACCATCTGCTCTCAGAAAGTATTCAGTAGCTCAGCATTTTTGCAGTGTCTGAAAAAAAACTCATAAGGCTCAAAAGCAAGAACTTCCATCCTCAATTCTAGCCAGCTGGAAATACAGCAGCAGGATTTGAACCCTCAGAATCACTCTGAGTTTCTGACTGAATCACTACACATGAATCCATAGCTCACAATTTTTTAGGTGAGCACACAGAGGGCTGCGTGATATAGATACAGAGAATATGTTGCAGTACATCTTCCCCAGGTATTCACTGCTTCCAGTCACAAGCAAATTTGTTTAAAAAGCCTAGAAAAAATTTCCATGAAGTAAAATGTGTGTCTTTTAAAAACCACAGACCACTCTGGAGGGTGTATAGCAACTTGTTCTTGTCACATAAGGTTTTTACCTCAGTTTCAGGCCCAATTCTTTCTGAACTAAAAATATAGCAAATATTGTTTCCTAGAGTACCATTTCACTTGTTGTTATTTCATACTCTGGTTCCAATTCACTAAAATTACTTATAAGGAACTTGAAATTGGAGAGGTTTCAGATATCTCAAAGGCTACTCTTTCCTAATTATACTCTACTACAGAAATTTTTTCTGGCAATGTAGCATGAAAAATATTTTAAACCTTTATGGTTTGTTTCCATTGAGTAAAGAAAACAATGAGCAGGCTAAAAATTAATTGATGCTAACTTCTGTGCTTTTCTTCGGATGTTTTTACAAGCAATAATTAAAATCTATGTTTATTGCTATGCAAACCCAGCTGTGTCCTTATTAGGCAAGTCTAAGTTCAACATTTCTGTGTAAAGAGGGCCTGCCCTCCCTCTGTTTGCTATGTTTCTACCTCCTGTTTACGTAGGTGGGAGAGTAGGAGCTTGGGAATGTGAACTTGATCCAGCATTGATCAGTCAGGCAGCAAACTGTTATTGTTCTTTAGATACCAAACATAACTCCTTTCTAGAATGGACAAGCTCAGTCATTCTGCACATAACACAGCTTTTGTGTTCAGCAGTGCAGTTAATAGGAAAAGGGAATGAAACTGACTGCTTGGGATTTATTAAAATTAAAAGAGATTCTAAAGAGCAAACACATGGAATCCAGTCCAAGATTATTTCAGAAACTGGACATTTGTTTCAAATGCACTCCAACTTTTTGAACTTGTGTGGATTTACTATACTACTACAAGTACTTCACCTCTGAGCTGCATGACACTGAAAGGTAGTCTGAAGAAAAACAGAAGGACACTTGTGAAAACTAGGCTTTTAACTGGAGAGGCAAGCTAGTGTTTCAGTAAAACATCCTTCTCATCATTAATTAGACTCATGGTTCCAGCTGAGCATCTCAAAAACATTTTTCTTAATTATTCAATTAATGGGGACTCCTAAAACTCTGTTTTAAGCTTCACTTTTTGAAATTAGAATAACAGAGGCACTAAAATGTTAAGGGAAATGCTTTAAAATCTAAATTTAAAAAATTACTACCTACTTTGGTTTTATCTAAAACAGCAATTATATGCAATGCAGAAGAAACTTACATCAAATCTTCTAAAGTTATAGCAAGACTAAAGCATTCCTGAGCTTGAAAAGCTCAGTAACAAATTTGCATTTTTACTGACCTTTAATGATGATTTTTTTAATATAAATAAGCTATTTTTTAAAATTTATTAAACTATTCTAGAAACTAAAATATACCACTGTTATGTGTATAGAATAGTTAAGTAAATTTACAAGGCCATTTTATGCCAAAAAACCTTCTTTAGATCAAAAGAGAATCTATTTAAAAAAATAACTGACCTTAAAATTTTTTTGATAGCTTATTACAAACAAAATACCAAATTCTCTGTATACTATGATCTATCTAGAAGAACTTTCAGGTGGACAGTCTTTATGTAAAGCATTTTTCAAAGAGTCAAGAACCTAAAGACAAAGTCTATCTTCATGATTTGTCTGACTTCTATGCATGCTGTAGGTACCATACACATTGTTTGCTTACATTTTTATATTTTCCTAAATTCCTTCTTCTAAGAAAATGAGATGCAATGTTGTCAGTACAACTGATTATTTCAGAAAAACTTCAGCACTGGTCATTTATATTCCAAAACTTTCTTATTGTGCTTGTTATCATTACAGAAGACATTAAATAATGTATACTGTCAACCTATTTCTATTGTCAACTCAATTAAATTTTTAAGAACTTTGGAAAGATTGCTTCATCTTCCAATCTGTAATGTTGCTAACATAAAAAAAAGGAAAAACAAGCAAATTTTCTTGAGGGGAAGTGTCTAAGATTCAAAGTTTCCATGTACAAGAATAAGTACATCTCTTAAGGTATCTGCTATGCTTTCTTCAGGTTATTTCTCAAACAGAATTCAACCATCAGTTAAATCAGTTACATTCTCTGCACACACAGTAAAATACATACAAAATCTTTATCTTCAGATAAAACACTAATCAAGGAGTAAGCCTCAAGCTTCAGTATTAAACAGCAACATTTTGGTCTTGGGACTAATATTTAACACCAGTTTTGAAACAAATTCTAACAGATTCACTACTGAACTCTATTAAGTATGGAAGAAAATTATACCCCTTTCCTGTTTTTTTCTCCAGATCATTTATGTTTGAATGAGATTTTTGTACTTAACAGATCATTCTCACTGCCAATACCTACTCATTTATTGTATCTCAGCAAAAAATGAGCATTTCACTTATGTACTTGATTCCAATGTTGCCATCTGTGAATATGTAGTTATTATGTATGTCCAGAAAGCAAAATAGCAAGATAAGGCATAACTAACAATAACAAGAAATAGCAATAGCTTTAACTTACATTCTGATCCAATGAGAGTGATTTTTATGCAAGAAAAAATGTTCAGGTACCCTCTGTAAAACCTGGGTGAACAACTGCTAAATATAATCCAGGAGTTTAGTAAGAGTGTTCTTTTAAAAAATATTTCAGTGTGGTTGGTTTGTTAGTTACTGACCATAACTGCTACCCTGTGAAGCATTTTCCTGTAGAGCTATCTCTTCACCTGAACTTTTGTCTTGGTAAAAGCAAGCAGGAAATCTATAAAGCTTATAAGTGGGGCAAATGCCAGGGCCCTTCTTAATTACATGTTGCTTTAGCAGAAATCATATTAGAGTACTTGAACTGCTGCTGTAACATCCTCCTAAAATTTATAAAACCACAGAACTACTCTACTTGCATAGATTTAGAACCCTTTAAAAATTACTTTTCAATTAAAATTTTTAAATAGTTTTACTGTTATTTTCCTTTGTAATCCATTTCTTCTTCAAACAGGACAATAATGAAATCACAGAATAGTGTGGATTGAAAAGGACCTTAAAGACTATATAGTCCTAACTCACCTGCCAAGGGTAGGGGCACATTCCACTAGACCAGGTTGCTCAAATCCAAGATTTGAGCATTTAAATTTAACCATTTACAAAAAAAGCCAGAAATACTATTAATAAATTAATATTCACCACCAGAATATTTCTTTTGACTGTGTATTTCCAGATATGTTGATGATTTGCAAATAGGTCCATTAGTATAAGGATATTAAACTACTGCTTTATCATAGCCACAAAAAGCAGTGCAGATATTGGTGAATTGAATTGGCAAAAACAAAAGGCAAGGTTCTTACTGCTGTAACTGCTGGAAACTGTACTCCAGTGTTCATTCAAGATCAGAAAACATGGTGCAGTAGTCTTGCAAGATACAATAAGAGCTGTACATACTCTGAAATACTTGTTGGCAATTCCAACCTTGATCAGGAAATACTGTTTAAGGTGGAACGGTGGATGAGAATAGAACTTTAATGGGAGGTTAAAAGGACAAAAAGGACTAGGAGAAGGATACAACAGTGCTATTACCGCTTTCAATTTTTCAGAATTGTGAGGAGATGTTTGGGGTGTTGATCCTAAAACTAGAAGCTATTTCATCACGTGACATAAGGTAATGCCTAAGCAACCTGATTGCTTTCTATGATGGGGCAACTAACAACCTGATGGATGAGGGAAGAGCAGGGGATGTAGTCCAGTTGGAATTCAGCAAGGCTTTAGACACCATCTGCCATAATAACCACAAGCAAGCTCAGGAAGCACAGAGTACATGAGTGGACAGTGAGGTAGACTGAGAACTGGTTGAGTGGCAGATCCCAGAGGGTTGTGTTTTTTGTCACAGAGTCTAGTTGGGAGCCTGTCACTTGGGGTGGCCCCCAAGGGCCAATACTGGGCCCAGTGCTGATCAGCCTGTTCAGCAGTGACTCAGACAGATGCCTCCTCAGCAGGTCACTGACAGCACAAAGCTGGGAGTGGTGGCCAATACCCCAGAGAGCTGTGCCGCCCTTCAGAAAGGCCTTGATAGGGTGGAGAGATGAGCAGAGATAAATCACCTGAAAGTCAGTAAAGGTAAGTTCAGGGTCTGCAGATTCAAGTGTTACTGCACCTGGGGAGGAATAACCCCAGATGATCAACCTACTGGAAAGCAGCTCTGTGGAGAAGGACTTGGGATCCTAGTGGACAACAAGCTGTCCACGAGCCAGCATTGTGCCCTGGTGGCCAAGAAAGCCAATGGTGTTTTGGGGTGCATTAGGAAGAGCATTGCCAGCAGGGCGAGGCAAATGATCCTGGCCCTGTGCTCAGCCCAGGTGAGGCACATCTGGAGTGATGTGTCCATTTCTGAGCTCCTCAGGACAAGAGTGGCATGGAGCTCCTGCAGTGGGTCCAGAGGAGGGCTAAAAAGGGGAATAGGGAATTCTAACATCTCGCTTGTGAAGAAAGGCTGAGGGAGCTGGGCCTGTTCAGCCTCAATAAATGATACTGAGAGAGAACCTCATCAATGTCTGTGAGTATCTGAAGGAGGGTGCCAAGAGGGTGGATCCAGGCTCTCCTTGGTGGTGCAGATCAATAGCAGAAGAGGCAATGGGCAGAAAATAATGCACAGGAAGTTTTACCTGAACACAAGGAATAAATTTACTGTGTGGGTGACCAAACACTGTAACAGGCTTCCCAGCAAGATTGTGGAGTCTCCCTCACTGGAGAGGGATATTCGAGAACTGCCTGGATGCAATCCTGTCGAATGTGCTCTAGAATGACCCTGCTTGAGTAGGGAGGTCGGACCAGGTGACCCCTGTGGTCCCTTTTAACCTGACTCATTCTGTGATACTGAGACTTGCAGGTTACAGTGTAGGACACTAAAAATGGTGAAGAAGGAGCCCACTCTTCTTATTTTTCCTCCCCCCTCCCCCTTCTTTTTTTGAACTAGAGAGTGAATGTGGAGAAGATTATTTTCATTATACAAGATACCAAATGAAATACACAGGCAAGAAAGAATCAAGGTAGGAAATTTGCCAGTAAATAATAACATGTACCATTTCAAAAGAAAAAGTGATGAAAAGTGGAATGAATTGAAGAAATACATTTAGAAGTTTATTCAATGCAGAGACTACCTAATGTTTATTGATCTATTTGTCAGTGTACAACAGAGTTCAAAAAGGGGGAAATACTTTAAACTTATTTTAGAAAGGTTAATTACCTAGCATAGAATAAAAAAAAACCAAAAAAACCCCCAGTTTTTAGTAAGTGGGCAATGTAAGACAAAGAAAAGTTTGTACAGAGCTGAGAAAATCTTCCTAAAGAAGCATGTAGCCTTTTACCTTTAAATTCTAATTAAACGCGGCATATCCTGAAAGAAACAATAGAACTGTACTTAGGAAAACAAATCATCCTGAGCAGGTATAAAGTGGACTACAGTGATTTTATTTCATAGATGTTTTCCAGTTGCAAAGCTATTTAGTTCTTCTGATTCGATTCCTGCCAGCATAATTCATTGTCTAAAGTTAGTGGTATTTACTCACTACTATTTGAAGAGTTGCTAAAATGCCCCATTGAATCACTGCTGAGACAGAAGTACATACTGAAGGTTACATGATTTGATAAAAGATATTTTCAACCACACAATGTGCTTCACCTTATATAATACCACCATGACACTTTCCCAGGAAAAAAACCCTCATGAAAGCTTGTATTTGAGAAATGCTCGCTTTTCATCTTTTATATTCCTTATTGGTTTTTGAGTGAGAAAACCCTGCTTACCCATCCTGAAACCAGCCATTGTGCAGTGGCAGTCTTCCACGTAAGAAAGGATTGGCCAGGTTATAACCACACTTTTTTCCCCCTCATACCATTAACTTTAATGCTTTACAAAATAGCAAATTGGAAATGTTAGTTGGCATGCAGGATTATTTTTTCATGGCAACAAGTCAAATTCTGATTTTATTTATTTGCATGACTCATTTATATCAAGATATTCTTGATTACTGCTGGTATATTCCTGAGCCTGGAAATTGGCCCAGTATTTAGAAAAGATCATATAACTTTTCCAAAACTGAAACAGTAATAGAAATGGACAAATATTAAAGTTTCAATAGTTTTAAGCTGCAAGTATAAAGAGGAATATATGTATATGTGTATCTATCTATATACCTATATCTATCTATATATCTATATCTATATCTATATATCTGTATCTCTATCTATACCTACCTATCTCTTCAATTCCCAGGATACAGCTGGGCAGAGAGCCTGAAATGGCAAATGTAACAAAGTACAGGTAAAGGAGTACAGGATCTTCAGTTAGACAGATGACATAACTCATGACCATAAAGAATACAAAATGCAAAGAATGTAAGATTTCTGTACTGCAAGGAAGCGTTCTGGGGAGTGGAAAGTATTTACCCTTACAATCTTTTGCATAATTTTTTATACTCTTAGAGTGTCCTTAAGCTTCACTGTTGTGAAGATAATGACCTAAGGAGTGGCTAAGGACTCTGGTTTTAGGTTACCATTTGGTTACTGAATTTTAGAGTACTAGTTGCATACAGGAGTAGATTTGAATTATAAACACAGAAGAAAATCTTGAAATCCCCTTGACAACTAATGCTGTAAATGAACTACTTTGTGAATTTTCTTTATATTCAATGAATGACATGAATTTCCTATCCAAAATCTGACAAAACAAGGAAATAAAAAACACAGAAACATCACAGCAAGAATAAAATACAAAAATTCTTATATGAGAAAGATATAAAGGAATCATGTTGGGACTTAAGTACAGCATGATGCACATTTCCCAATTCCATTACAAAGTATAGTCTCTCCAGTAAGGAGATAACCTCTGCAAATGCAGTGAAGTCTTGGTATGTGTAATTTAAAATCTCTAAATGCTTGGTCAAGTAATTTCTCACAGCAGGCACTGCAGTGTTAAGGGTGTCTTTAACTGTTGTGCTACAGAACTTCAGAATCAGTATAACCAGGGTTATTAGAAGAAAATTGTTGGATCTTGTGTGTAGTGTGCAGGATGCTACTTCTATGCCTTTGGGACATCTTTGAAGCAGATATCCACCAGCTGCTCTTCAGTTGCTCTAGTACTGAAAGAAGTTATAGTGGGTACTTTATACCTCATCCTGCTCACACTGACTGACTGGCTCTGTCCTGTGACTGCGCCCAATGGAGCTGACAGAAACCTTACTGTGAACACACCCTAGCCCACTCACCTAATAAACCATATGAGAGAGACTAAATTCTGTGCCATTCCTGGACTGCTATTTATAATGCAGGTAGTTCATCTACATGTAAGTTATGATATAGATTCATCAAATTAGCCAAGTTATTCGTTTGCTGAAATAATCTAAGTACTTTTAAAGAGCATTTCAATATCAGGTTCTGTAAACCACACAAGTATATCTACAGTATTTGCAGTTCTGTAGTCAGTAAGAGTCATACTTACTCTATAGATACTAACATATTGTGAGCTACTAAGCAACTTCTACAGTCTGAATTTCAGGAATAAAGGCTCCTCTAATCACTTAATAAAGCACAAAGGAAATAAGGTTTCCTATTCACAGAATGGCAACTCCAATTCTTTCAATAAAGTTGAAGTTGGTTCCCATAAGACCCTAAAAAGTGATGAAGACAAGAAGTATAAATCATCTTTAAAAGGCAAAAAAGAGGATCCTGGGAACTACTGATTTGTCATCATCATCTCTGTGCTTGGGAAGATCGTGGAGGACAAGGAGGTGATTTGAGACACTCACTGGGACCTCACCAAAGGCAAGTCCTGCCTGATCAACTCAGTGACCTTCTCTGATGGAAGGACTCCATCAATGGACAAGGGAAGGGGTACAGATGTCATTTATCTGAACTTCTCCAAAGTCTTTGACACAACATCCTTCTCTCTAAATTGGAGAGGGAGGGAAAGAATTAATGGACTATTAGATGGATAAGAAAGTGATTGGCCAATTGCATCCAGAGGGTAGTGGTTAATGGCTCACAGCCTCAATGAAGGTCAGGGACAAGTGAGGTCCCTCAAGGGTCTGTATTGGGACCAATGTTATTTAATATCCTCATTAATGGCAGAGAACAAAGGGATCAAGAGCTCCCTCAGCAAATTCGCAGGTGACACCAAGCTGAGTGGTGCAGGTGACACACCAGAAGGACAGGATGCCATCCAGAGAGACCTGGATAAGCTCAAGAGCTGGGCCCATGGGAATCTCATGAGGTTTAACAAGATCAAGGTGCTGCACCTGGGTCAGGTAAACCCCTGGTCCCAGCCCAGGCTGGGGATGAACAGATCAGAGCAGCCCTGTGAGAAGGACTTGGGGGTGCTGGTGAGTGAGAGGCTGCACATGACCCAGCCATGGGCACTCCCAGCACAGAAACCAAACGTGTCCTGGGCTGCATCCAGAGCAGCGTGGGCAGCAGGGGAGGGAGGGGATTCTGCCCCTCTGCTCTGCTCTGTGAGACCCCAGCTGGAACCCTGCACCCAGCCCTGGGTGCCAGCACAGGAAGGATGTGGAACTGCTGGAGTGATCTAGAGAAGGGACACCAAGGTGATCAGAGATGATCCTGTGAGGAGAGGCTGAGAGAGTTGGGTTTGCTCAGCCGAGAAAAGAGAAAGGGTGACCTAATTGCAGCCTTCCAGTACCTGAAGGGACCCTGCAGGAAAAATCGGAAGAGATATTTTACAGAGTATGTAGTGACATGACAAGGGGGAATGGATTCAAACAGAGACAGTAGGTTGAGGTCAGATATGAGGAGGAATTTCTTTACTGTGAGAATGGTGGGGCACTCTAACAGGTTTCCTGGAAAAGCTGTGTATGCTCCATATGTTCCAACCCTGGAAGTGTTCAAGGCCAGGTTGCATGGGGCTCTGAGCAACCTGGTCAAGTGGAAGGTGTCCCTGTCCATGGCAAGGGGGTTGGAACTAGATGATCTTTAATGTCCCTTTCAACCCAAACCACTTATAATTTTATGATCAACAATATTATTGGGGGTGGAGGGGGAGAGATATAGAGAGAGAGAGACGGAGGGAGAGAGAGGGATTGAAGAGGTCAGCATCAGCATGCTGATGCCCAGAAGTAGAACACTAAATTAGAAAAATTCCTGTTGACATTTTTTAAATTCAGAACAGGTAAATCACCAGGGAAATCTCTGTAGTCATTGAAGAAAATTTAAAACAACTTACAAACCTGATGGGTGGGGAAATACTTTTGATACATGTTTTGTTTACACAAGCAACAAATACTTGCAGGGTATAATGAAACTGCTGACTATTCATCTGAGCGGTTTATGGTACTCAGGAAAACAGAGTTTAGTTTGCACATCAGTCAAAACCATTTCTAATTCTTTAGTCTGCTGTTATCTTCCTAATTTGTGATTTTAAGTGACTGTCATACATTAATAAGGCACATGCTCAAAAAGATACATGTAGATAAAATGCAAGAAAACTCTTACATTTCAGGAGCCACATCAGTCTCTTAGAGCAACATCAATATACACCCCCATATACTTGAATCAGCATTTTGACAATGTGTGCAATTTTTTTACCAAAAACAAAACCTTGGTTGAACATAGAATTAAAATGAAGGTCACTTTCTAGGAAATGACTGAGCATCAAGATGCATGATAAAACTGTCTCTTCCTCTTCTCCCTTCTAATTAAAGTTTATCTTTTTTTCAGTAACTTTACACCAAACAACAAACTCTGCCTTGATTTTAGAGCGTATTCAAATAGTCTCACAACATTTTGATCTCGGAGAACATCTTTCCCAAAAGCCTTCTACAGCATACAGGGATCAGTGGACATGAACATCTCTCGAGCTGTCAAGGGAAGAGTTCAACCACAGTGTCTGGGTATAGATCAGGTTCTCTGAGCACTGTCAGAGCTCTCCAGTTATTTTGTCAATTCTACCTGCAAGCATTTTCACTCAGTCATTGTTATGGGTTATGGGTTATTCAAGCACTAAGCAGGATAAATCCCAAGCAACCTAGGGGATGCCTGCTTAGGGGAAATCACTTAGAAACTGAGTCCCAAGCGTATGCTAAAAGACTACTTTTTATCAAATTAGGTTGTACGAAGATTAATGTAAAGATTGATGTAAAAATCCTTTGTTATCTCATCTCAGTTTTGGTTCAAAATGAATAATCAGAGACTTCACAAACACAACTAAGCATTTTCAGTTCACAGAATTTAAAATATGAATATAATTTATTTTAGTATTAAAAGGAGAAAATAAAGCTTATTCTCAGTGCTGGAACACAAATAATGAATGTCATCTATGCAGCAGATTTATAACTCATAGAATTCACAAATTATCAAAGTACAAATAGTTTACTGCTGTCAGTAATGCTTTCAAAGTAATTAATATTCCAACAACTGTGAACAGTGCTCCTTTCACTTAGTAGACTCCATCATTATACTGTAAAGTATACTTTCATATGACGACAATATTAATCTATAGAATAAATTTTGTAAAATTTGCCCTTTGGCAGGTTTGTTGAGACAATTGGAGAAGAAAAACCTGCAACTGGTAAAAGCTAAAGCCATACAAAGGTGTGGAAAAGTAGTTATCATCAAAATTGCTTATTTAATATCGTACCTGTTGTAATTTCAGGTAGTGATTTAAAAAACATAAAATGCAATGAGAAAATCAAGACTCCAGAAAGAATTGTGAGCTGGTATTTTATATTTACCTTTGGTATTCCAGAAGTATCAAGCCAGTTCTGGAAGATACTTTCCACAGTTAACTCAGACCTTAAAAAAAAAAAAAAAAAGAAAAATTAGAAGCTATGCAAAAAAATACAATTTTTTAATGTGAAAAATAACCCCTAAGAAGCTAGGCAAACCTCTAAATTCAAGTATTGGTTATACTGAAGTGGTAAAGCATTCTTGGGTTCATTAATGAATAAACCGTCAAAGGTTCCATGAGTAAATTAAAGGTAGATAGATCAGTTTTTGTGATCTTAAACTTGTGATCTTGTAAACTTAACACTCAAATCATAAATTCAGTGCTTAAAAGGACAGACAGAGAAAGAGTTATGTGGTAAACTACATTTATGAAACATGTAAAGTATGAATGGGTGCTCTACTTACTGTTGTATGGATAAACTTTGGGGCTTTAAAAAGCACTCATAGATATTAATTCTCAAAGTTACTAAGTGTCTAATATACTTCAGTTTTGTCCTTTCTGCATTTTCTTTATATACTGATACTTACATATTCACAGTGAAATCATAGAATAGTCTGACACTTCAACAAAAGGAAATAGTTTGTCATGATGAAGCTATGTGAGACTGAAATAACCACATATACAAATATTTGTAAATTCAGAAGCTGTATTTCCACTTTTATTTTTGTAGGCAGCTTCTGTGGTATTTACTTCAACTCTGGTGGGAGACTTCTCAGCTTGTAGGGAAGCTATATAAATATAAATATAAATTTAAAAAATAAAAATAATTATTTAAAAAAAACACATGTGCAAGTACTGAAAAAAGGAAGTTGAGTAAGCCCTCAAGGAATATAAATATTCTGAGAATCAGAACAAATGTGTATGATCCTGTGCAAGGTAATGCCCTATCAAGACTCATTCTAATGCTTGCTTTCACATGTGTAATGCAGACTCAACCAACAAAGCATTCATGAAAAGAACAGCCATTTCCAAGCTCTGAATCAGGAAGGCAAACAACCCAATAAACAATTTTAAGTGATTATATGATTTAAATAATCACAGCAGTCAAGAAGGAACATTTCTACATAGCCAAGATTCTGAATTTTCAGGAAATTACCATTGTGTGTGTTATATCACTATATAAATCAATTTTCTGCAGAAAACTGAATATATATATGATGCTTGTGTAGTGTTCTATATTAAAATAAAAGACTACACATCTAGACTTGTTCCTTGTTATTTGTGCAAACTTATTAAATTCAGAATATTTGACTGCCAATCCCTCAGACTAAAATTATCTTCATCTTACCACTGTGCCCTAAAAATTGGTGTCTAGTCTTCAGTCAGATTAGCTGAGCCCCTTAACTGGGAAAAGTGATAAAGAGAAATACTTCAAAACAGACAGTACATTTACTTTCCCAAGAAGATGATGATGGTCTTTTCTGATGGTTTGGTTACTAAAAAGGCTGCATACAGAACTATCTTAAAACTGGACACCAAAATTTAATATAGACAAAGGTAGATCACTTGGATTGCACCATTTATTCTGTCTCAAGAAGCATAAGCAGGAGAACAATTTTTGTTATTTGTTATTACATGAATTTAACACAATACAGTTTAGTGTTCTAATGCTAAAGCAGAGCTAGAATCTGGGTAAAATTCCCTTAGTTGCACATTTAATTTGTATTACCAAGGTGTAAGAAAGACAGTCTCACCATGTCAGCTAATCCCCATCCCTAGAAACTAAACATATAGTGTGAGAAAAAAATCTCTGCAAAATAACCTATGTTACATTTGCTGTGTAGAGCTGTTGCTTAATATACCTCCTATTTCATTTCAAAAAATGGCTTTGATATGACACCAAGGGGAATCACACTGTTCTGACACCACACTAATCCAGGCAGAAACCACTAGAAAATTTCTCAGTCTCTCCTGAAACTTTGCCATTTTTCTCATGGGCAAAATCAGTAACACTGCTTTTTCTCTGCCTGCAGCACCCACAGTTTCACAAAATCACCTGTCAAATGATTATATGCGATCTTCTTGGTACTTCACACAAGTACTTTGTTTAATTCAAAATCAGGATATTCTTGTTGGCACCTATCAAAATAAGCAACTTGTTTAAGAGAAATACACTATGAAAAAAAAATTGTAATGAGCAGAGTATTTGAAAGATCTACACTGAATCTCTAGATTGTCAGTGCTGAAGAACTATAAAGATGTTGGAAATGCTTCTGCTAAATTGTTTGACTGTGAAATAACCCTAAAAAATTATCACAAACAGACTTCCATGTCAAAACAAGTGTCCTGGAGAAAGAACAGAGAGCCTGGTATTTGTAGAGGCTGCAGTTCAGTAAGGGCATTTACCACCTGCTTACGTTGTACTTAAGCATCTGTAAGGACTTAAACTTGGTGTTTGTGTGAATTCCTGAACAGCCTTCTGGTTAAGGTTCTGTACAGGACAGTGGGATCTGGGTTGAGTTCACTAGCACTAACTCTTACAAGACCAAGTTTCTTCAATTGCTTTTTTACAATAGATCCCTACTGTAAAATGAGAATGTGATCACATCAGTTATCTTATCCCTTGTCCATTTGTTTAGATGATAAGCCAAACCAGCCTAGCAATGATATCCTAACATTACACACACAGATTTTAAAACAAAGTCTGTAAAATACTAACATTAATGGTAATTTGAAAATTAGTACTATAGAAGATGGCTGTACATGAAGTTTTCACTGCACAAGCTCTAAGGTACCCTACAAACTTTAACATAAACCCACTTAATGCCTAAATCAAGAGGAAAAAACATGGAAGTGTGCAACTTTTCTTTTACGATAAAGAAGGATAGAAAAGTCTGCCATATCCAAATACTTGAAATACTGAAAATACTAATACTGAAAATTAGTTAATTTTCAGTAAAAATTTAAGTAAATTACTTAAACAAGCATATCTGCTTCATGACACATTTATACACATCAGTAATTTTCAAAGTTAGCTATTGCAGCTAAATATGGCGGCACAATTAGACCAAAGCAAAACACAATGACTGATTAGTGATTCTCTCAACTAGACTTGTCTTCCTGCTCATAAATTTTCTTTGTATTTTTTCCAATATATATATTTTTTGGCTTATTAAACATAAAAAAAAAGAGGACTCAAAACCACTGGGAATAATTTTTCACTATAATTTACTTCAGTAGTTGGGAGCCTACCAGCCATTTGTCTCATTTAAAATGACCACATTCACAAGAATCTGCAGGTGAATCAAAGAAAGCAAACATGAAAGAAAGAGATACACCTATATAGCTGAGTAGTTTGAAATTGCAGCATTATTTTAGGACTCAAATTACAATTTGTGAAGATATTCAAGGAAAGTGGTTAATGAACCTGGGTTATTAACACAAGTCTTCCTTTGTATATCATGTATTATTAAAACCATAGCTTATTAGTGGATTTGTTTACTTCCTTCAATGAAATGAAATAAAAATAAGAGCAGAACTGACCTGCTCGAAAAAACTTTGCAGTTGTAAAGTAACTGCGCAAGCAGTGACTCTGATTTATCTAAGACTGGTGAAACCCTCTGTTACAAGGGCAAACACTGATTCTTTGCACAGCTCACATGTGGGGCAGATGTGGAAAAGATCAACTTGCAGCAAAGACTATGGGCGTAAGCCTTGTGGAGAACAGAGCCACTGGAGTTTTACCAAATCTGGTGCACTCTGATATACAGACACATAAGAGGGGAGTTTCTTGGTGTTTCATTTGTTTAGTTTCATTTGTTTCAAATTGTATGAGTAAATAAAATGCCTCAGTGGGAATTAGATATGCAGGTGGGAAATATTGTAGATTTTTCACAGAAAGGCCAAGATAATGTGAGGCTCTAGTCAGTGCATGTAATATTTTAAAAGGCTTCGTAAACAGAGAAGGATCAATAAATAATCAATATTGGTTTGTTGTTCTTTTCATTAGTCCTTCACTCAAAAAAATAATCAGTCTTAAAGGCAAGTTAAGAAGTTATACAGAACCAGAAGGTATCTGCTCAACTTATCTGCTGTCAGTATTCAGCTGCAGTGCAGAAACAGAAGGATCCTGCCTCACAGCATGGATTCCTGCAGCTAACATGCCAATATAACTGAGTCAGAGAAGGAAGTAAAGTAGCTCTGTAAAGTAGGCATAAAACCCCTTCAAGTACAGAAGGCAGCAAAAATCAATAAAATTTTACATCTGGATCTTGGAGCGACTCATCACTAGGAATGTACTAAAAAAATCTCATTTTAATAAAAACTAAAGGAATTAAGTACTTGGAGGTGAGGATCTTTTAGATCCAGTCTCTGTATCCAATAGTAGAAAGCTGAAGTTACATTACTACAGTGTAATAACTACAGAAAATTTCCCAATTGTTTCATTATAGTTTTCTGCCAATGTTAACTGTGTTCTCATGACAAAAGTCTCCCATAAGCCAAACTCTATTACTAGCTACATAATTTACCCCTGTTGTGACAGCTAAGAGCAAGATTTGGTTTGATTACCTACTGCAAATGTGTCTTTACTTCTTTTTTTTTATGATTAAGACCAGCCTCCATTACAAACTTCAGTGTATTAGAGTGCTTAATATTTGTTAAGTTGGAATTATGTTGTTTAAACTTTTAAATTTTATTTGGTAGAATTAGACAAGTCGGAGAAGTTTTATGCGCTACTAAGTATTTTTGCTCTAATATTGAAATGCACTTCATTCCTACATGAAACTTTTTACAAAAAAAGCACTCATGAGTAGACAATCTCTAAAACCAATTGATTTTATCTTTCCTCCCTTTCCTTTTACCTCAGGTAAGTATTTCTGTACTAGCCTCAGAATGCATTCAAGAATGAAAAAACATCCTCCCAGCAGACAAGAAATAAAAGCCTTCTGTATATCAAGATTCCTTGCATTGCTGCTATCTGCCAAGTAATTTTGGCTGTAGATAGTTCAGATACACTATATATATGACTGCAAAATGAATTGCCATAGAGCTGAAAATTTTTTCATACATTCTGGAATGTGATGCATCACAAATGAAGCCACGCTTCTTTTGCATCAGTCTCATTGAAAGTTTGAGTATATTTTTAGGTAGAAAGATTGATGCTTATGCAACAACATTTTGCACTGGGTTTGGAGTTCAGAGAAACAGAAGCAAAAAAAGAAAGGAAGGAAAATATGAGATTTTTATAACATTCCAGTGTATAATCATACCATAAAAAAAACACTTTCACATCTATTCCATATAATATACATCATTATATTTGGGCTAGAAACTATATTGATATCGAATCACATACAGAAAATATTATCCTTTACATCACTGGAGAATGTAAAAGCACCCAAACTGAACCTGAGATGCCACAAAACATATTTTCTCAATGATAACTAGCTTCTCTGTTCCTCAACCATAAGGAACAGAAGTGTTTCACTAAACAACTCAACACATTTCACCTCTATGAATACCATCTTTTTTTTTTTTTCTCCAAAGCATTCACACAGAGTTATGAACATTTGCAATCCTGGCCTTCAAATTGTATTTTTCAAGTGAATATTTTTAAAAACTACAACATATAAAGCTCCACTACAAAATAATCTGTATTTGTAGCACAGTCTAGAATAGCACAGAACAAATCAAAAGATAAGCAGGGACAGCCTCAAAGTGCTGCTAAAGACTGTCATCTTCAATCAGTCACAGTCACACACATCAGGATTTCGAAGGACAGGCAATTAATTAGCGCTCAACTTCCATTCATGTTTTCCATCTTTCCTCATGCAGTACAATGTATGACTGAGAGGAGATGGTACCAGGCTACTTCTTGAAAAAATCCATCTTCTCTGGTGTCCCAGATTCACAGCAAAGTTCTGGCATCCTTGCTCTAGGGTGCCAAGTGCCAAAAGCAGCTGGCAGAAGAATCACAAGTCAGTTTGACGAGGCAGCTATGCCTGGCACTTCAGATTGCATAGTGAACACAGGACATCAGCTCTTACCTAATAAGCAAGTGAAGGCACTATTTGGGGAGAGTATGGCATAGGAAAAACACAGCAAGTCTCGTAAATTTTTGTGTATACATGTAATGGGAATCTTCAGACTAGCACTATTTCTGGCTAGGACATATTAAAATCTTATTTCTGCATATTTCCTTGGCTTTTCTAGCCCAGTCCTTACTTACCCTTTTTGTTTAGGAATGTCTTCCAACAGCATGCTAAGAAAATCCTGGAAAATTAACAGAGCAGAACAGTTAGTATGTTTATGAAGCCATTACCCTCTATCTTCACTGCTGGTGAGAGATTAAAGACTACACATAACAGAATGCTAAGAAAAAAGTTCATATACCCATTATGGTGATATAATGACAGCATAATGGTATATTGTTATTTATACAATATACATAATATTTTCAGTTTTCCAACCCTTTTGCTTTCCAAGTAAGAAGTGCAAACTTTGACAGAAAATAAGCTTGAAAAGCCTGCTGACTATTTTAACACCATCCCATGTTCCTACTTTTATTTTATCTATAATGCACACAAACTATATTTAAAATTATTAAAGGCTGCAGATTTATACACCAAAGCTAAGAAACACCAAATTTAGGGGTGTTTATGTTCTCTTCACTGTGTTTGTTATCATGTTGTCCTTAATTACATAACTACATAAAGCTTTTTCTTCCTGATTAGACCTACTCCTCATCCCATGACAAAATTCACAATATTGCTGATAACCACATCACCTAAGGAGCAAATTCTTCAAATACAAGGTAGCAAGAATTTTTTCCATGGTTTTACAAAGATTATGTAATGGAAGAGCATTACCATCATCCTTACTTAAAAGAAACTTACACCTGACATCACTAAAAGGTTCTCTGGCACTCTGTGTTCTACACAACCCAATTTTAATGACAATCCCTTTACAGAATACATTCCTCTGAACAATCACATAATAATAGGATTTATTAATATGAATTATTCATTTATATGATGTTTCATAAAACCAATGCATCTGCTTTATTAATACTAATCTTTGTGAAGACAAGTTTCATAGGCTACTAATGATCCTTACTTCAGTATATAAGCACAGGCTGACTGTACTGGGCAACAACTGCTAATTGTTGCTATCTGAAGTCTTGATGAATGTTTCCTAAAAGGCAGAAATCTTTTCTTTATGGACCATGCCATAACAGTTGAGAAAAGGTATTGTTTCTCTGTCAGAGTATGGCGTTTTTAGAGAATCAAAGTAAGACTGATTGCACAATTGAAGTGGTAACACAGTTAAGCCTTCCTTCTTTAGATTATAAGTGATATTCAGGCTGTGTTGCAGTTGCTACACATTTGGTTTTTGACAAAATGTAAATTACACAATGTTGTGGGCTCAGTGTTGCTGTGGCAAGAATGCCATTGTAAGTGTGACATGAGCCATTACTTCCCAGGCACAGAGTATTGCAGACATCACAATGATGTGTGAAATCCCTTTATTTCATACAACTACTTTTAGTTTTGTTGTATGTAAACATTACATTATTACGCATATAAACAAAGAACTACTGTCCTTCCACTTGTGCAAGTTTTGCTGGAGATACATGCAATCTTACATGCAAATAAAGAATATGAAAATATCATAATCACAGTTATTTTGAAAGTGTGTGAATAGTAAACCTGAAGTGATAATCCTTCACAGTATTAGCACTGTGTATACATCAATGCAGCTAGATTCCCTTGTTAGATTCCATAAACTTTTCATAATCAATCACACAGTGGATGGTTTTACAATCTGTATACTATACTATGAAATTAAGTATCTCCTTTGTGATTAAGGCTGTCTTCCTTTTTTTCAAATATCTATTAAGAAAAAGGCACCATCATTCCACATACTAGTCTATTATACCTTATTTTAACTGCTCTTATTTCAATGCTGCAAAACACAGCAGAAAAGTAAATTATAACTTACCTCCTATTAGCATGACTTTTAACATTTGCCTATTATCAAGTCTGCATGACACATCTCACTATAGGTCTGACTTGTCAGCTGTTTATAATTTTGCCATTTTAACCATCTGGAGTGAAATTTTACTCTCAGGCTACTTTTTCTTTCTCCACAGATGAAAGGGTTCAGAAGTGTCCAGGAGAAAAGTCAGAGGATAATGTGAAGATTTTAAGATTTGATGCCTCTCTTTAAGATGCTTTAGTTATTTTACACTTAGAAGCAAAGACTTGTGGATTGCTAAGTAATCATAACTAAATTCTTGATCAGACCATAAAGCAAATTATAGTTTGGTGTTTGTTGCAAGTAATTCAATGAAGGCATAAAGAATATATGAGTTAGAAACCACATGCTACCACAGTGCTGCAATACTAACAAACTGGCTTACATTCATATGAATAAATAATCCCACTTTCTTATACACTCCTGTTGTTCTTACCTGACTAGAGACTCTGAGGCTAGAAAACAATTTTCTCTCTACAAAGAAACTGTTATTCTGTAGTTTGTGCAATTCTATTGATATTTGGCCAAGATGAAAAAGGCATTGAAAAAATAAATTCAACACATTTGCTGAGGATCTACTAGCCCCTCATAATTAAATTCCCTGGTGACTCTCATCTGCTCTCACCATAGTCCTGACTGAAGGCAATAACTTTAATCACAGTTTTAACACTGGGTTTCTGCTGGGCAGATCAAATCTGGTTTACAGACTGTGAATTTGACATCAAGGAGAAGTTTTCTTTGCACTATTAATGGATGTACTGTGTCTGAGTCAAAAGCAAAGAAGAGTCACAAACTGAGAAGTAGGTTGAAAGAAGTAATTGGAAATGAAGACTACTTAAAGCAGTAACTATGTGGTGTTACAAAACCTTTTATTTCATGCCAAAGGATGTTTTATTACTATCCAATTTTTGTCTTGAGCAATGGCCAGCAAGTTTCTACCCCTGAAATGTTTCGGAGCATCAGGCAAGTACCTCTCCCTGATCACATATTGATATCAAATAAAGAACACTTCATATTAAAAGACTTATGTCCTCATATTAAAACCTCTAATCCAGTCATTTCAAGTACTCTACAACCAACAGCTACTTTGTTTAAATTCTCTGGCTGGAATATAATGGGGTGAATAAAAACAGTGGAGGTGTCTTGACTGAAAGTGACAGATCGAAATGGGCATTCACTTGGCAACAAATAAAATTCAATGACACTAACATCCAGTTCCTTGAAGGAATAATCCACTCAAAGTTAAATTATTCCTAAAAAGTATGTAGTTTGTAAATGACATAGCTAAGCTGCAAATATTAATTTGTCCCTTCTGTGTGGGAAAAAGAAATAATGAGCACCCTTATAATTTCCTGTTTATTTGGAATTCCATCCCTAGGCATCCTCCTGGCTTTGGATGACAATCCCAGACTGCACCTCCACAGGCAACAACTTCCTATCTACAGTAAGCAAAACTCCCCCATTATACCTTCTATCACTGGCCACAATCATTGGCCAGACAGCTTAACAGTGTAAGGCCCAGGTGATGAAACCTCTCTCTAGCTTTAGTCAAAAGTCAATTTGTTGTGCATTATAACAGACAGAACCATACGAAAATTAAACTCTGCAAACAATTCAGTTTCCAAGATATTATTTCAAGATGAAATGGAACATCTTTTACTCTGTTAGGAGTACCAGCAACTTGCACTTCTTTCTTTTTGTTTATAGTCAAAACCACTCCAGTCATTATTTTAAAAGTTCACTCAAAGCAATTAGCAACTGAATTCTCTCATAAAAAGAAAAATTGAATATTTTTTTAAATCCTTCTCAAAGATTCCAGATTTGCATTACTCATCTGTGGCTAACTCAACAAAAATAAAGTTGCTATTAAAAATCTACTGAGCATGCAAGTAAAATGAAGGAAAAAGGCAACCTGATTAATGTTTCACATCTGAAGTAATTTCCTTGCACCTGCAGCTCCCATCTAGGAAAAATACTACAAACACTGCTGAAAACAAGACTAGTATTCATAACATGGGCAATTTTTCACTGTTTTACTTTGCCACATTCCCACAAGTCCTAAACCTGGGAACTTTTACAGTTATTTTGGACAAGGTGAAAGTATAGCACTATAGTATTTAAACTTACCATTTGCACATATATTTATGTTAAATCTTTTATTAATTTAAACACTGACAGCATGTTTTTTTAAGAAGGGCCTTGAATAAGAAAGTCTGTACTAACTTAACTTCATTGCTTCTGCATTTACAACTCCTGCTGTGATTCCTTATCTACCTATATATACCAGACCCCAACAAAAACACACTCTTAAAGATTTCTTACAAAGACAGAAAATGCATTTTAATTAGATATAGCCCCATGACATTCGCATTTTTCAGTGGCCAAAAACCATGATAAAGTTATCTTCCCAGTAACTTCAGTTGGAACTGGATTTAGATGGTAGACAAGGTAAAAGCACAAAAGCAAACAACAGAAGTTTTAATGTACAAAACTCTTTCTCCACCATATCAGGTAGTATTTCCAAATGAAGGAAAGTGTCTTTTTTTTTTTTCATATATTAAGCATATAGTTATGGTCATATTGCACATATGCAAATAAAAGTTGCCTAAGAAACAAAGTTTAACTTTTGCTTCAATAACTCAATAACAGAACACTGAGCGGTTTTTTATCTAATAACCAAAATGAATATTTCTGGGTGTAGTATTTAATCTTAGGAGACTGGAGTTGGTAAGCTACAAATTGGCATTTAATAGTTAGACAAAGGAGAAGTCTCTAATGTAGCTAGCTGCTATGACTAGCAGTACAGTCTGCTGAACATTTTGCAGCATTCAGTCTACTGACACAACTCACCCCACATCAATCAGGAACAACAAGTTAACATTTTCTTACCAAAATCTGAGCACCTTTCTTACCACCAGCTTAAAATGCTGAGCTTCTTTTGTTAGTAGCCTCATGACTTCTGTAATTTTCAAAATTCTTCCAGTTGTGTAATAGAGAAGCATAATTTTTTTGATTTTGGACACCCTAAAGTAGACAAGGCTCATATAGTCACTGGCATTTTCCACACTATGCCAAATGTAACTGCTTAAGGTCTCAACAGCATGGCACAGGAAACAGCTGCAGCTGTGTTAACTCCCCTAATACCCCAAACATTCCTCCACAGGGCAGAAAAGCTGTGTTAAGAGATACTGCTCCTGACTTCTGGGTGACTTGACATACAAAAGGAGTCACGGGTCCGTAAGCTATTTGTGAGATTCCTGGGCATACATCTCACCCCATAAGAGTGAGATTCAAAACAGTATGCGTGCAAGAAAAAATCACCGTGGATGGAAGAAACAGCAAGTGTTAGACTCAGGTTACACAAAATCAGAGGCCTTTACTCAGTGTTTCAATGAAACATTTATCACTGTCCTGAATATCCTCAAAGATTTCAACTCTAACACAGACTTCAGCAAAGAAGATGGTTTCAGAAAGTCACTCATATCCTTTTCTCTTCTCTCTTTGCTTGCCCCTCACTGTCATCACACTGCTCTTCTAGCAATGCTAAATATTTGTTGTGTCATGGGTTTTGTTCCAGGTCTGTTTTTTACCATGATGAGTTCAGTGACCTGGTTCACAGACACCCCCATAAACTGTTGTTTTTACAGCATTACTTAAGCAAGAAACTGCACTGCTATTTGTGCAAGATGGATTCATCACCAGTGACAGGATTCCTTGAACTCTGGGCTCAGAGAGGTATATAGTTTTCTAAGTCAAAACAAAACTAGAGATAGTAGTTACATTACTTTAACAGAAAGTCAGTAAATTTTTACTTATAACCCTAGTTGGCTTTGTCCTTATAAGAAATAGATTGAAATTAGAAGCACTGAATGAAACAGCATGCAGAGAGAAAGAAAATAAATTCAGAAGTACAATTTCTGCTCTTTCAGAAACAGAGAGGAATCAGGGAAAAGACTTGACTGATTACAACCAAAAATCACAAGCTAAAAGATTACAGGTGATAATTCCACCATGGTAAATGACCTTTGAGAACATCAGTAGCTATGAACATTGGCCTTTTGAAGTATCATGCTAAAATAAAATCCCTCATTGTTTATATTATCAGATACTAGTTGGATGCAATTCAAGCGTCACTGCAAAAAAAATGTTCTGCCCTCTAGCAGGAGTAATTTTACCTATATTGCCAAATTACAAGTGCTTCTCCCCTTATATCACAACTACAAGCGGTGATTTAGGTAGCCAATCCAAAAGTTTGGGTTGTTCGTTTTTCCAAAAGGTGAGGAATAAGCCCAATCACAATACCTGAGAAAGGATGAGCTGCCCATGGAACTTAATGACAAATTTCCGTAGAGATGCAAGGTATGACACCTCTCCTATTGTCCTTGCCAGAGATCGTAAAAGAAAATAACCCTGCAAAACATTAAGGCAGAAGCTCTGAATTTTCTGATATGCAGAAGACTGAAGTCTTTATCATATGCATAAAGCAATCACAATAAAAAACAGGTGACAACACTCACCTTCAAATAGTGAACCTGCATGAAGATTTTTTCTGCTTTAAGGCCATATTTGACAACAGAGGCTCCAGACTCACTCAGTTCTCCTGTGCTCTCCTTTCTGGGCCTGAAATGGAAACACACTAATTAAGTTTTGGATAAGTAAGTAAAGAAATAAGTCATACATTACAGGTTATCATAGTTGAAAGCATTGTGACACCTGTGACTAGTCTTCACCATATTTAGACAGTCAAACAAGTGAACTTTCTTTTAAATAAAGTTCATCAGTAGGTTGGGTAGTCTTTTTACAGCCAGCATGACACCAGGTTGCAGCAGACACATTAAGAACAAAGAGAAACAAAAAAAGAAAAAAAAAAAAAAAAACATTTGAAGGGGAAGGGGAAGGAGAAATCAAGGAGAGGATAGTGAAGTCACTACCTTCAACTAGAACTTTCTCTTTTTTTTCACCTGAACTTGGCTTAACAGCTTACATGACTGTCCTTGCAAGAATAACTTCCTTCATCTGCATGCAATACACTGCTATAGAAAGTGTTGATTTTCATTTTTCCATTTGGGTTGGAAGAAAAATAGCTCAACTTTTAAAAGAGGAAGTATTTTGCATGCAGTATTTTGCATACAGACAATAATGTCTAAAAAATAAATACTACTTACTGCCTGATTTAAAATGTAACACAACATCTGGTATGCCATGAATGTACAACGGTTAAGTGTGGAGGACTTCAAGGCTCTAAAGAGGACAGACTGAAAGTCAAGAGAAGCTATGCAAACACTTTTTCTTCATTTGTAAGAAGTGCCTTCAGAGGCATGGTACTGAAGATCGTCTAGATTTCTTTCATTCAGAAAACATCCCAGCTAACAGTAGTCTGAGAACATTGCCTGTCTTAGGAGTCTAACCCCATGACTAAAACAGCCTCTCTAATTCTATTGGATTTTGAAATAGCCGGTCTTTGAAACCAAATGTCTTTCCCTTCATTTCTACAGAATAGGGGAAATATGGGCCACAGCAATGCAAGATTCTTCAAACCACACTGCTCATGCAGGAATAATTTCAGGAGCTAACCCTTGTGATCAAATTTTTTTCCGTATCTGTGTTTCCCTTGAAGAAAATGTTCTTCCTTTTTTATATGTGTGTCACAGTTTTTTATTACAGTTTAATCCAGAGTTCTAAACTGTTTTTTTAGACATTATTATTATTATTATTATTATTATTATTATTATTATTATTATTATTAGGGTCTGTGCACATGAAATCCACTATACACAAAATTTTCATGAAATGCAACTGTTTGAAATAAACTAGAGAGAAAAGAAACAGATTGAATGTTACACTGTGTTTCTAACACAGTCCTTTTCCATGCAATCATTCATATATATCTTTCCTGTAAGATCTTCCCTCAACACTGAAAGAAAGATAACTCTTTTCTTATTCAACAGCAACTCCAGTTCTTTCTGGACTGTGTAAACATTGTAGACCCACTGTAAGAAAGCAGAAATCCAGCTATTTCCCTTCTGGATCAGTCTCCTGGAGGAAAGACCTGCTGACATTCCATACATGACTTTTCATTGTTCTCTGTGTGTATATATTCTTGAAAATACCTGTAAAGGAGTGTAATTATTTAGAATGTAACCCTGTTCTCTGCTATCAGTACTTCAGAACACTATTTTAAAGCAATGCTTACTGTATTTACAGAGACTGAAATTTTGTTACACTGACATTCAAAAGCTGCATCTAACCTAGCAGATAAAGCCAAGCATAATTACACCATTAGCATAATTGCTAAAGGCAAGCTGTCTCAAAATATTCAAGATGCTATCTGACACATTTCAGATACTGGCAAATTTCTGAATGAAGCAGAAAATGCTGCTTTCTGTTTATTGGGCAGATGAGTACATTGCAGTAGTAAAAGTACAATGCACTGGGATGTCCTTGGTAATTAAATGCTCTGATGTGACAGGTGGTCATGAAAACTTATGCAGAGAGTGTAAGAGACCATCTGAAAGAACATTTCCTATCAGATAGAATAAAACACCTACAGAGCAGTTAGAAGCATTGCTTCAGGATAGAATGGACCTGACACAAGTGGAACTCAGAGACTAATTTAGAGTTAGATATCAACATTGGTTTGCCTTAATGAATAACCACAAACTCCCATTCAGCCATAAGGACCAGGAGATGAAACAAATGTGAACACCAGCTTTATTCTGCAGAAAAAAATAGTCTTCTTTGCCTTCCTAACATGAGAGATGAGAGTGCTGCTGATGATGATCACCAGTAAAATGAGTGCCAAGACATTTTACACACATTTTTATTCCTGCAGGTTTGTTTCAAATTCTGTGTAAAATCTCATCCTGTATAAGCATGGAAATGCCACAAACTCCTTCTTCAATATTAAGATTTGTTGGTGCTACCTTTCAGAGCTGCTTCCTGTTGAAAAGACACAAATTTCTTTCTAACCTGCCCTTTTTCTTTTCAGGCAGCTTATGACATGCTACTTAGTACAATGTAATATCAAGTACCCAAAATAAGAAGAAACATCAGGCTGATCATCAGTTTGCTGAGTGGCTTTCATCCAGCCTAAACAGGTATTCATTTCATGGATCAAAAATTAATAGCCTGAGGAAAGCACAAGGTCATATTTTCAGAAGCAAGAAGAAAAGAAAAAAGGCCCCAGTAAATATGCAAGAAGAGAACTTATTCATGTCCGTGCCACAATAATAGTAGAAAATATTTATATCTGACTAAATCAGTAGGAAGTCCTTAAAAGCAATCACAAGGAACTAGAGGTATCAGAGAAGAAATGGCCAGAGTCACAAAGTGGCATCATGTTCCTGGCCTGAAATGCTTATTGAAGATACATTTTTCTAATGAGAAATTAATTTTTCACTCTTTTGCATTAGCACTAGGAATACTACTATCCAAAAGGTAAGAAAAAATGCTTATTATTATGTCTAATAAATATGCAAGAGAATAGAAAGCTTAAGTTTCATTTTTCAAAATAAATCAATCATTCCTGAGTTTCAAACTACAAAGGATTATGTGCCTTAGAAAAATGATTTTGAAAATTTACACCACATAACGTTTGATTAAAAGTATCACCTATATAAATCACACGAAAGACAACAAATGTGATTCCATAGTGTTGAGAAGGGAAAACACTTATCCAGTTAAGCCTCAAATCCCAAAAAGCCATATTTAAAAAAAATTATTTAAAACAAAAACCTCAGCATGTAAATTGGTAGTTGTGTTGGCAGCAGCTGTGTAACAATTAGTGATTAAGCTTACTTTTGCATTTATAATTATGGTCAAATTACACACTTGAACATTTACACAACTGTATACTGTGTACCTTCATTGACTCTGTTTATACATAGATACATAATTCATCAATAAATATAAAGTAAAAGATCAATGGAAGACCACAGTTATGCAGATGGTGATATGCTTTTGGATTACATGGGGCCTTGTAGAGGAACTTATGTTGGTGAACACCCTCTAGAGTGTCCAAGTATAGTAGAGCCTTTTAGGTTCTACTGAGCAGACACAAGAAGGGAAGACCTTGGATAAATGAAATGGCAACAATCTTCCAAAACAATTTAAAAGTTGATAATCTAGAAGAGGTGTATCAGTTTATTCTTCACTTCCTCCTGGTGCAAGAAAGTAATCAAAACTATATTGTTTGAAATAAACAGTATTTCAGTTATGCATTAGGAAGCAATTTTTAAGTGTTAACACTAGCTACCTTGAGACATTGAGACATTAATACAGCTTGTCTCTCTTTATGAAAACTTTTTATTGGAGTCTGCTAAGAACGTGTTAGTAAGAACTCACTTAGGATGGTCTGTGTGTACTGCATTTATTTCAGAGCAGGAGAACAGACTACACAATTGTCTGAAATCCATCCCTGTGCTTCCATGGTCAGAATTTGGTCAGAAATCATGGGTAATTTAAACTAGTATTAGTAAACTCATTATTCTTGGTCGAAGACCATGAGGAGACAAGCTATAGATGCTCAGTGAATCTTGAATTACACAAACATTCAGGATCAAAGACTGTGGAAAATTCCTAAAACACCAAACAGAACAGGCCAGGTTATTAGTCACTGGCAAAGGAAGATTGTCTTTAGCTATGTAGAAAGGAGCCTTGAGTTTAGCATCTGATACCTAAAGATCAAAAATCTATTTTAAATATAAATACTAGCAACTTCAAATGAGAAAGGGGGTTTATATAGTTTATATAGTACACTTTTTCCTTGTTTTCTAAAGCTTCATGCAGCTTGGCAGTTAGATACTAATATATGTGCTTTTCTTCAGCCACAGAAAATGACTCTGTTATGGCTTCCAACAGTGAACTTTTTGGGAAATGGTCTTTTATTTTTTCCCTGTATAGAAACTCTTGTAAACTGCTTAGATATGTTTCATATCAAAATAAATCCCATGGTTTCTAAAAGCTTTCTATAACAGAAGGAGAAGCAATTGCGTTATAATCAAGAGGTATAACCCAGTCAGTTTAATTTGCATTTTCTTTTTTTATTAGAAGGAAATAAGGAAATGCAGTGGATTTAATCAGATGATTCTGATGTATATCTTTTGAAAGGAGAAAATGTGGAAAACAGGAAAGAGTGAACATACAAAAATGATGATGATGCTATCATACTGTTACCTTAAAACTTGCAGCTCTTCTTCAGAGTTTTGCACCTCATCTCTAAGTCGGCGCCAGCGAAGTAAAGCTTTCAATTCCTGTTGCCCTTTTATTTCATCATGTGACAGCTGCTTAGTAAACAAAAAACACAGACCATTGATGGCTGTTTCCCAACACACGATAATAATTTGCATAACAAGAAACTGGGTTTGTTTCTCTTTAATGTGCAGAAGAGGCACAAAACAGTACCAATATCCACGATAAAAAAATAACAGTTGCTGCTATGAGAGATAACAGCAGCACCACGAAAAACAAAAGCCTCACTGTGCACATCAAATCAATAGTCAGTTAAATAGTTCTGACTGAGGAGAACAATGGGTATGTTGCTTTCCCTTTAGTGAATGGCAAGAAATGAACTGTACATACAGTACAAATATCCTGCATAGATGTTTTGGTTGCATCCTTCCTCTTCCCAAATTGAGAGCAAGAGCTACATTGTGTCCTGGCTTCATTCCTCTTCCTACTTCTTCTTTACTACTTCTGCCATACTCATGAAAGCTCCCTGTTGTATTTTCCCCCATTTATGTAATATTAACAGAGATTCCTACTCATGAAATAAATGCCAGGTTGCCAGCTAATAAATAATTATTTTGAACTGAATTATAATATATGTTTCTTGGTTATAAGAATAGATGGGAAACTGGGGAAAGCAAAACCAGCTAATATTAACCTGTGTTACATTTTAAATCGTCTTCCATTTTCCTTTGAGGTACACTTCTTGGTTCGTTCATTGGACAAAACCAATTAATTTTAATCATGCACCTGCAATATGCAGTAAGACTGTTGATTTTTTTTCAATTTCAGGTATGCAACAGAAATGGAAAGAATGCACAACAATTGTCCGACGACTGAATTTTAATAACTGAGTAGAAAATTTGTGGGAAGATAATCATTGACTAAAAGATGTTTCTATTCTAATTTGCACTGACCTCTACCTCTGTAAATATTTGTATTCATTGTGGATCACTTATTTTTTTTTTATTCCAATAAATTTGCAAATTCCAATACCATTTTTAAATATGTTACATCATAGCACAGGGGGTTTAATTTATCTGTAATTCATATACAATTTTGATTTCCACATTAATTTTGAAGCAACATGTCATCACCTTACCTGCTGTGCCCTAGCCCAAAATATATCTTCTAAAAAAGTGGCAAACCCTTCACTTATCCATTCTTCTGTCCAATCGCGAGCACCAATGGCGAGTCCAAACCAGGCATGAGCAATTTCGTGACACAGACGTGTTCCACAGAGATGGCTTCCTCCTGGCAGTACACTTTGTGACAGAAAGATGATGTGTGGGCTGCACAAGAGAAATGAGTGGCAGAATCTATTACTGACCCGATACAATGTGTACTGCATGGACATAGTAATAACAGAATGCCCTGGAGTGGATGGGGCCTTGAAGATCCCCAAGTTTCAACTCTCCTGCTGTGGACAGGGACACCTTTCAATAGTCCCACCTGCTCAGAGAGCCATCCAAACTGGCCTTGAACACTTCCAGGGATGAGGCATCCATAGCTTCTCTGGAAAACCTGTGACAGTGCCTTACCACCCTCATAGGGAAGAACTTCCTCCTAATATCCAATCTAAACCTACTGTCTTTCAGTTTGAAGCCATTCCCCCTTGCCCTGTCACTATATGTTCTGTAAAACAGTCTCTCCCCATCTTTCTTGTAGGCTTCCTTCAGGTAGGCTTTATTAGCTTCTCAATAGTGTATGTATGCTAGGTCATGACTAATAGTTTACGTCTCAGGAATTTGTAGGAATTAAGTTGTACTTTATTGTTCATTGGCAGAAAAATTAAGCTAAAATTCCACCATACAACCACCATGGTATTCAGCCATCAAACAGCTATTAATTGTAAGAACCAATTTAAACCAAAGTTTTGCATTTTTCATGTTACAAGACTGATTTATTTCAATAGAAACATTTATATACAAGCCAGGATAATAAAATATGAGCAGGGTTAATACTGGCAACAAGTATTTATCAGTTAAATGATCAAAGATGAAAATAAATAAAGGAGAAACATTTAATAAAGAAAACAGATCAGTATCCAAAAGTAAAAAGCGTCATACATAAAAGCACGTGTGTTTGTCAAAATTTCAAACAAGTTAAGAAGATATCATCTCATGATAAGAGTTGATAATTTCTGCAAATGCAGAGATAGGAGAACATATTTTATTACAACCAAAGAAGTGAGAAGCAGTAAATACCTGCTTTTCACAACAGCAGGGGAACAACCCAGTTTGTATCTACTCTGCTTTGTACTCAAGCACTGTAGAGAAATTGCAGGGGAAAATTGTTATGAATTGTCACTCTGCTATTGAAAATACCCTGAACTGCAAGTTACTGCAATTCCCAACTCACGTGCTACTGTAAGGCAATTTCTGCTATGCTTATGGACATTACAGACCTCAACATCAAAAAACTGATACAACTTTTGAAACTAAGTACATCTAAGAGATAGAAATAGCAGAATTAAGCTCAATTAAAAATTGAGTAATATGCAAGGGGTTATCAAAGCACCAACCAAGACCACCATCCACAGAGTGTTCCTGAATTAACCTACGGTATCCACAATCTGTATTTCAACTCTTTTCTCACTTTTCTCTCAAAGTTACAAAGGAAATAAAACACAAGCATACCTTCAAGACTAGAGATTTTTAAGTCTAGCCTTCCAAGCATGGGAAGGGAGTTCTATGGCCTTATGACATTTCCAAGAGTCAAATATTATTCATCAGCATTCCAAAGAGCTTCCCCACCCATCCTACCCTTCCGTTGGAAATGTTAAAAGACCCACAGTTTCCTTGCAACCAGTTGAATCTGAGGAGCTGGGACCATAAAACATGATACACACTTAGAGAGAAAAACATACTTAACAACTATCTCCTTATAAAAATAGAAGTAGCTACCCAAGACAAGAAAGTGAATACATTTCAATCAGACAGCATTGTAAGAAACAATGGAAGAAGTTAGAGTACTAAATTGAGGAATCAAGTAACACAAAAAAAGCAAATAAAAACAGCAGCTCTCCAAATCTTTGCCAAAAGAAATTCCAATTAAGAGTATGAAGGGAGAGAGAGATGGGGGGAAAGTGTGAATACAGAAGCTGCAGAACATGATATATCTTTTCTTATAAAACCCACAATAAGAATAATAACCACAGTTTTGAGGTTATTACTTTGGCCAGTTTTAAGTAAATAATCCCTAGCTGTGGCATGTGCGCAGTGCTACAAAGAAAACTGCAGAAATGACCAAGTAAATAACATTCCAGACATACTGGTGGCAACATTTCAGCCACTTGGTTAAGCAAACAAAAATAACTTCATGCCTCTTAAACAGCTCACAGAACGGTTTGCATTTGAAGTCTATTGTAGGTAAATACGTAACAAAGATTGTAGTTCCTGCTTTCTCCAATCACTTAAAAAACAGAAATTCCACATTTAGACAGTATTTTCTTTTACAGACTGATTACGAATCACTTCAGTAAGAAAAATGTATATGAGTTAAATTTTGGCTAAAGAATACAAATACAGTTTCCTACAAGGCTGAAATAAGATTATGTGCTGCAGAGCAGAATTTAATTTTAGAGTCTGAGTACAGCCAGCAACTTCCTTTCCTGAGAACACTTTAAATTATTTCTTTTATTTTGTTTGCCCTTAACAAATAGTACTATCTCCAATTCAAACCACTGAGAAGTTCCCATTTTTCTTAAGAGTAATTTTATCAGACCAAACACATCCCTGGAAGATGTCCAGCACCTATTAGTTTGGAAGAAATTTATGTCTACATATTTGTTTAAAACACTGATTGTCTATTTTCAATAAATATTTGAATTCCAGAAACTCTTCCCCACTTATACTAACCAAATCTACCTTTTTAATATCACCTAGGATGTGCAATGTTCACAGAGTTGTAGAATGGCTGGTGTCAGATAGGAGCTTAAAGATCGTGTAGTTCCAACCTTGCTGCTGTGGGCAGGAACACTTTCCACTAGACCAGGTTGCTCAGAACCCCATCCAGACTGGTCTTGAGCAGCTCCAGGGTTTGGAAAACCTGCTCCAGAGCCTCATCACCCTCATGGAATATATTTCTTCCTAACATCTAATCTAAACCTGTCTTTGAGCTTGTAGACGTTCCTCCTCATCCTGTCACTACCTGCTCTTGCAAAAAATCTTTCTCCATCCTTCTTATAGGTTTCCTTCAAGTACTGGAAGGCTGCAGTTAAGACACCCCAAAGCCTTCTCTTTATCAGATTATACAAACACAGGTCTCTCAGCCTTTCCTCACAGGAGAGCTGCTCCATCCCTCTAATCTCTAATCATCTTGGTGACCCTTGTCTGGACTCACTTAAACTGGTTGATGTCTTCTCTGTGTTGGGAAAATGTTATGAATGTTATTAATTGCACATCGTCATTTAGCAGTGCTGCTCCTAAAACACTCAATAAAACACTCAATAATTCAAAAAGTGTCTAAGTGAAAAATAAGATAATTTGACTGGTAATTAAATTGCAAGACCCAAAAGGTAGGGGGTTTTTAATTTTTTTTTTTTTTTTTTTTTTTTTTTTTTTAAGAAGAGAAATTGGGCCTTCCTACCATCAGTTTGATTTACCAGGAACAAATTATAAGGCTTGATATCCATTTCTTTGATTCTAATTGAAAAGGAAATAAATCCATTCATGCATTAGAAATACACAAAGATGATTCACCTCAGAAATCACATCAACAACTGACAAGCTTATAAATGCCTCTAGCAAGTAGAGGTCAAGTTTCTAAAGAAGGCCAGAACAGGCAAGCTGGATGTGGCACAAAAGGTGGGAAACCTCTCCCAGTTAACAAAAAAAACAACAGCCCTACCAGTCCTTCCCAGGAAGCTGGACAAGTTCCCAAGCTCCAAGAGAAAAAGAAGTTAATTACTTGTTTTCGACAAGTGTACACTTGGTTACCCTTCTAAAGCAAAAGAGCATTATTCTGACCAGAATCCCATGCTCATAACTTAGATATTCACATCACTTGACTGGAAGCAGGAACAAGCTCCCCTCCCAGTTAAACTGCAGTTAAGGGAAATCTCAACATTGCAACTCTGGCATGAACGCATATAAAGGAAAAAACTCAATCCCAAAGGGAAACAAATTATTTTTGTGAAAGGCCAAAGAGTCCTGATAGTCTAATCATTCAAATCCACCCATGCAGATGTCCTTAATAGATAGTCTCTTTAAATAAAAGGTTTACAATGAGTCTTAAAGCTCTGAACAGTAACCTGCCCATTTGAGAAGTCAAATCTCCACCAGCAATTTTTCAAAACCTTTTCTAGACTCATGACTTAGATGCAAGTGCTGCTTTGCACACAGTCTGCAAGTGTGGTATCTTTGGCTGCTCACATCACACATGATCAGATGACACATACAGCACAAACCCCAGCCAAATGTATGTCCAAGGACCTAAACACGCATTTACGATGGGAACATCAAGTTCACTTTTAACAAACTTGTTCCATTTATTTTGGAGTAGAAATCCTTCCCTCTTGACACACAGTTCTGCACATACATTTTCTTACACACTTGTGGAAATAACAGAGCCAACACTATTGTCACTTCAGAAATAATGCTTCTGAAGTCAAAAGCAGCACCTAAAATCACTATTATAGATACCACTTACATATATTTTTTTAAAATATTTTGAATTTTCTACTTAGAAAAAAATGTAATCAGATAATAAATGGGGGAGACAGTTATTGCAGTTCTAAAAAATCTCTTCTTAAATATGTAGAAGGGAACAGGAGAAGTCCCAAGTATTTTCACAGGAGCACATTAAAATTAAGGCATACATTTAAAGATTACTGGAATTTAGGAAAGTTACAACAGTTCTTCACAAATAGTTCATGCAAACTCTCATCAGTTGCCTTTAACCTTATGTTGGTTTTGCACAGCCTGGTTTTTGGTAGTGGGGGGCCACAGAGGTGGCTCTTGTGAGAAGCTGCTGGAAGCTTCCACTGTGTCCAGCAAAGTCAATCCCTGCTGGCTCTGAGGATGGACATGCTGCTGGTCACAGCTGGGCCAATGAGAGAGGCAGGCAATGCCTCTGTGACGACATAAAAGAAAGAAATAAAAACAAAGTAGGCATGCAGAGTTTTTTCTTCTACTCAGAGAAGAGTAGGTATGAGAGGGAAACAACATGGAGACATCAAGGTCAGTGGAGAAGGAGAGGCAGGAGCTGATCCAGGTGCTGGAGCTGAGATCCTCTGCAGGCTGTGGTGAGACCATGGTGAGGCAGCTGTGCCCTGCAGCCATGGGGATCCATGGGAATGAGAGATCCACCCACAGCCCATGGGGGTCCATGGGAATGAGAGATCCACCCACAGCCCATGGGGATCCATGGGAATGAGAGATCCACCCACAGCCCATGGGGGTCCATGGGGGATGAGAGATCCACCCACAGCCATGGGGATCCATGGGGGATGAGAGATCCACCCACAGCCCATGGGGATCCATGGGGATGAGAGATCCACCCACAGCCATGGGGATCCATGGGGGATGAGAGATCCACCCACAGCCCATGGGGGTCCATGGGGGATGCAGAGATACACCCACAGCCATGGGGATCCATGGGGGATGCAGAGATCCACCCACAGCCATGGGGATCCATGGGGGATGAGAGATCCACCCACAGCCCATGGGGATCCATGGGGGATGCAGAGATCCACCCACAGTCATGGAGATCCATGGGGATGAGAGATCCACCCACAGCCCATGGGGATCCATAGGAATGCAGAGATCCACCCACAGCCCATGGAGATCCATAGGAATGCAGAGATCCACCCATTGTCCAAGGAGGTGTCCATGCCAGAGCTGGTGATGCCTGGAGGAGGCTGTGATCCAGTGGGAGATCCAGAGGACAGAGAGATCCTTTTCTTCCAGGCTGGAGCAGCCTGTGCTTGCAGGACTGCACCCCATGGAACATGAGCCATGTCTCAGCAGTTTTGGGAGGACTGTGTGCCCGTGGGAGGGTCTCACGTTGCAGCAGCTTTGGCAGGGCTGCTGCTCCTGAGATTGGATCCACTCTGGAGAAGTTCATGGAGAACTGTGTCCCATGGGAGGGACCCCCCTGCTCACAGGGGAAGGACTCCTCTCCCAGAGCAGTGGAAGAGAATCTCAGTGATGAGCTGACCAAAACCCCCATGCTCTGTCCCCCTGCACTGTTGGTAGGAAGGAGGGAGAGGCTGAGGGGAAATGGTGTTCTAAGGGCTTATTTTACTACTTATTATCTTCCTCTGAATCTGTTAGCAATAAATTCACTTCATACCCTTAAGCTGAGCCTGTTTTGCCATTGAAATGATTTCTCCTGGTCCTTAACTCATGAACCTCTCATTAATTTCTCTCTTTCCTGTGCCCAGCTGTGGCAGGGGAGTGTGAGTGCCCGGTGTTTGGTCAGTGTCAGACCATGACAAAACTACATTCTTCCAATGATACAACATGATGACTGGAGTATCTACATCAGCCTCTGAATATTAGCTTAATTTATCTTTATGGGTAATTGTGCCATTGGAATACAGATACAGGAACACTCAACATCCATTTTCTTACCTTTATAATTTCCATTGGTCTAGTGTGTTACAGTGCAGTAGTGAGAACTACAATCTTTTTCACCGCCTAGGTTTACAGTAAACTCAAATATATATTCAGATGCAGTTGTAGGGACAAGGATCTGATAAAATACTCTACTAGAGTATATATATCTACCAGAACACTATTCCAGAAACAATGGAAGCTAATTTTCCAAGTTTTGCCTTCTTACATCATAGGGAGAAACCAAAAAGTGACAGAAGTTACAGCTGAAAGTCATTGCAGAGCAGATGACTAAATTCTTACCCTCTAAGTCATGCAGCAACACAGCAGGGCAGGCAACATGGAAAGAAAACTAACCCCTGTGTTTTGGAAGGTGGGTAGTCACAATCAACTCAGTACTGCAATTCAAGATCCAAATTGTAATTTCAATCAAGTGCCTATACAATGATCTGAACACCCAAGCAGCAGTTGCTCTGTGAGCTGGTAATCTCTTCTATCTATGTCTTCTGCATATATTGCAGCCCCAAACCAGACTAGTGGGGATATGTATAAACAAGGGTGAAACCCTCTGAGGAGAAACTCTACTGCTGTTCAACAGCAAAAACAGTACTTGCCATAAAACAGAAGAATTTTTAAAATGAAAGGAAAAAGCTAACATGAGCCTAAACTCAAACCCACCATGCAAACAGCAAGGTTTGCAACAATTCTTGATCCTTCTCAATTATCTTCAATCCCACATTAACACCAAATCAACAACCTTGAATAAAACATAAAAAGACAGTATGTATTTATAACATAGAACTGTGACATCTTTCCATGTCTTTGGACTTACAGGTCACAATTTATTTGATTTGTCTCCTCCTCCTTCTCTGCAGCTGTAGAGAACAAAAGGGTCTCCCCTGAGTCTCCTTTCCTCCAGGCTAAACAACCTCACAGGTTTAGCCAATCCTCACAGGACCTGTGCTAGAGTTCCTTCACCAGTCTTTCTGTTGTACTCTGGACATGCTCCACCACTTCCATCACTGTCTGGCCCAGAACTGGACACTCGAGGTGTGGCCTCACCAGTGCCCACAGGGGAACAATCACTGCCCTGCTCCTGATGGCCACACTATCCTGGTGCTGGCCAGGATGTCCTTGGCATTCTTGGCCATCTGGACACACCGTGGCTCACGTTCAGCCACTGTCACCCAGCACACCCATGTCCTTTTCCAGGGAGCGCTTCCCAGACACTCTGCCCCAAGGCCACAGCCAAAGATGGGGTTGTTGTGACCCAAGGGCAGGACCCAGCACTTGGCCTTGTTGAACCTCACACCACTGACCTCAGCCCATGATCCTGTCTGTCCAGATCCCTCTGCAGAGCCTTTCTGCCCTTCAGCAGATCAACTCACCCATCCAGCTTGGTGTTGTGTGCAAATTAACAATCTGGTAATAATACCACTAATTTATTCAAACAATTATGTCTCATCCTCTCTCTAATACACACAGAGCACACACTCTTTAATAGTGCTAAGACAAAAAACTTTAACTGTATTTTTACAAAAAGTCACAAAAACAACTTATCTGGTGCTGATACTCATATCCTGCTGCACTCACATCATGGTAATATATCCTATCTGCTTAAAATATCCTGACTTGGAAAGTAAAGCAAGAAGAAAACAAAAAATGGTATTATTTTACATACAAATTTCAATCTGATATCTGAGATTCAGTAACTTAACCCAGTTTTGTAATAACACCATCAGCAACTAGACGTGACAAGAACAACCAGGAGTCAAGGCACATAAGAACTGTAGAGCTGAAGAGTTGTTCAGCAGTTGACTTGGGATGCCCCAGGATGCCTAACACCATCTTTAGCTCACTTCTTTTCATCTTCCACATTCTGTATGACAATAGGGAAATCGCAGAGCATGAACATATTTTTGAACTCTACATACTTTGTTTACTAATGTCATGTCTAAGCCAATGTCCATTCATTTAGAAACTTCCATAATCCAAAGATTTGTGAAGCATCAAATAGCTGTTATTGCAAAGAGAAGCAAACATAGAAAATCATGAGGTGAGGGCGGAGAAAAAAATTACAATTTCAAAACCTAAAGTTCCTATGAAGATTTTTTTCCACATTTGTTTGAAACTCTTGTCCAAAAACCCCACGAAGCAACATACTCTTTTATAAAAATCAATTACAGGACACCTCCTAGTTACAAATTGCTGCAACACTGTCAAACATCTTACAGACAGCTTTCCATGAGAAACACCTTGAGGGACTACAGCTTTTCATATGGTATGTCAAACAATGACTTTTCCAAATTTAATTGATTTAGTTAACTGATTTATGGCTAAGTGCAAATAAAGTGATTCAATAAATATAAGCACCTGTTTCACTACTAAAAAAAAAGGGAACAAAGCCAACTCTATTTTATGCAGCTCAGTTTTCTAACCTTCACACCTCATTTCCAACTCATGCTCAAAAAATATTGACACTACTAACACTGAAAATAATCTGTGATACCATTTTCCAGATCCCTCACTAAATATTCATAGTGTACAACTGCACTGTATCATGGCAGACATTTCCAAACAAATCTAACGAGTGATACAATTGAATTAGGTTACTTTTGTTTTTCTTAAAAAACAGATAGAGGAAGTCCATCTACAGTCCTTCAATTACTGAGCAAGAAATAAAGATTAAGAAAACAAACTTATTTCTAATTTAGACTGCCCTGCAAAGTATCTTAGCATATGGATCTTTTTCATCTTTTATTTTTTGTTTGATGTAAGACTGCTGATAGATCACAATGATGATAAAACATGTTTACTCTTGCCAATATAGGTAGCTTCACAAAAGGTCAGAGGCTGAAGAACAAATTTTGTTCATGTCTAAGGAGACAGAGGAAATGCCATAGTTCCACTAATTTCAGCAAGAATTTTATATGCAGATATAAATGCAATATTTGGTTTACATTATGAATTTGTTATGTTATAGATTTTATATGAAACTTCTACCACGTTTCTGAGTCCTTCCAAGTATTAAAAATTGGTCAATTGAAAAAAATATTTTAAAAACCTAACAGTTATACTATTAACTATGTGAAAATACTTATTAACAAATAATAGTATGGAAAGTCTCAATTTGAACCATGCATTTGTATTATTAACTTTTTTTATTTAACACTGATGTATATTAGAACCAAAAAATTAATCTTATGTACTTGCTGAAATTAAAAAAAGTCAACAGAAAATAGCAATGGGCAGACATTGATCATTCTGATGAAATATTTTACTTGATTCTATTATTTCTGCAAAAAGTAAGCAATGGAAAGAGATAGAAATAAAGACACTCACATCTCTCATTTTATAAATATAAAATAGTTCAGTTTTTTTTTTTCTCATATGCCAAAGGGAAGCTTTAAAAAAGAAGATTATCTTGTTTTATATTAGAAATGAATATAGCATTTGTTTCATTGACTTTTCAAACTACTCCTTGTATTCTTGATAAAAATTATTAATATGATGAACAGTCACTAACAACATTCCTCAACTCCAGTGTAAGTGATGACGTTTGTCAGTGATAGATGATATTACTTGATCATGGATGGATTTCATTATTTCTAGCTTTCCATCATTGTTATTACTGGAAGATCTGGACTTCCTTTTACTATATCATGAGGTTTCTGACAGATATTAACACAGCAGAAAAAAAGTGCAAATAACCAGCTATAATAAACAATTAGACAGAAAGCAATATATATATGCTTCACCATATTCAGTGAAAATCACTCCAGTTAAGGGCCTATATATTAATGCTCTCAAAAGGTGACATGGACAAAATAAAGAATGAGTAATTTTTTCTTTACTTAATTTATACAAGTAAGATTTTATCCACCACAAAAAACCCAAATCAATGAAAAAAACAGATTGCTCATTCTTTGAGTTTCTCTGGGTTCTTTTCTCAGTTCAAGGCCTTGTAGTATCAGTTTTAAAGGAAATTAAATCTGCTGGAATGCAGAAGCAGTTCTTATTAAATCTCTGTAAGCTACAGTAAAAGTATCATCAGAAACAAAACCAAACCTAAGAAACACTTTTTTTTTTAATGATTCCTGTGACAAATACTTCATCTGCAGAATGAGAAAACTCCAGATATGTGCCTGAATCAGTCAGGAAACCCCAAAGAGAAAAATGAATCAAATCCTTGATGTTTCTCAGAAAAAATAAATAAAGAGGCAATGCTCAAATTTAAAAAAAAAATAAATCGAACTTCTCAGATCATACAAGAGGTACAGATACAATTCTTTCAAATTTTCAGTTGGTATCTATTACACTCTTGAAGCTTGTACCAATTATAAATGTGGACATAAACAAAAAGACTAAGAAAGTTAACCAAATCACATGTAATCTAATTTTTGCCCATATGCAGTATCACCCACAATTCTTGCTTTTAAGAAATGGTAATCATTAATCCATTTGCTGAAGTCCTACATTTTTGTCTTCTATAAACAGCATATAAACTGATAAAAATTACATGTCTTCATTTTACTTCATTTTTACTGAAGCGGCTTCTGGTCACTTTAACTAAGGAGATACATGCTGCTAGCAAAAAAAAAAAAAAAAAAAAAAAAGAAAAAAAAAGAAAAAAAAAGAGAGAGAGAGAGAAATAGAAGAATATGTAATGGCTTCATTTTCTTAGTTTATTCTGCACAGCAGCTATACAAGCCTTCTTTTTTGTATGCGTTGGTCAATAAGATATCTGTTGTGCTTTTGCACAAAGAACAAAGATCTCTTTATCAGTTCTCGAAAGTCTGCAGGACAAACCATTCATCCTGTCAAACCCCCTAAAACCCTTTCACCAAATAATGAAATCCATCAATGACAAATGTCAACATACTAATTTGTTAAATACTGAACAAAAGGAACATTCAGAAGAGGTGCTTCACTTCATGTTATATCAGCCCTTCAATTTGTAACAACTTCATGGCAGCCCACAGTTCATGCAATATTAAAACAGAACAGCATTATGATTATTAAACTAGAACAATCTGCCATACTTACAATAAATGCTAAGTTCAACAAAACTATAAACAGAGTCTTTTGGGAATTTGGGACTCTTTGCCATGCATTCATTTTCCTCCTTTTTGGAAGATTATTTCCAAGTAAAATCTTACAAACAAACACAGATTCTCTTTCACACACAGTCCCATTTATTGTGCTGATGGAGATATAAGATTAAATTACATCATATCCAGTGATAGAAGAGCTTCAGTGTGCCTAAGAATTACTTTATCCATTATACAGGACATCCAGCTATTAATGTAGAATCATATAGCAAAGGAATAGTTTAGCTTGAAGTAGCTAGTGTGCATGTGAATTACTTCATTCATCATACAAAAACATCCAGCTATTATTATTGAAGCACACAGCAATCTAATTGGAAAGGGACATCTAATTGGAAATAACTATCATAATTAAAAACTGCATTAATTATAATACTAAGTATCAGATATTAATTAACTTCTGTTGCATCTTCTATCAATTTAACTGTCTTTACATCTCCAAATTTGTTTAAGGACTAAACAAATACTTTTCCTGTTGTCCAGGACACTGCAATATACTGTATTTACAAACTTTTTTCAAAGATGCCAAAAAAAGGGAAACACCTTTATATTCTAGAAACATCTGTTGCATCCAACATTTCTTCTGTGGCCTGATAACTTCTGGTTTGTGAATTTACCCAGTCAACTTTGATGACAGAATTTCAGTTTTGAAGTTGTTAAACTGATAATGCCAAATTATTTGGCAAAATACTAGCAAGACAGAAAATATTAATAAGTTTTTTCCAAATCCAAAATAATACAATGTGATGGTTTCCTGCCTTGCAAAATCACAGCCACTACATAACCAAGTGTCAAAAGATACTAATTTTGAGGTGGTTTTGTTCAGTTGTTTTGGATTCTTTTTTTTTAAATCACCATGGATTTTAAATTTTAAAATAAGCTGAAAAATTTTGATTGCTTCCCATGTATTCTCCTCACAGAAGTTCTCCTAGTACACTGAAACCTCTCTCTTTTTGTGGGACCATGCATTCATATTTGCATGTGAATATTGACCTCTCACAGGATATGAAGATATTCCAAAATTTCTACTGAGACAAAAGATAATTATGCTTACGGCTAAATTCAATTAATACCAGTTGCATATCCAGGATATGCATATCCTGGATACTTCCCTGAAGACCTACTTAAGCCTACATCTTGCCAAATGGTTAAAATTGATTTCTACTTACTCTGCCTTGTCAGCATTGATTAATTTTTTTAAACCTCAAATAGTATTTGGCAATCACATCAATTTAAACTTATGAACCTGATAACCAAGAAGTTGTGTAAACTGTGTAATTTTTCAGGGAGTACCAATGGGAGATTCCAAATTGCTAGCAGTCATACAGCCAAATCCAGTCACTCTGCTGTAAATCTAGTCATCTACACGGATAGTGTAATTGCTTTAAATTTCTGGTTTTAAAGTCGGACAACGCTCCTTGAGACTGGCTTCAAATGTGAGTGTGTGTCTATGGCAAACTGTACACACTTGCTTGACTACAACTTAAACTGTAATAGAGCTTGCTGGTTTTAGATTTAGCAAACACCTAAAAATATGAATTCTGTACCGACATTATATCCTGGATTCAAACCTCTAAGTCTACTATGCTCTCCTCACCACCTGTTAGCCACAGGTAGAAACAAGAACCTGCTACTCTCTCCATGGCCCGACTCGCCAAGGGACAATACCTCTGCATTTCTCAGGGCTCAGTTCCAAGTTCTGGAGATAAAAGCTCTTCACAGACCTTGCTCCTGCCGACAGCCATCACTCTATAGCTGTAACTCCAGCCGGCTTAAACTTAATTAACCAAGAATCCACCACAAATATTAGTTATATAGACATATACAAACAGGACGTAGCTGTTTTTTCTCACAAAGAGAAGAAATACCTCTGTGACGGCAGTATATTTTGTTTTCTGGAAACTTAAAAGAGCTTGCATGTATACGTGTGCACTGCTGTATTAGCTCAGAACTGGCCATGGAAAAAATTAAGCTTTAAGAGAAAAATAACCTATCTAATCCAGCACTACCAGACAAAAGAGTAACACCAGGAACTGGCGAAAATCAGAGGCCTGTATCTCAGACATTTTAAGAAAATGTAAGCAGCTGTTAAGCAGAGACTGTTGGTATATACACCAGCTGTACAAGGATGTATCCACTGTGGCTTTTAAGAAAAAAACAAGTTTAGTGCATAAATACAATTTGCTGAATTCTATTTTTCCTGCCAATAGATCTTTTTTCAGAAAATTATGTGAAACTAAGACTTCACAGAGAACTTAGACCAACAGAACAACTTCATTTTATCCTCAACTCTTCCCTTGCAATAAAGGCAAATATTTTTTTTTTAATTCAGGCATCTTTGGGCCGCTGAATCATTATAGTATTCCAATTGTGCTAGAGTAGTGAGTGAACAAAATCAGTTTTCTTTGAACTGTTTTGACATATATTTAGTATATCAAATTGGTGCAAAGAAAAGATGAAAACTCAAACTCAATAATGGGATTGAGAAAGCGGAATTTACCTCTAATCTGTTTGTTCCAGGACATAACTTGCACATACTGCCTTTACATATTATGTACTAGCAATATGCAATGTTTAGTATGAGAAACACATCACAAAAAATCAGAAAAACAGCATCAGCCCTGAAGATTTTACTTTTATGCTGCTGAAGCCAGAGAAGAAAAATTTTCCCCAAACAGTTCAAAGTCATGTTCTACAGCCACTTAGGAATAACTTTGCATGCCTTCCAAACTAACAATTTTGTTGCCAATATACTGCATTTTTGTCTACAGCACTGTACTGTTAGTAAAATACAACAGTGTTTCAGGTAGCCCTGAAAAAAAATTTATGTGCAAAGACAGAATCCGACTAAATATTGGTATCTATCTATCTATCTATCTATCTATCTATCTATCTATCTATCTATCTATCTATCTATCTCTCTGATGTAGAAGATAGTAGCAAAGCTATTTCTATCACTGACAACAAATCTCTTCCTGCATTTCAACATGCTAAAATCTAATTTAGGTTGCTAAAAAAATTGTTGAGTGACCAAATGATATGCACACCTCTTTTGGTGGTTCTATAAAGTTATTGTCAAGAAGACTAACAATACTATTCAGAATTATTTCATTTCCTTAACTTGCTATCATTACCAAGCTGGTGATCATACAAAAAAGCCCTGTGTTTCTAAGAGCAGACTCCTTGATGTTTATTTGACAAAACAGCTCTGCATACAATAAATGAAATGCATTGTACTGGCTCTTTAAAATTCAAAACACTACCTCAAATTTTACCCAAAAACAATTTAAGCAGAGAACAATTTTCCAAGTAATCTTAGAGATACTTGGACATCTAAAATTATTCTATAATTAAAGGAAAATGAAACTTTAATAAGTATCATTGCAACAATCTATCACAAATGTCACATTATCAATTGAATACGCCTTTCATTTCATGTGCTGGTTGTGCATGAAAAGTCACCTGAGGCGGAGCACAAAGCACACACACAGAGACTGTTTCCTCTGCGAGAGCTTCCTCTGCGATCTGCAGAGACCAATCGGAAAGCTGATTCAATAATTGGCAGCCTGAGTAACCAATTAAAAAATTATTTCGTTTTCTTGAATCAGAATGGTAAAGTTAATCGGTCTCTTTTGACTTTTCCAGCCTGCAGGGAGGTGAGGTTGGCCCGGCCCCTGCCCTCCCCAGGCGGCCTGGCCGGGCAGGGCTGGGGGAGCCACTCATCTTGGTGCAAATCCAAGCAAAAGTAATGGACCTACCACCAGCACTAAACATATCTATACTACTAACCTTAGCAACCCTCTCTACTCTGATCATCTTCCCATTACTGTCAAACAGCCTCAAAAATACTCCAACTATCTTACAAACACAGTCAAAACCTCCTTCCTGATTGGCCTAATTCCTATAACAATCTACATCTATACAGGGACAGAAAGCTTAACCTGCTTCTGAGAATGAAAATTCATGAAAATTCAAAATCCTTATCACCTTGAAAACAGACTTCTATTCCCTCACATTCCTTCCCATCAGCTTATTTGTATCATGATCTATTCTAAAATTCACAGCGTCATTAATACATGGCATCAGACATCTACTTCACAAAATTCTTCACCTATCTTCTACTTTTCCTAACTGCAATACTTATTCTAATTATCGCTAACAACCTATTTATCCTATTCACTGGCCAAAAAGGAGTCAGAATCATGTCTTTCCTGCTAATGAGGTGACACAGCCAAGGGGAAGCCAACACCACTGCCCACCAAGCTGTACTCTATAGTGGGGAACACTGGCCTTATCCTTTGCATGGCATGACTAGCATCCACCATAAACACCCGAGAAATCCAACAACTTTCCTCTCCATCCCAAACCCCCACACTTCCCCTTCTGGAACTCGTCCTGGCCACACATTTCAAATTTCCAGTCAAATATAATGACCCACAAGCAATAGATGCTAACTTTTATGGAATTAAGTATTGTACTTTGACAACACTGAAAAATTCTGTAGTTCCACCATTCATCTTTTCTCAAAAAACACCCCCAAACAAACCAACTTTTCTTCAGTCAGCACAATGAGAAGAAATGTATGTCAGAAATTAAATCACTGAAATATAAAATAAGGCAGGAAAATCTGTTTTTAGCTGTATTAAATGTTTACCTTTTAATGGTAACATAGATCCACTTTGGGAAGCATGAATGCTTTTCGTTTGTGTTTTTTTCTAAAAATTAAACTGTTGCAATTATTTGGCTGGAACAGATGGAAGGAGACGTCAGATGAAATTGTTTACAAAGTGCAAACGATGTAGTTCGGTGTACTTGAGAAGTTCTAACAGAACTGTTCCTTTATTCATGGAGGTAAGGAAATCTCCTTGTACTTTTCAAATAATATTCTTCCATATAAGAGGGATGCAGAATAATATGAATATCACCAACACATCAGAGAAATCTGCTCAGCATAAAATATAAAAACCTTAAAACTTTGGCTGTGGCAGAGAAAGTGCAAAAGCTAGCAAAGAGTTTTTTTCAGATGTTTAGTATAACAATTATAACAACAATGAATTATAACAACCATCTGTCATTTTATTGTCTTTATCAGTGCATTTGCTGCAACAGTCTCAGTGCAAGGATAAATTAAAACATTAAGATCACTACAGCCCAGATTCTCCACAATGTCCTCTGTAATGCCTGCCCTCCTTTCAACACACTTTTCATTGTGATTTAATGAATGTTCTTATGTATTCTATTGAACATTTCTAAAACAAGCATGTGGATATTCATGTCATGACAAAATACTGTATCAAACCAGTTCTATTCAGTCTTCTCTGCTTGTACTAGCTTGTCAAGGAAGAAATTAGAATAGCTTCCTACACCTAAAAAAGAAAGAGAAATAATCTACTGCCAAAGAGAGCTTACTCATACCAGTTAAATTTAGATTATAAGCAGATTATAATGATTAGCTGGAAGTAAAGTTTGTTGGAACACCTGCTCTGATATTTGAGCATTAGTAATAAAAACAATAGTTACTAGCCCTACATTTTTAAATCAAGCAACCTTTTCAAAAAGGAGAAAGAGAACAAAACATCAAGAAATCCATGCCATTGCTTAAGGGGTTTGCCAGATTTATTGCCACTGTAAAGATTAAAATCACCCAACACTAAGAATTCTATGTATTCATTGCATTCAAATGTCAAAAGTCTCAAAACTATGTGATCAAGAGAGTGGTTTCTAGGCAGATAATAAATAAAGAATAAGATTTATTTAGAAAGTTTAAAAAGCTCCCAAATAATTACATATAAAAGAGCAGACCATTGCTGTAATTTCCACTGTGATCACAGGTATAGGACTATGCTCAAAGTAGTTGCAATAGTAGTGATAAAATCTTTTCTTGTAGTTTATGATAAAAAGGCCTAAGATAAAAAAAAGATAAAACAAGGTCATCTGAAACCATCAATTTAACAGAAATGAACCAGCTTGCACACATTTTGCAAGAATTACAGTGTCAGCATGGGTTTCTTAAGTGTAATAAGTAAATAATAGACAACTTCTGTGAGCTTTGCAGTGAGGGGAATATCGGGTTGTTTTGGTGCACCACTAACACTTCTCTGCCTCTTATTAAGGGCAGTAAAAACTGCTATATACAATGACAATAACTACAACACTTGCCAGTGTGTAAAAACTGTGGAAAAGGGCAGCACAGGGCCTTCCAACCATATTTCACACTTATACTCAAACTGAATCTGTTACAAAGCTTAGCATCTGTCAACAGGGTTAAAGCCTTTATCTTTTTAAAGCTCAGCTTTATGACAAAAGGGCTAAAACATCTACATATTAATAAATTATATGGTCCCGTCCCTTCTTCCAAAAAAGATCTTCAGATCCCCTGTATTTCCTCTTCCAGCTATGTTACAAGCAGTAGATATAAGGCAGAAGTAATACACATGACCTCAAAAAAGCTCTTTGCCCTCAATAAGATCCTCAACTACCAGCTGTTTCCTTCAAGCTCTTATTAATATCATCTTTGGAGTTTAATTCTGCTGCATTAATAAGCAGGAACTAATCCAAGACATTGGCAAACTCTGAAGGTGGTGGTGTTTGGGTATACAGCTTCAAACATAAAGCTCTTAGGAGAGCTTTCCTATGCTCTGATCTTAGTTTTTCTTATGAAGCCTTAACCCACACTCCACAAGAGGACAAGGACTCTGAGCAACTCTCATTCATCAGTCAGAATTCTGACAGGAAGATCAGGTAGTATTCTAGACCAAAGCTAAACATACTACTTAGTACATATACACAGGAGTGGACACAGAGCTGGGTAAAGAAGAGGCAGCATAATATTTCTGATGGGAAGAATGCTCCCCCACACACATCGCTATACAATGCCCACATCAGTAAGTCCTGCATGTATGAGAAATCTGTGTTTAGGCATAAAACAGCCCAGTAAAGGGAATCCCCAGTCTATAATGCTGATTTATTCTGAATATGCAGAACAGACTTTTCTCCAAGGAATTTTGTACTGTACTATTTTTAAGCTGAAACTTTGCAAAGAAATACATATGTATTCTTATGTTAAGATGAAGCAGTGATAAGCAGAAAGGCTGAACTAAGCTATCACCCAAATAATGTAGTCCTCTGCTGAATGACAAGAATTATTTGGCATACCAATTCTCAAACTTTATCAGCTTTTTTATTTGTTCAGAAGGATTTTCTTTCAATTAAAATAAACCAATTAAATGTGTAAAGAAATAGTTCTTCAGTTATTTTAGACAATTGTTGGCAACTCCTAAACACAGACAATAGTATAAGAATTGAAAAACTGGAAGAATTTCAGTCATAAACCTGTTACTGTCCAGCCTCTTGTTTTCCTGGCCACTGCAGTCTTGTAGCTTTACTTGATAGTTTGGAACAAAATTTGAAATGGTCTTAGTATCAAAGCAGGAACAGCAGTACAAGTACGCTATAAATGAAGAAAGCATAAGCAAAGCTATTAACAAACTGTCCTTCCCTAGAGGTATAAATAAGGACTGGCTGCATTAGAGGTTTGATGGTTATAATACTGTCCATGGGCAGATTCTAATCAGACTCAAAACAGTTCATCAGCTTAATATCTCTTGCCAATCAAAAGCATATTCTGCATACAAATGAAAAAAAGGCAATAGCAAAGCTGGAAAAGAGAAAAATGTAAAACAAGAAATGCAATGTAGAAGGTGAACTTGAAATAATCACAGTACTTATCTGTGAAGAAGTTGTTCTTGACTATTCTGAACCCTTTTAGGGATCCTCACGCAGAGGAATAAAAGCAAATTATGTTCATACTTTATTTCAGAAAATGCTTAAGGCCTAGATCAGTTCTTCACATGTGTGCATATGACTCTTTCAGTGGGACAGAGACATCCATGTATCTCAGACTAAAATTTTATTCTGATGTTCACATCTATACAGCATTTAAACACGTAAAGCTTTGGACAAGATTACAATTTAAGTAAATTTAGAAGTCCAACAATTGAATTGCCATAACAGAAAACAGGCCTTCAATACCCACACACAAAATTAAAATGGAAGGCTCTAAACTGAGAAGATTCACTCATTGACCAGTAATTCTCAGACAAATTAGCAAAAATGTGCCTCTTAAAAAAAAATTAAAATGTCCAACTACGATCTCATACCATGAGCAGAATTTATTAAATCAGTAGATGAAACTTCCTAAAGAAGCAAGCATTCTTTCTCAACAGTAGAATCAGATAACGCACCACTAATTTTTTCATAGCTTTCTATGAGAATTACCTCTAGCTGAAACTCAGCCAACTCCTTCTTGTATAAGTCAATGAATCAAACAGTGGGAAAGCAGAGCCTGCATCACCTGGATATAACAATGAGGAGGTGGGTACCTCCAGCACTCTGAGGACATGGAATCACAGACCTTCTCAAACACTTCTTCACTGCACCCAGACAAACATTAGAAATTGCCAGGTCTTGGCAAAACATATTAAACCCCACAAATAAAAAGAATACCTAATTCCCTGGTATCTCATAAAGCAACATGCGATAGAAACTACTGCACAGAATTTCATTGAAGGCTCCTGGAGCAGCACACTGTTCTCTGCAATTAGTAACATACAAAAAAACCCCAAACAACCCATCCTTATATGCAAGTTCCTTTTCAGTGAGTGATCCAGGTCACATGCAATTTAAACATTCTGTAGCAAGAGACCATCAGGTGTTGGCCTTTGCCAGAATCTCACTGTGCCTTTGTGACTTCACTGTGCCTTTGTGACTTAGTAAAAAAAAAAAACTAAAAAAAAGTTAAGAGAGCAGATATTTTTAACAAAGTTGAGAACACCAACAATGTAACTAGAAAAAACCGCAGCCTATTTGTAAAACAATATGTGGCACTCCTCAATCCACTTAATAGTTCTAATGAGCCTGTCAGTGTCACATCCATATCTCTTAATTTCTCTAATTCATAAACAGCAATAGGTAATCCATGACCTAGAAAAGTAAATTACCTTGAGACTCTTTGCATCTCTCTAGTGGAACTACAGAACTATAACAACAGACTACATGAGCAAAATTCTTTCCATCTGAACACTGGCTTTTTCTTCCTTTGAATTATGCACTTGGGAAAAGGCAGTTTGGTTTTTAAATGCTGCATATAATTCAAATTTCTGTTTGTCTAATTGGAAGGACTGAAAGAGAATCATAAACAAAAGTATCACAGATTTAATGTTACACAAATGCATTTGTATATTATCCATATATTATATTATATATATATATTATATATATTATATATCCATATATTATATATTATATATATATTATCCATATCCATATTTTGCAAACTCAGATTTTAAAACACCCACAAGGTCTAGATATTTATAGTTTGAGATTGTTTACAAACTTATTTGTTTAGGCTTTTTAAAATTTACTTTCATAATCTTAGAAGAGATAAAACTACAGACTAGAAGCCACATGAAGCATTACTAAGCAAGAGCCAGAATTGAGAGACACTAAAGAACAGATGATGTACATTGCTCTCCCTGCACTCAGTGCAAAGCACAAAAAACCCCTAGAAGATACAGATTCTTTTGCCTAGAAAATGCTGTATCAGCTTAGTTGCACAAGTACAATTACACTCCAAAGTGGAACACATGTACTGACAATCACTTAGAGGAGACACTATGTGATCTATTTCACACCTCTATGGTTTTTGACCTGAACCCTAAGAAGGTAGGCACTACCATAAACAAAATCCTGGATGCTACCTCTTTCTTTCCAGTCTCTCCTTCAGGAGTCCACAGACGGCTAACTGTTCTTCTGGCACAAGTATTGAGACCCACACTGCCTAGGAGATCCTAGGGTTACTTCCAGATGAGAGCACCACAGATTAGCCACACAGAGCAAATACCTTAAGTAACTCCCATATTGTCAGACTAGTCGAGTGAACTCAGCCAAGTCAGGTGGAAAGCTGCAGTCTTGAGGAAGCAGTTGAAACAACAAGATTTGCTAGTTTAGTCTCATTACAGGAACTGCACACAAGATGAAAAATCTTGGTCACTTGATATCAAACACAAAGAATACAACTAAATTCTCTCATCCACACTTTCCTCAATTCTTTTGGAAATGAGACTATTAATAGGTAAACAGATCAGATTTTAATTTAGCTACCTAATTTACTCAGGTTATAAATAATACAATGCAATACATAGGTTATCCATAATACAATCTCATACCTATTAACACAAGCAATAATTTGGACCCCACTGCTCCTATGTAGAAAAACATTCTATAAAATCATATAAAAATAAACAACAATAAGAAATATTCTTCTTTTGGAGTTTGAATTTATTCCAAAAGACCAGCTACCAGAAGCATCAATACCTTTGGAGGAAGAAAGTGACCAAACATTTTAACTGGTTAAAACACACTGTGGACACAGATATTGCAATCTTTCTCACTGTTCATGCCTTATTAGTGGTGACTATATGAATAGCACATGTAAAAATATACATAGAAGTAGAAACATGTATATTGCAAATCACGGATCCACTTTCAATCAACATGAAGACATAAAACTGATTATTCAAAAAATCACGGGGCAAAGTACCATACACACATAGAAAACAGAGTGCTAAAGTGATGTGAGAAAGTGACTAGTTATAATTTATAATATATCTCACTCTTTCAGTCAGGAAGAGAAAAAGAACAGATCAGTGTGATAACAGTTTATAAACATGAAAGATTTATTCTTGAATCAATATGAAATACTAAAAGCAAAATCTAATCAAAAGGAACAAACTGGCAGACTAAGAAAACTTTAATATAATAACAGGCCTTTTAAAAATCTGATATTGTATCATAAGCTTCACTACAAGATTACAGCACAACAATATTACATTCAGATCTGGATGATTTGTGCTTAGCTACATCTGGCTATGCAAAAAATATGAGGTAGAGGGTAACATCTATCCATTGACTGATAGCATTTTAATTCAAGATTTGATTTCAGTTTTGGGGTTTTTTTTTTTAGCCAAAGACAAATTATATTTATAAACTGATGCTTCAAGTGCCAAAATCAACATCTTAAGTATGCCTTGCATTTTCAGACATATTATATTCGATTAAGATATCAAAATCTAGGTGCATATTAATAGCCATTTCAGCCATGTCTCTCTATTTAGGTATTTCTCTGCCTCAAATAATCTTGGGTTCTGAGCACTGATCCATATGTTATGTAGTTAAAAATAAACAACTGCACTCTCCAGTTATGAAAGCATACCTCCTACTGACATCAGTATAAACCCTGTGAAGAAAAACTTATCCCTGAATGCAACACAGAAATCATTATAAACAACATCACAAAGATCATATAAATCTCAGACATGTGGTTATCCTTCCCCCTCTTTGTAAGCATGTAATGTCCATTAGCATTAACAAGATTTATGCATGTGTTGCGAAAGAGCAGGATACATATTATATCAAATCAAAGGTTTTTTTAGGCCAGTTACATTTATGAAATTTCTTCTGGCTATAAAGCATGTGCAGTGATCTGAAGAGGGCTGAGTACTTTCAGAAAAACAGAGAACATATTCAGTTCCAAGTGGCACACAGCAGCACAGTGGTCACGCCTCAGCCAGGCATTCAGGTAGCAATACTTCCAAAAACTACCAAATATCCATTACTCAAAATGTGAAGAATGCAAACTTTGGAGAATGTTGACTTTTCCATGAGACTGAGAAGTTACGACAATTCTGAGAAAACTTCAGATTAATGATGACTAAATGTGAATAGACAGAGAAGAGGCAGTAGATCTAGAGAAAGCAGGACTCCTCTTCATGAAAATATAGCTATAAGATTATGCCATTTTCTTGGGTGTCATGTCCATTTACCTAAAAAATATGTTAACATTTATTCTAAACAACAGTAAATCACAGAGAAAAAGAGAAGTGAAACTCTTCTAACCTTTTGGCTTGCACAATTTTTAATAGTCTGCTATCACAATAATGTGATTTTTGTGTGACATTATTTGTGAGTAGAGGGAAAATATAAGGATAAATGTTCAGTATCTTCACCTGCAACAAGTAAAAAAAGCTGACAGCTGTGTTATTTTTTACTTTCAAGGTGGTTATTACTAGAAAGGTATTTTTGTTTTGACACATTCAGCATTCTTGTTAAGTGTACACTATTTAGAATATAATTTTATAAAGCAGTTCAAATTCAAATTATTACAACAGCCCACAAATAAAAGCTCATAAACAAATGCTGCTTGCACAAAATAATAACAATCTCCATTCCTTACTTTCACAATGGATTATATTTAAGATAATATATGACTGAAGAGAAAGACACAACTAAAAAACCAATTTGCTTTGAGATTGAAATAATTCCTGCTCTATACTCCTGAAATACTATCTTAATAATCAATTTAGAATGCAAATGTAACAAATTTAGGCCATTTCAGACTTGTTGTGCAGATATTCATTAGAAGTTCTTTTCCTGGGAGATGTCAAACATTGCCATGGATAAAATATTTACCTGTTGAATTCTATTTAAAAATAGCACCCATGCTCTGCCCCTACAACTGAAAAATACCTCAGAAATGGGGACTCTGTCTTTTGTATTAAGTAAACTGTTACACTGTTATTAATCACTGCAAAAGTTTTTTGCACATTTCTACAAAAAATTACCACCTATCTTCTCAGGTTTTAATTGAAGATACAACTACTACTCATTACAAGAGTAATTTCAGAGCATCTAGAATGTACCTCCCAATCTTGCACAGTACAGTTTCACACCAAATATGCCATGTATCCAAGAGCTTATACCTGCCACTAATTTACTGCATACATAGCACCTGGTAGCTTGTGTATGAAAACAAAAGCACAATGCAGAGTTACTTTAACACACCTTTTTGATTTAGGTAATTAACTTCTGTAGTGCAACTAAACATTGGTTGGTAAACCCAACCATTTATCATTAAAGTCACTTTGTAAAGGGGTTCTTGTTACACTACTGAGTTACCTATGAAATCACTGGGGGCAGATTTACATGAGGTGTAAGGTTTGCATTCATGTGTCCTAATAGCTTTGATTAGTTATTTGGGCACTTCCTATTTGACTATTAATTCAGCACTAAGAAAGCAATGCTATCATAATGAAAATACGCAATTCATAAGGAAGACTGTTAAAATACACGTAATTTTCAACTGACTATTGCTGCAATACCAATTGACATAGAGTGCAAATCGTGGTAAACATGATTTTTTCATAGTTTGACAACTGAAAAAGAAAGTTTTTGCCAACTGTAGAAAATAAAATCTCATTTTCATTAACTATTAAAGCAACATTAATAAATCAGTATAAATCAAAATAAAAATAGACTGCTACAGGACTCATCATCTGTATCTTTTAGCAGTCTTTATATGTTTGAGAAAATCAGTCCTGGAAATACACAGTCTATAAACAAATGCTCATGACCAAACAGCACTGGTTTAAGTAGCATATACACAGAGTTCAGGAAGTCTTCTTCAAGCCTTACCATCCAAAATCAGTTAGATGTGTGAGGAGAACTAATTCAGTTATCTTATACTTCTGTAATTTGGGAATGTTTTGACCAGTTTTCAATTGAGATAATCTACTAACAACAATCAAAGTGGAAGCAAATTTGTATTCTGTAAGTATTTTGTATTCTGTATATATTTTATACATCACACTGCATTAAGCCATGTGAATAACATCTGTTGCACATTGTTTCTTCTTTGAGCCTTCCTCCAAGGAAAAAGCAGAAGCAAAGATGTTTCCTGTTTTGATAGGGTTTGGGGGTTTTACATGTGTTTATATCAATAGCTGCATATCTCTCTCTCTCTCTCTCTCTCTCTCTCTCTCTCTCTCTCTCTCTCTCCCCCCCCATTTCTATTATTATATGCAGTATTATATATTTATGAAAAGCAAGCATGGGCAACAACATTCCTTCTGCTCCTGACAGTAAGGTGGCACAGTGTATCCGGTCTCCTATTTCCTAGAAGAGTTCATGTGGCAAAATTGGAGCAACCTCACTGACGTTTTATTCCCTGGATAAACATTGGTGTTCCTCAGTTTCTTCCTGTCACCACAGGGTCTTCATGGGATTTTGTATGCCCGTATGACAGAGATACTAAAAGCCTTGAAACATAACCCAAATTCTGGGAAAACAAAAACAACCCAACAACAACAAAAAACAAACAAAAAACCCCCACCAAATACCCAAAAAAACCCCAAAAACCACAAAAAAAACCCCCAACCAAACAAAAAAACAACAACAAAACAAACAAAAAAACCCAAAACTTCCTGTTTTACACAGTGCATACTGAATATGGAGTGGACTGTCCAGCCAGAAGGTGACACAGGTGTGAGCAGCTTAAAGTAAGCCTTCAGCTCAGGACAGGATGGTATCTCCAGGCCAGCCAAGAAAACATTTCAGTTTTGATGGAAAACGCCTTCTAGCAATCAACACAGCATTAACAAAAAATGAAAAACTAAAAAACAAAGTGATAGCCAGAGCATATACAAAAAGCAAAGTCTCTCTTACTCCAATTTTTCTGAAATCTTCCTCTACCTCACAGATCTTAAAGCTGCTTCCATCAACTGCTTCAACCATTTCTCAAAGCACCTATCAGTCTTATCCAGAAACCATGAAGGTTATGGTATAATACCCATGACTGATTTGGTAGATTCTACGGCTAACTACAATGATATGGGAAAAGAGGGAGTTGGGAAGAGACTGAAAACTGTACATCCTGAACTTGAACAAGGAAAACTTAGCAGGTATTGTTTACCAGCTTCTTGAAGCTTATTTCTCCATCAGTTATATCCTCTAGCTGATATTAAGCCAAAAATCTAAGTTACCAGTTTCTCAGATCAAAGTTACTTGCTCAAACACTGGCCCAGATCAATGTGATGCATCTAGCTCCTGCTGATGTCAACTCACAAGAAGTTTAATCATATCAAGCTACTCTCGGGAAACAGACACTGCTTCATAGAGTTTTACTGATTTAATTCTGCTACATCCTGCTTTCGTGGCAAAACCCTTTCTTGGTATAGTCATTTCACACTTTTTAGATATGAGTATAATATCAACACACTGGTTTTCATGACGTTTTCAGTTCAACACCTTTTCCTGAGGTGTTACTTCTACATACTGATTTCTGCAAGAGTTCCAGTCAGTTGGACATAAGCATAGTTAAGTCTTGTAGTCTCCAAAACTGATTTGGTTGTTGCCAAGCAAGAGGCTTTGCGAGTATTATTGGTTTGTCACAACCAGGTTGTCATGCTAGTTATGATACAGTCACATTTTTCATTATGTTTTTTTCTGTATTGTCTGAATCTTCTTGGGCCACAAGTAGACTCCTGAGTAGGCTGGTTTAACTTAGTGGTATATATTCTTCAGAGAGTAAGTCTGTGTACTCTGTTGATCAGCATCTTTACCTTGCTGACACGAGGCAGAGGATTCAGAATGGCTCTGCATCTCCTCTCTGTATATCCACATGCCTTAAATAAGGTTGTTACTGGCCTACATGTCCTGCCAAAAACTGTCCTCTGTTTTAGTAGTCCAGATTTAACACCACAGCCACAAGTTGTCACAAGATGTACCTTTTAACAAAACTTTTGTGAAGAAATGTCATAAAGAGAACAAAAACTAAGTCACAGAATTATAACATCGCAGTAGTGTTTCATCTTTGGCAGGAGTAGTGCTGAGAATTACAATAGCATGAACAGAGAATGAAAGGGAATCCATGGGTGTGGTAGCACCCAGAGGAACACAGAGGGGGCCAAATCTCTCAGAATGTCCTGTGTTAATGGCACAAAACTTCGCAGGTCATCAAGCTCCCAGGTCACTTAGGCTTCAGTGATATCCAAACCCAGAGACAAAGAGTAGTGATCAAAGCCTGATCACTCACAAAGGGGAAGATAACACTGTTACCTCCAAAGAGGCAACCTACAAGCTAAGAACTCAGGAGATGTCAGGACTTGAAGCGTGTCTTTCCAGTCGTGGCAACTAATCCACAGCCTAACGTCTGGACAGAAATGTGTGCCAGACAGAAATGAAGTCTGCCGGACTGACTTCTTGGACATTCTACACATTCTTATGCTCCTGTGACAGTGAGCAAGGGAAACCTACTTTGTTTCAGGCTTTGTTTTAGATAAAATCACCTTTCCTACCTGCAAGATATCCCCGTTGGTGTCAACTGCGTGGTTACTGCATGTAAAAAGTACAGTAAAACAGTATTCCACGTAGTTTGTATGCTAATTTGGATTACCAGTGTGTTTCTATGGCAAGTCCTTCAGTCATTTACAGGTTCCAACCTGTTTCAGAGAGATTTTGGTGCTGGCAAGATGGATTATTTCTTATGGAAACTAGAGAGGAATTTCTGTTCCAGTTGTGCACCATTTCATTCCAAAGGTAATGTAAGGAATCTTTAGCTCAGGGAGCCAGACTAAATCAAGGAGAAAGTACATCTTTCCAACTGCACAGAATATAGATGCAGGATGTCTCCATACTGACTACTTCAGACTATTTATTCATCCAATACATTTGCACTGTATTACTTGTGAACTCCATTAAAAGTGTGGAATTTGTAAGACTACTTTTTTTCAGGCAGAAATACAAAGACATATAGAAGAATCTGTAAAGTTACTCGCCTGGGTCTAAGCAAGCTGATCTATAAAGCAGAAATTAGCTCAACACCGTTACTGTGAACATTTAGCATTTAAGACTGACTTCAATGCAAAACAGGTACATAACATATTCACTGCCTAAAAGCTGGACTGACTCAAACCTATCATGAAAAGTCACGTAGCTCAACTAAATTTCTCAAGTTTATAGGCCTCTGGGACAAAACATCTGAGAGTCAAGTCAGCATCCAAAGAGTTTATTTCAAGCAAAACATGCAAGACAGTACTATGTCTCTTCCCGTGTTATTACAGGGGGAAAAAAATCAAAAAAGAAGGCTGGCAAAGCCTCTCAACACACACACTCCAAAAATAACAGCGAAGGATTGTAAGATCTCTCTACAGTTGCTGGTCTAAGTATTTCTTATAGTATCTACCAAAAATGTGTACTGTGCTGAGAATGTAACATTGCTCAAGCTATTCTTAGCAGTTCTGCTAGCCATCAGGCCTTGTAAACAACAATAATCTCTCATCTAAAAATAAAAACCTCTAAGTGTGATAAACCACTTATCCACTCATGTCCCAATGTTCTCGCACAAACCAAATAAGCAGAAAGCTATTACATTTTGAAGAAAAAAAAATACAGTACTACAGTGGTAAAATGGTAAAGCATCTGGAAGTTACACACAGTAGAAAGAAGCAAGATAGAAAGAAGAAATTATATTCCTTGGCAAAATAGGTTCAAAGCTGCCAGCATGTGATGGTGGCAGAGTTGAAAAATAAGTACTGCACTCTTAGCCAAACAGGAGCAGCAGCTTATTGAATATCATAATCACATCTAAGCAGTGGATTCAGAAGCACATTAAGTAATCAGAATTAAAATGTCAAAATAGTAACACTAGCCAAACAGACTGGATTAATTTTTAAAAGCATAGGACATGTGACAGATGACAGTTGTGCCTTTTAACACATGCAGGTGTCTCCTGAAGATGATAAGCCAAACTCAGACCTGAAAAGGCCTAGAAAAGCTTGAAGCCCACTGTGCCAAAATTAGAGGAAAACCTCAGACCTCACATGGCAAGGGAGTATAAGAACTTTGATTAGACAACTAGCAATTGATCAAGAGGCACTAAAACTTTTGGCTATTACTTCTCATCAAAAGTAACTGAAATGTGACTTAGGCCCTTGAGAAGGCCCATTCTAGCAGATGTTGGTGAGCATAGGAAAAAAGGAATTAGCAAAATGTTCAAGTGAAAAGAATCATTCTAAGTTCAAATAAGCTGCTTAACAATACAAATTCAATAAAACTGTTCTTCAGGAATGAAGTCTCCCCAAATGAGAGATTGATATTACAGCAAAGAAACAGGAAGACCAGCAAATACAAGAATCATAGGATCGAAGTCATTAAGCAGAGGAAAACTTAACTGAATGGTCATGATCAAAGCTAGTACTAAATTACAATATATGGGGAAAAGAGACTTAACTGTACAATAGCACAGAGGGTGCAAATGTTATAGAACTGAGAAAGCAGACTTGCAGCAGCTGGAAAAAATGGGGAAAATCCAAAGTGCCAGTGCTATTAAAAAAGACACCTTGATACAAGTTTTCAAAGAGCTCAAACATAAATAAGACCTAAAACTAAACAGATCTAGGAAGATAAAGTTACCAGTAAGAGGCAATGGGTATATGACAGCAGGAAGTCCTGTAGGAGGTCTCAAAAAAACCCCAAATATAAATAAAACCCCAACCGTCACAAGAGAGGCAGGCCTATCTCCTGATTTATATAAGGCCAGAGCTTTCACCACCAGGTTTTGTTTGTGCAAGAATTTCCTGGAGAAACTGCTTAATTTTGGGAACAGAAACTAACCTTGAACCACTGGAAAACCACAAGATCAAAATCCCCACTGCAAAGGAGTGTAGTGGTGAAGGCCTCTTTTAACTTTTAACTACCCAACCACTTAGCACTCAGTAAGGAAATTTTAGTAAAATCAAAACAATAATCTTACAACTTCTGATGGTGGCCATGGAAGAGGAATCATCCTTAATGACCAATGAATGATTCCACTAACTATAGAAGATGACTGTGATAAGTTGAGGGAAGCCTTGTGGAGAAATGTAGAAGAAATATAGTTACAAGAAAAACTATTACTTGCAGAGAAGCATCTAATCTCCACTACTTGGTAGTGATGTTCTAAATGTCCTGTCTGGATTCTTTTGATTTTATGCTATTTTTTCCTCTAATTTGTCTTTCTTCTCAAGCTTTCTGGAAGGAAAAAACCCCAAAAGCTTGAATCTCTGCCCCAGAGGAAATAGTTTGGTATTTGTGTATTTCAGAAGATCTAAAAGCCCCTTTGTGTTGGGCACTTGAAATTACCTGACAATCACACTTCTGGAGAAATAACAAAATCAGCAGTCTGACTCACAAACTAGAAGAAACATAAATCTTACAAAGATATCTCTATCTGTTTGTAAACATTCTGTGGTCCTTCCACTTGCTTCACAACAGTTTAGACTAGAATTTCCTCCTATCACAGCTTCTATTATGAATTTAACTAGTTTTGGTCTGGATTTTGGTTTTGCTCTTTATTAAAAGAACCTTTGGGTCAATTTGCTTAAAAAGACCCACAAAAAAAGGACATAAGCTACTACCAATTACAAAATATTCCAACAAGTTGCAAAATCAACCAACAACTGCAACGGTCTCTGAACACGTTAATCTCTTTTGTCTACCATTTACTTCTGTCACTTCAGAATGCTGCCAAGGACTCTCAGATCCCTAAAGAGCAATCCCAACAGGCACACAGTTCCTCTAAAGCAGGTAAGAGATTTTTGGCTCATGGGTTCCCATTTTTCCACAGAGTTAAGCACAAACACTTGTTGTAGAGCTGAAGGAGGAAGAGGGGGCAAGAGGAGTTTGTTTGCTTGTTTGTTGTGGGGATTTTTTTAAGGGATTGAGTGATGTATAAGGAAAAAATTAAAGCCATTTTTCTTGTAGAATACTATACTGTTGGTTCAGTCTGAGCTCAGCTTACACCACCAGAAAGATAAAATTGTTAGAAAAATAATTGTGATAGTCACACTTACAATCAATCACTAATGAAAAGTCCCATATTTTAATTTTATATCACCTAAAATGATTTCCCAGTGGAAAACAAACAAAAAAAAACATTCTTTCATTCAACTCTCTTCAATTCAGTCTCTTCATTCAACTAAGTAAAACAGTAAAATTGACATTGGACAACATCTTGAACCACTAAACGAAACCATCACTACCCACACTCACAATGGTTTTCTTTCAATGGCAATCATACTGCAGGAGTACCTCATGAGCATTAAATAAGGCATTTCCAAAGGCTTAACCACATTCTGAAACAAGTTCTAAACAAGTGGATAGAATCAGTCTATTGCCAAAACATTCCATAGAAGATGACACCACATGCAATAAGAATAATATTAGAATCCTCTATTAGGATATTAGACCTGCCATCACTAAAAATCCCATTCCTTACCCTCAATTTCAACAGCTGTTACTATTTTTAGTGTACTGGAACTTCTACATGTGAAATTTGCATCTTCCAAGATAAGAGATAATAATGAAAATACTTGGGTTTTTTTTTTAAACAAAGAGTAAAAAGCAGAAGTACCATACCTTATTTCAGTTAAAGACAGACTGTTGTTACTCCTAGCAACCCAGAAGTTTGAAGTCTTACAAACTTGAAGGTAGCTAGTACCTACTATCAAAAACAAGAAAAAGATGGAAAGGCTAGTGCAATGTTAGAACACTCAGTTTGGGTCCAAAAGATATGGGTACAGTTCCTTACTTAACCTTTGCAAGTGATTGGAGAGGAAAAGGGAATTAGGAAATACGTGTTTCTTCAAATGATGTCCTGTAACATCTACACCCACCAATTAGTTACCTGCAAAACAAGAATACATTCCTTCTACTTCCCCAGATTTTTTGGAAAATAAAATACTTTAATTGTTGAAAGGCTCTCAAAATACTAGGGCAGCATGAATGAGTCATATAGGTAATATGGAGGGGGAGGTGTCATTTGCAACAGAACATAAAGCCAAGGGAGTAGCACAGGTAAAAGCACTGAAGGCTTGGAATCATAGGAAAAAAAATAAGCTTGAAGAAGCCTCTTTTCACTGCATCCTGAGATGGAGGTTCCACAGGCTCCCTGGAGCATCTGTTTCAGTGTTTAACCACAGTAACTGTGGTTCTTTGTATCGAGTCTGAAATCTATCAGTACAAGTTGCGAATGTTGCTTCACTTATTTTCCCTATTTCTGAGAGAACCATGGCTCCGTCTTTTCTGCAACCATGTGCTCAGATAGCAGGAGACAGTGATTAGTCTCTGTTAGAATATCTTCTCCCAGGTTAAACAAATCTAGCTCTATCAGGCTTTTCTCAAACAGCATAATTATGCTAGCAGAAGCCTGATTCACTTTGTGTCTGTTATAAGCATGCAGCCCAAAACCGGGAACAGTGTGGTCTCATAAGTGTACACAAAACTATTGCTCCAGGCCAGAGGTATGCAAGCAGAGCACAGGCAAGCCAAAACTGTCTATCCAACTCTCTAACCAAAAAGTTTCCCTAGCCAGATTAAAAAGACGGAGCCTAGGAATGGATCACTTAACTGCCCATACTCCTCCCTACTACTCATAAGGACAGGATTGCACAGTTTTTGCTCAGCAACACCATGATTTATAGAAATATGAAATCTCTTCGCCTCCTCTGAGCTTTTCACCAGCAAGTACTCAAACTGCTAGTCACTCACGGAGAGAGTTAGGGATCCTTAAATCAGACTCCTGTTAGCAACAAAACAAAGGTAAATAAAGCCACCATTTTGTTCGCATAGTTTTGGTGGGGTTTGTTTAAACTTGAAACCAAGCCTACAGCAAAAAGATTGACATTAGCACTTGGCAACTAATGCCAGAGGTGAAGTATTATGCATGGATTTAATGATTTCTCTGTACTTTGTTTGTTTTAAGTATCACTGGTTTTGCACTCTACATTTAAAATCTAAAATCTTTTACCTGGATCAGATTCTTCCTAGGTGGGGCTGGTAAATTGCAGACTACTAATAATTATCATAAAGACTAAGAAAGCTTTGCATACTTGGTATGGCAAGTCAGATCAGAGATAACTGCATGACAGAAGCCTGTGGCTGCTTTGAACCATGTCTTCCTTTTGGCCCTTTAAAAACTAAGCTTCAGGTTTCAAAACAATTGGCTGCATTTATTACCTTCTTTCTTACCACTCAGCATATACATGCAAAATCTCTGCATTTATAAGCACTTTACTATTTACACAATTCAGAAAGTTAAGTGGAACAGTCTAATGCTGCTGACTGAATTTTAAACAGTGGATAGACTATATTGCTACTGATATACAAGAAAAAGTAATTTTCAACATCTTGTACATTTCTACTGGAAGGAGAAAAAAGTTGAGAGTTAGAGATAGTAAGACACAGGGAGAAAGAACTCTGAAAATTAATTTCAAAATCACAGTATTCAATAAGTTTTTAAATTTCTCCATATTCTAGCTTTCTGTAAACAGGCCACTTTTGAGGGAAAATTATATTTTTACTTTATAAATACCAAGCAACTCATACAATAAAAATAAAATCATTAGTATTACCTACACATCTATATATGCACATAAATAAAGGGCATGTATGGATATATATTAGGCATGTACATATATACATATTTATACATATATAAACACAGTATGCATAGAAACATGCTGGCCTCTCACATATGTGGGTACAATAGCTACACCTAGTTTTCCTAAGCCAACCACTTTATGTCAGCTTTAAGCTGGGAACAAGACTTTGCAGTTATAAACCACTGAAAAACAAATTTATATTGCAAATGCTTAGGCACCCATATAACTATAATTATCTTAACAGGCTCTGCCATAATTCTAATCCTAGACTTTAAAAACATGCAGTTACTATTCTACAGTAGAATTAAAAGAGCCCCACCACCTCTCCAGCTTCAATGGCCAAAAGCCCTTTAAGAATTCATGTGCCACACAGCAAAAGAAGCAAGTGATTTTTAAACTCCTAACAATATTCTTTATTCATCTCATAAAATTACAAATGGTAACCACATAAAGTTGCATACTTGAAACACAGGTAAGGCCACATGTTCTTAAGCATCCTTTTTTGTATTGATTTTGGTCAATAATGTCAGACTAGATGTTATCTCTTGTAATCCTGTCCCATAAGAGATGCATCTTATGACAGGCAAATGTTGCACCTTCTCTTCCAAAAGCACTGAGAAAGCTCTATGGAAAACTATCAGAAAGGCAAAAGAAATCTCCCTGATACTGCAGAACATACATCTGGCTTCTCTGTCAAAACGCGACCCATTAGGAGTTAATAGACCAGCAGGGCACATCAATAAGGAAATACATTATGCCTGAAGTACTCCAAATCCTGTTTTGATACCAAAACAACAACTGGATGAAGGACAGTGATTGCTGCAGTACCAAACTATACTTCAGGCTTCAGCTAATAATATCAGCAAATACTTTCAACAACAGTTGGGAGGAAAGGGTTAAAACCAGAAAATTTGGTGAGAAGGAGGAAATCGTTTCTCTCAAAGCAACCTAGCAGGTAGGAATGCTACAACTGTTCCTAGTGTTCATTCTCTACCTGTTTGGAGAAGTAGAATTTCTGTGTAGAGATAACACAGATATGCTTGAGCCTCCTGCTGGGAGAGAATGAGATCATAAAAACACCACCTTGTAATAAACTCCATATGCACAATATATATTGGGGCAGGCAGCACGCTCCCCACTGTGCACTAGGGCAAACTAAGCCTAACAGAGCCTGTGTTTCTGTGGGTCCCTGCCACATGCTGTTAGCAGGTCAACTAAATAAATCTATTCTTTGCATTTCAGCTGCGACTTGGTGGTTGCCCCAGGTACCTCTTTGTACCAATTCACACAACTTCTAAATGACACTAAGTCCATATGCATATATTGTACAGTCACATACTCTGATATACTGCTATCACAGGTAAGACTCCATTTTAATTTCACTGTATACTTACTTGTAGTTTTAAATTTTTTTACATTATTATTTCTGTGTGGATAACCAACTAGTGATATATAAAAAATAAACTAAATGTTAAAGGATTACTCTTGCAAGTATTTTGTCAAAACACTGGAAATGCACAAAAAAGTGAGTCTACATTTGTATTGACTCAGAAAAGGCTTCTACAGTTGTATCATATAGTAAAACACAGTTCTGCAAGACTGAACAATATTAAAGGTTTTACATTTAACTTTGACATTTGATTGTTTTCCAGTAGTCCTGGGTGATTTTCTATGGGCTTATCAGTTGTCATCATAACATTGCAGACATACAGAACAGACAAATGGTGACTACAGACCCACAGATCAAAGAGGCTGCTTCAGTCTTCTCTCTTTTCAATTTAAGAAGTTAACAACCTTGGTGACACAGACTGAAAAGACTCAAGAGTTCTGTTGATATAATATTTTCTAAAGAAACAGATATTCTTTCTTCAAAGAAGAAAAGTGTATGTACCAAAGTGTATGCACCAAATTTTTTAACATGACAGGGGAAGAGTGAATAAGATCTTTATGAACAGGAATTGAAAGCTGGCTTGCTAAATCCATTTTTAGTCAGCTATATAAGCTGACCCGATTTATGACTATTTCAAGCATCCTCATCCTCAGAAACCATTTGGGTTTTAAGAGTGTGCAGCACAGTTGAAAATAAGGCCAGTAATTTTAGAGCCTAAATAGAATTCAAATAACCAAACATTAGGATCCTGTTTTGAAAATGTCAGAATCTTGCTTAGAAGTTCTTTGGTTCCACTAGCTTTGCTGGGCAAAATTGTCTGTAAATGTAGATAAACTAGGTTAGACCAGATGTCCATTTATTCCAAAGTCAATACTAGTATTAAGGAAAAACTAGGAGCGTGGTATACAAAAGGACACGTTCCTCATTACACTCTTCTAGATCCCAGCAACATGTGAAGTGCCTAGAAAAGTTATTCATACATAATACTTGGATATTTCCTTGTGCTGGCACTTACTAAAAAACTAGTACATTAACACAGTAATAAAAAAAAAAAAAAAAACAAAACAGTAATCTTACTTAAAGTAATCTTATTTAAACAATGTGTGCTGGAAAAAAAACAACTTTAAAAACGATTGCCTCAAAAACAGAATTTCAACTGAATGCAAAGGCTTACAGTTCTCAGGGGAGTAAAATAAACACCAGCACATTTGTTCTGAAGAAGTGGAAAGCTGCTAAGCAGTTTCTACCACCACAGAAACACAAGAGATTGATGTGACTGTGAAAAAGCTAAAGCAGTTAAACACTGCAAGAGAAGTCAAAGTCTCAAGTGCAGGCTCAGGTGGCACCAAAAGTTAGAGCTTCTATATTTGAAAGAATATTTTCCCTCAGGAGAGAACTAGGAATTCAGAGTATCTTCAGGTTCTGAAAAAAGGAAAGGAAATTGAGTTGTGGGTCAGTGAGAAGAGACGTCAGAACACTAGGCTTTCAAATGGAATCAAGGAAACTGGACTGGGAGTGTACTGATTTGAGAAGGCCAAACAATCAGCTAAATCACAGACTCTACTTTTCACCTAAAACCTCTCCTTCAGCTCTGTTCATGTGAGTACCTCTGGCTCATATGAGAGCATCTGTAACTGTGAAATAACTCTGATATTTAAATACCAATGGGGTCAGCAGCTCCTCGGGAAGTACCATATCATCAAAAGCATCAAAACACAGTGCTACTTTTAACATCCTGATTTTAACCTCTTAGTCCTCTGAGTGCATGAATGATATACACCTTTCAGTGTAGTGTGTGGTCAGGGATCTCTTCCATGAACAACCTAATTACAAGCGGTAGGGTCTTGTAGTCTGACACATTTCCCTACTCCTTTTACTCAAATTCACTCTCTTCTGCTAGTGAAAGAACTTAAAATTAGATAACTAACTGCTGTTACATGTTCTGAAGATTATCAAAATTCTAGTGAAAGCATTGAATCTCAGGCTTTTAAGCTATTTAAATTTGGCCCACAATGCTTTATGAATTTAATTTCTGAACAGTTAAACATAATAAAACAAAGATGTGTAGGCCACATTGTTCTTTTACTAGCATGAATTTATGAGAAGCTGCCCAGAATCACTTAAACTAAACAATATAAAACTAAAGAGCGCAAAACTAAATCCTCCAGCTTCAAAGATCTTAGGAAGCAAGAGGAAATAATTGTAATTATTATGTATTTCCATACAGAAAAGCATAGCAAGTTTAAAAACACAGGAAAACATGAACAGAAAAGACAAGTACAATGAATATGCTTTCAACTACACTTTTGCTCAAAACGTATCTGTCAGACTACAAGAAAAATGCAGCTGACCCAGAGTAGCTGCCACTGAAATAGACAGTTCAAAACACCTCATTAGAAAATTCTGTGCAAGAACTATCATAATTTCATACCAATCTAAAATGCTGGGGAAACATCCCTCCTAAAAAAGCAGCATTCTGAGATGTGAAAAGCACAGTAAGTATAATCAACAGAGGAACGAAGAAAAGCACCAAATGCTGTAAAAAAGCCCTAATACTTCAGATAATGACTAAAATTCATGTCTTTTTCCTTTCCTGGTAGACAGGAGTACAATTAGAGCTCTCATAACAACACCTTCTATGTGCTGGCATGCTGTATTATGTTTTTACTGCTACAGATGGACTAGAAGATTAAAAACTAAATACTACAGCCAATTTTTAAACCCAATGTAATTGCTAACTTTTTTTCTTTGTATGGGTTTGACATGGTTTTGCACACAACTTATTGTTAGTTTAAGCAATTTAGGCAATTATCATTGCATGCATAGGAATTAACCATTTAAGTAGCTTGCTATATACATATAAGTTATATACATATTAGGAAAATCACATAAAACAAGAACAAATCAGCTATTATGAGTCACTTAATAATCTCCTGTCCAAATACAACCTGACATTTAACCTTAAATTAGTTAAGTTCCGAAAAATTGAAAAGTGTTTGGCTTGATGCACTGTTAAATGACAGGTATCAGGAAGTATGCACACCCTTCTTTCATCCTTGTTTTCAATAATATGGATTGCTTGGAACTGTCAGTGGTTAGATGATGCATAGGGGAATAAAAGCACAGGTTTTTCTCATCCCCTTCACAAAGAAAACACAGTATTCTGAACATGCAGCCTGGACTCAGATAATGACAGATGGTTTTGCAACAGAATTCCCTGCAGGTACCTCTTCCCTATAAATTCTGGAAAAGGTACATGCAGGGAAGGCACTAAAAATTTCCCGAAGAGTAATAGCATTTCAACAACTAAATCTTGAAGATTTCTCCTACTGTGTGCTATAATTTTGGCCCATCTGCAAAGTCTACCTGCTTTCTCTTTCATTTTGAACTATTTGTGTGTCTTGCCTTTCATGGTTCCACAGAACCCTGCTTTTATCTCACAGCTAAGTCAAATGGCTGGTTTCTTCCTCAATTATAGAAAGGCCCTGTGCCAACCCTTTAGTAGCATGCCTTTGAAGTCACAGAAGACTGCCAAGCAGCAGCAAATTTCATATGGCTACGAGAATATGGCACACAGTACCACACCTTATGCCAAATCAAACCACCAGGCAAAGAACTGGAGAATTTATGGTAGGTGCACAAACCAACTTGATGCTTTCATTGAGTGAAGAACTAGCAGAACTAATGCACCAACATAATTTTCTACTTTTAACCCAAAAGAGGATTGAAAGAGGAAAGCTGTAAAAAAAAAAATAAAATTACAGCTTGAAAGGGCCAATCAAATCTGGCAAATCAGTAAAGGTTATAGGACTGGTGCCACTCTTGGAATTTGGCGACTTGGACCAGGTTGTGAAACCTGGCCTGCTGATGGGGTCCATCTGTCAGGAAGGGTAAGAGCTTCAGTTTTGACTTGCCAGGTTTGTGAAGAGAGCTTTAAACTAAAGTTGCTGGGGAAGGGGAACTTCATTCCATTCATATGATGCCCAGAGCCTGGAGAGAGGACACAGGTCAGCACAAGGGCACCTCAAGGGCAGTACAAAGGAATTCCAGCCAGTAAGTCAGTTTCCTCAAGGGCCCAGCTTAAAAGCCTCTATATTAATACATGCAGTATGGGGAATAAACATGGCCTGCAGAGCCATGATCTTACTGGCATCAGTGAAATTCCCACTCACTGGAAAACGAAACACAACCTCCATTTTTAGAAAGGTACAGAAGGATGGCCTGGGGAACTACAGGACAGTCAGCCTCTACTCAAGGTATGTAGCAAAAGCATGGAGCAGATCCTTCTGTGAACTGTGTGAAGGCACATCAAATATGAAGAGGTGACTGGTGACAGCCAACATGGCTGCACTAATGACAAACTATGCCTGAGAATTTGGTGGCCTTCTAAGATGGGGTTACAACAGTGGTGGACAAGGTTACAACAAGGGAAACGAAACTGATGTCATCTACTTGAACATAAAGCATTGAACACTGTCCTGAACAACACCTTTGTCTCTGAACTGGAGAGACATGGATTTTATGGAAGGACCACACAGTGGATAAGGAACTGGTTGAATGGTCACACTCAAAAAGGTTGCAGTGAATGGATCATTGTCCAAATGGAGAGCAGTGACAAGTGGTCTCCTCAGGGGTCAGTTATGGGACTGGCACTGTTCAATATCTTTTTAAGTGACACAGACAGTGGGATCAAGTGCACAAAGCCAGGTTTTGCTCATGGCACTAATCTGAGTGGTATAGTAAAATTGCTGGAGAGAACAGGTGCCATTCAGAGGTACCTGGACAGGCTTGAGAGCCTTCACAATTCCATGAAAACTTCATAATATAATCATTACTATTTGCCTTCAGCTTCTAAAGATATGAGTTTTGACTAGAAACTCATACATTGGAAACATTTAGAAAGAAACTTTTGATTTTGATTTTAACATGCTCCCATTTTAGCAAAATATAAGGCTAAAATCAATGCCAAAACAAAACAAGACAATGACATCAAGTATTTAGATCAACAGAACCAATAAAAGAACGTCGGTTTGACAAATGTAAAAATTGAGACCCACATTCCTAATAAGCTTATATTTTCTTTCCCTAAGCCCTGTTAAAACTAAAATTAAAGGTCACAAAAGATGCAAACAAACTTACTCACATGAAGTCTGAACAAGAGTTTTAAGTTTGGTTTAAGAAAAATAGTACAGCGACTTTATATTGACAGCAACTTAACACTGTTAACTGTTAGCTGATTAGAAGGAGCCTAACAAAATACAGCAGATTGGATACTAAGAAATTTCTTTACCTAGCCATTCCCAGGCTGGAAAAGTTGGAAGGAACTATCAGAACATCAAGCCTGGAGAAGGGGTGGGTACCCAGTATGGCATAAGCAGCTGAGAGGCACTGAGGAATTAGCTGAACCAAGTATTCTTCACAGCTTTCCATAAGGCACCAGGGAGCAAAGACTCGATAAGGAATGACTGCCTGCAACTTGGCAGCAGGATTTTGGAAACGGCAGGGATATTCCACATGACCACAGACTCCTTCTTGCCATCTGACAATACAAAACAAAAGAAAACAATACTTAATTGTGGTATCAGAAATGTGCACAACTGACTCTGCTAAGAGAAGGATACTCTCTAAATATCAGCAGAATTAATTTCCATACAAACCAGCTCATTTGCACTCTCACCCTGTTCACACGTGCAGCACTTTGAAACGCTCACTACTGCATCTGAGTCGAACTTACAACTTAAAGAGAGAGACTAGTTACACCTTGTTTTTATAACAGATATGCATCAAAAGAATAAGTCCTCAAAATATATGTAAAGAGAACTAATAAGAATACAAAAATATTTACTCAAGATTTCCTATTCAAACTTGGTTATGAAAATAAAATTCTATACATATTAACATAACATTAACGTAACTATTTTAGGTGCAATTACAATCTAATTCCAGGAAGGACTTTTTGCTGTTGTTGTTACTAACATTCTCCAAAAATTTAAACTAAATTTTATTATTATTGTTATTAAGTAAAAAATGCCAGTAGTTGTCAATTCAGGCTTATCATGCTAGACATTCAGTAATACCACATAAGGCCAACCTTACTTTACAGTACTTTTACAGGATATTTAGAGCTCTAGCTGGATGAAAGGAGGGGTAAATAAAATCTTTTCTAAAAACTGAGTCATATACCTTCACAATAAGTTACCTGCCCAAATATCTAAACAGAAATCAGCTTCATGTCTTCACCTGTTAACTTATGTTTTCTACAGTGCACAGCCTCTCCTTGGTTTGAAACTTCAGCTTAAATAATCTGGTTCTACTATGCCTCGACAGGCAAAGCACCTAGCATTGCCCAAAGCACTTATGCCTGGGAGATCACGCTGACACAGAAAACAAAATGATGACATGTAGAAAGGGATGAGATTTTGCTTAAGTATTAACACTTTAGCACCTTACATAAGTCTTTCTGTCAAAGAAGTGGACTCTACTTTCATTGACTACTTATGTAAAGAAATCACATCCGTCACTACACAATTTTTTTTTCCTATGGGTGCTTTAATCTAGTATATTTCTGCTCAAAAACAATGTCACTTCTTATTTTATTATCAGAGTTGAGATTAGGCAGGAGCATGAAAGCTAGCACCACATCTCTTATAAAAAATTGACAATTCCTTAACAACCATAAGGAGACATAAAGTTCTAAGCATCATTGCTCCATTTATAATTTGGTACAGCCTCCTTAGGTCAAACTCACTGACACTTGGATACAAATAATGTAATTGCTGTAAGTAATGGTGGTTTGGTGACTAAAATAAGCAACAATATCTGCTGTGCTAACTCCCAAATAAAGATTAATTGGATATAACTGTAAGAGCACATTTTTAAGGACACAGATTTTTATGTCCCAATTAGCTGGAAAACCTTATAAACACCTAGGGTCTCCTTTTGTCTATGTTAAATAAACACCATATTTGCAAAGGATTTTTGGATTTTTTGTCTTTTTTTTTCCCAAGATTTTGTTTCTTCCACTGACACTAACTGCTACAAATACATCACACTATGTGTCAATTAACTCATCCAATAACCATCACATAGATAAACTCATAACTATGACCATCACACTGATTAAAACTTCCACTAAATTTTGCTACAAAAAATTTAAAAAATATTTCCCTCTTCTCAGAAACTTTACAAAAACACCCAGAAACTTTCATTTGCTCTGTTCAGCACTGAGCCAGATTAATCTTTTGCACCAAAATCAATAAATTCCTATCACCAAATGCACTATACTTTTGAGAGGAATACATCTACAGTTTATTTTTGCAGTTTGTATTATAAACACATAAGTAGCCAAGAAATAAACACAAAGCAATTTCTAGAAGCTCATGAAAATTTTAAGCCCTTTAAAATTAGAACAGGCATTTCATATTGATCCTATATAAAGTATGAAAATTTCTATACTCAAGATTAATTAGTATTTTTTAACCAAGCTGCAAGTCATTAGAATGGTTCAATGTTTTTATTAAAAAAAAAAAAAATCCATATTAAGACCTCAAGTTGTAAGGTTTCAGTAGTTCCACTGTCTTAATGCTAACAAAGTATTATCCAAAACAGCTGTCAAAAAGAAGAGTAATTTTTAAGCAAAGTTTCAAACTGAGTAACAGAAAAATGTTACACAAATACTTATAATCTGAATCATCTTCTACAATGAAACAGCAATTCCTGTTGATGTGGGGAGAGCAGTGGATGTTTTTTGCCCGGACTTTTGCAAAACACTGACAACAGTTTCCCACAGCCTTCTCCTGGACAAACTAGCAACATACAAACTGGACAGGTGATCTGCAAGATGGGTAGAAAACTGATGTACAAGCCACACTCAGAAAGCAGGGATCAGTGGTTTTCACTAAGGCTAGCAGCCTGTCACAAGTGGAGTACGCCAGCAATTGTGTTGGGCCCCACACTGTTCAGCATCTTCACAAAAATTCTGGATGATGGGTTTGAAAGGTGTTAAGGTAGACACATCAGAAAGGAGAGCCATCTCAGAGACCTGGACAGGCTGAAAGGCTGGGGCTGTCAAGAACAGTGTGAGGTGCAGCAGGGACAAGTGCACACTCCTGCACCTGGGGTGACATCACCAAAGGGCCAGCACAGTCTGTGACCTGCCTGTCTGGGGAGCAGCCTTACTGAAAGGGACACGAAGCTCAGGGGACACTCACTTGAACATGAGTCACTGATGTGACACTGCATCTACAAAGGCAGGCTGGATCCTGGGCTGCAGCTGCAGGGACACTGCTGGAACAGGGACAGAACAGAGGCAGGATGGATCCTGGGCTGCAGCTGCAGGGACACTGCTGGAACAGGGACACAGGCAGGTTGGATCCTGGGCTGCAGCTGCAGGGACACTGCTGGAACAGGGACACAGGCAGGTTGGATCCTGGGCTGCAGCTGCAGGGACACTGCTGGAACAGGGACAGAGGCAGATGGGATCCTGGGCTGCAGCTGCAGGGACACTGCTGGAACAGGGACAGAGGCAGGCTGGATTCTGGGCTGCAGCTGCAGGGACACTGCTGGAACAGGGACAGAGGCAGATGGGATCCTGGGCTGCAGCTGCAGGGACACTGCTGGAACAGGGACAGAGGCAGATGGGATCCTGGGCTGCAGCTGCAGGGACACTGCTGGAACAGGGACAGAGGCAGGCTGGATCCTGGGCTGCAGCTGCAGGGACACTGCTGGAACAGGGACAGAGGCAGATGGGATCCTGGGCTGCAGCTGCAGGGACACTGCTGGAACAGGGACAGAGGCAGGCTGGATCCTGGGCTGCAGCTGCAGGGACACTGCTGGAACAGGGACAGAGGCAGGCTGGATCCTGGGCTGCAGCTGCAGGGACACTGCTGGAACAGGGACAGAGGCAGGCTGGATCCTGGGCTGCAGCTGCAGGGACACTGCTGGAACAGGGACAGAGGCAGATGGGATCCTGGGCTGCAGCTGCAGGGACACTGCTGGAACAGGGACACAGGCAGGCTGGATCCTGGGCTGCAGCTGCAGGGACACTGCTGGAACAGGGACAGAACAGAGGCAGGATGCATCCTGGGCTGCAGCTGCAGGGACACTGCTGGAACAGGGACACAGGCAGGCTGGATCCTGGGCTGCAGCTGCAGGGACACTGCTGGAACAGGGACAGAGGCATCACCACATTCTGAGCAGAACTTGTCAAGTAGCAGCTGAAGCATCATTCCTCCTGGGCCTCACAATTCAAGGAAGACACATGAGGCTCTAAAGGAGGGCCACAAAAATGAACAGAGGGCTGCAGAACCTCCCCTGTGAGCAAAGACAGAATGAGCTAGGCCTTTTCAGAGAAGGGGAAAGAGAACTTCATTGCAGTATTTCAGTACTTGAAGGGTATCCACAAAGAGCACAGAGTCGCTCTCTTCACAAGGAGCCACATGGCCAAGACAAGGCCAATGGGTGCTTGATATCTTCATCTAAACTCCCTCCATTGAAAGTATGGACTAGATGAACTTTTAAGGTCCATTACTGCCTGGGTTGTTCTGTGATGCTATGATATGAATTTGAAAATCTGAGTGTAATTTATGAGGACTTCAAGTCCCATGTCTGAGACTTCTGCTAAGGTGAATACATGTGAAAACAAATGCTATTTTCCCAGAAACTTGTTTTCTACCTTCAAACATTATTTTCAGGCACATATTGTTTTGCTCATCAACCACTCTAATAATTCAAACTGAATGAGTTTTGACTAGATTGTGAGGAAGAATGGATGATCTAAAATAACTGCATTTCTACTAGTTTGGTAAAAAACAGCTAAGAACCATTGGTCCAACTCTATTTTATGGGACCACTGAACTAGATCTGTACAATGAGACTGGAGCAGAACAAACAAGTAAGTAGGCAATAATGTAGTATGAGTCACTAGGGATCTAGAAAAAAGTCAAGTATTTTAAGAAACAAGACAGCACCTAGCCTTTCTGCAGCAGTGTTATGGATACAGGATACAAATCTAGCAGACAGTGGAATTTTCAAACCCTGTTGATCACTAAGCAGCTTGTTTTCACATAAAAAGAACCACTCCCATGAAATAATTCCTTTGGAATTATTTTCCTGTCAAGATTTTTCTGTTCAGATTAAACAAGTTCTATTTTGATTCCTGTGCTAATATGACTCATTTTCACATTCCACAGAGTAAATGCAAATGCTACCCATATATCCATTTTTTCAGTAATATTATAAACACCAACCTGAAATCAGTTTGGGATGATGGCAAGGAACACACAGTGTTTGTTTCAATAGCAGCTGTTTGCTTGAAGGACTGCTGTTTAACTTCCTGCCAGCACCCCACAGCAATAGTGAAGGTGGATGCTGGCATTGGCATAGACACATAGTAGTACCAGCTCAAGATACCTGTAAACAAATAACATTTGTACAGACTCATTACAGCACGTTAGGTACTTGGCATTTTCATGTACTTGAGATTTTGGGCCAAACCTCCCACCTAACATCCTGGTACTTTTGTGGAGGGAATAAAAATAATTGCCTTGAGACATATATTAACAGTTGTATGCAACCACCATGGATTCTGTGTTCTAAGTACTGCTTATGTGCACCTGCAACTTTGCTCTAACTGCTGATGTCTTTACCTGCAAATAAATCATACATAAATAGGATGTTGGTAATGCAATTTAACATGATTGTACTGTTACTGCCCAAGAATTACATCAGACATGAAATCTAGTAACAGCTTTAAATACATACTTATACATATGCAATATTAGAATTAAACTCTTTCAATCTAGTATATACTATCTTAAGATTTTGTCTTGTTTGTATAATCTCACACAACTCAAAACCTTTTCTTTTTATTCTGGGTAGTACCAGCTACTGATAATAAACTGATAGCAAGTTTGAACAAATAACAGTAATGCTTGTGAATTGGACCCAGCTATTTGAGGTACATAATATGTCAACCAGGCAGTATGCAATCAAAGCTTAGACACAGATTAAATACTACCCAAGTCAGCAATTTGGTCACGAAGGTGCTAAAATATCAGAATCTATTAGGAGGTAAAAATATGCTAAGTTTTATCCTTATATGAACACAATGTAGGGACACAAGGAGTGTGGTTTAGGATTACTGTATGTACAACACATTTTTATGAAGTGGAGGATGTTTTAGAACAAAATACTTTTCATTAATATAAATGTGGCTTAGATATTCTGTTTGTCCCTTTAAAAAATATATATATTTTAAGAATCACATCCACGTATTCATTTATGGTCATAATACAGTTACTACACCATACTAATAGATTAATTCTTTTGAAACGAGCCTAGCATGAGTTACAATCATGTGCAAATTACTGTAGCTAGGGCAACGGTGGAAACATACAAACTGGAGTTATTCTGAGAGAATCTTAGTACTTGTTTTTTTGCAAAAGTATTCTGACTAGGGCTATGGAACACTACCAAAAGAGAAAAAAAAAAGAAGAAAGACCACAACTAAGTGGAGACCACAAGGCACAGAAGAAAGGAGATAGAAACTGCTGTAAAGCAACACTTGATTTCCGACCTTAATGGCCAAAGAAGGTCAGGCTGTCCAAAGGAGGGACAAAGAAAAAAATCTTTTGTTTAGTCCCAACAAGTTTTCCACCTTCTATTTAGTATGAAAAAACAATACCATTTGTGAACTCTTCTGAGAGGCAGATGAAGTTTTGCCTCTTATATGCACTATAAACCACTTGTACTCCTTTGCCCCATTCCACTTTAGGCAACATCCACCATCAAAAACCTTTTGTCAGCATTGTCAGGTGAACATATTTTCCTGTAATTTTTCTAATCTCCTGTCAGTATGTAAGCAGAATGGACTTATTTTTTCCAAACACATTAAGGAGGATAGTTTTGCCAAATTTTACTCTGCCTTTTAAAAAAAAATTATTATTATTATTATTATTATTATAAACTTAACAAAACTACAAATAAGCCAAGACAAGCAAATGACACCTTGAGAGAAAAAGGTCATCTGGGGCAGCAACAATATATTATTTCAGAATACCAAATTGCTGATGTCCAGATTTTCATTGATAGACTGTGCTAGAGGCCCAAGCCTGCACACACTATAGTTAGTAACAACTTTGCCACTAACTTACATATATGCAGGACAAGCCTGAGAGGTTCTGCACTTAGTGTTGCATCTAAAGGCTATAAAGCATTACAAAATGCTCCATGTAGTTATGTCAATTGTAAATTCTTAAAAATTAAATAACATCAGAGAAAACTGTAAACAAAAAACTGTCATGTTTTCAATTATGTTCTGAAAAAAACATGAAAGTCAAAAAGCAGTTAGAGAAAACCGTTCCAAATGGCAAAAGGTATTAAGGAGAAAGCTATCACAACTGTGAGATTGTCTAAAAGGAAAGGGTGTTGGCCTGTACTAGGCAAACAGAGATCAGAGTGTTACAGTGAGGAACAAGTTCAATAAGACAGGCTACAGCAAGCAAAAAGGGTTTTTTTCTAAAAAACACTCCACAAACAGCTTGAACACAATGTCTAAAAGGAATGGCAATCAGATTAGCAGTCCAGAGAGAAGAACAGCATGTACTGCATTCAGAAATTTATACAAATTAGCAATGAACACACGCTATTTAGAGCTGACCTGATGCAAAAAGAGTGATGGTACCAAAGCCCCTTTTACTTTGCATGGCTTTTAGAAATCATGTGAACTGTAGATCATCCCAGAGCAAGATCCAAGTTTTATGGTCTCTGTATATCCACCTAGGGCTCAGTCCATTTCCTGTAGTGGTTTTTGATGCCTTCTGCATTCATACTCGAGAACTATGTAGAATACCTATTTATTTATCCTACATTTGTTGACTGAAATCACATGCACGGGCATGACATAGAAGCATAGAATCCTTCGGGCTGGAAAATAGTGTGTTTGCTTATCAGTGACTGAAAAGTTCTTTTTGCTGGCAGAAGTTCTCTCTGGAGAGAACCATGAAGCAATGTTTCAAAGACAGCTTAATTAACTCATGGACTTGTGTCTTCTCTCACAACCAGTAAGATTGTCTCCCAGGCTGACCTCTCCCATAACTTCTCTTCCTTCCTTTCACTGTCTTCACGTCAGTGGGCTCAGTTCTGTTTTCTTCCATCTGTATCCTATGATCTATCCCAGCACACAGGTTGGGATCACAAGTTTCACTCAACTCCTATTCACTGCTCTCCCCATCCGCTGGCTACGCTGTGCTTTTCTGTGTCAACCTTGGAGACAGCTCCATCTCTAGGACAACAGAAAACACTGCAGCTGAAACGGGGATGAGATGCTCCTTACTAAACACAGCATTTCCTACCACAAAAACATCTTCAAACTAAGCAAAAACACATTGGGAAAAACAAGAGCTTGGGCTGGGGTTAGTCCATGGGAAAAATAAAAGTAGATCACCCCAGTCCTTCTACTTGTAATATAATTTTAAAACAACTTGATTCCTACATATAATTATTTTTAGGCAATAATAATATTTTCAAAACATTTTGTTATTTTCTCTACCCATAACTGAATTTTTTTTTCAGTTCTGCAAAGCAAATCTATTGTGCCATGACTGCACTAATAACTGTCGATGCAGCAACAATCACCTATTCTATGAGATGAAAGTGAAAAACTTTCCATGCAAACATTTAACAAGAGCAGGAAATTGTAATCTATTTATAATTGTGCAAAAGAACAATTTTAAGATCGTTTATTTCTCTTACTTGAAGTAATAATGATGAATGATGTAATTACTTCCTAGAATTTTTAATGCATTCAGCTATCTCTGAAATCATTAAAATTGTTTGAGTCCTGTAAAGCTCATTATAACTGAAAAAAAAAAAAAAAAAAGCCAAAGCTATATCTGTTAATCCCAGATGCAAGAACATCATGAACATTTTTACTTACCAGTGTATTTTTTGTCAAATTTGCACTAACACAAACACCACAAAATATACTATTTACTGAAAACCAAAAAAGTTCAACTACCTCCATGGAAAAGGAGAGATAGTCCTACACAGTAACAGACATACAAGGTAAGTGCTAATATATAAACATGCAGCTACATAAGTAGTTATGTAAAAACTACTCTTTGGAGCATCTGGATTAAGAATCCTCCAGCTTTCTGAAACTCTTTAAATTGTAGTGATTTTCCAACCTCGTCTGAAAACCAGAACTCCCCACAGAGCTCACTCACAGTCATGCCAGAGCATTAGTTCAGCACTGGCTCAGAGGGATGAGCAGTGCATGACAAGCTCTCAACTACCCTGCTGTAGACCCTGATACATGCTGGAGATCAATCGACACAAATAAGGCACTCTTTTGTTTTGCCTTGTGGAAAGTGAGGAGCACAAGCAAAGGCAACTGTTGCTGCTGCTAACTAAATCCCAGGACCAGTGGTTCTTCAGCACTCTCTTTTTTCTCAGTACCAGTACACTCCTCACTCACAGTGCAGATGTCAAAACAAGATCAAGGATTACATAGTAGTGGAGTAACCACACAAAAAGCAAGCCAGCCTGTTTCACACTTAATGGCTGAATATCTACTTCTTGAATATGAATTGAACAAATGGAAAGGTGTTTGCGACTAAATACATTTGCAGCTTCTATGTGTTATAGTAATGTGCTGAAGGAAAGTGAAACTGACAATTACAGAAAAATAAATCTAATGTTTAAATGGCTCACATTACACACACATGTAGTGTCAAGCTTTCTCTCAAAGGGCATTATTAATTCCATTTTTCTGATCAACTTCTCTAAGTCTCCATAAAGAATGCAAGGTATTTTAAGCACTATTGGTCATACTCGAATAGTTACATTTCTATTTGTATTCTGTCACTATTTTCAAACAAACATGGCCTCCCTCTATTTCAAATTACAGGATCAAACAGTTTTGTAGGAGGCAGAATGCAAAAATGGCACATACAGGAGGAAACACACTCTTGCCAAAACCTGCAAATACAAGTGTTGAAGGAGGAATCTGCATGGGAGTACACTTAGACCAGGTATGAACTGGATTACTGCATCCATACATGTAGAGATGTGTGTCTGTGAAGCAGAATGCGGATCTCTAAAGGCTTGAAGGAATCAACTTTGCTTGCTATTCTCTTGCTGTCTGCCTGCACACTGGTTTTAAATGTGAGTTTTAAAGAAAAAATTATTCAGCTAACTCGTAATTCTATTCAGAACAATTTATTCTCAACTGCTTACCAAAATGCTAATTCTTTCCAATAAATTGCATTTTTAAAAAAACTAGTTTTATTCTGCCAGTTATGTATTATTTTATAAATATGCACAGCAATATTGCACATAAATATTGCACAGCAATAGCATACTGTATGTCAACAACTTGGCAAACTTAATTAAATTGAAGCTACCCTGAAAGGCTTTCTGCTGTGCAAAGACAAAATTTCAAGAGGGATTTATTTAATATACCCTCCAGAATTGCCAAACAACAAGATCTATGTGGACAGGTTATTTAAAACAACAAAACATTTCAGACTTTTTAAGTCTTAAGAGTCCTATAATTACACTCATGATATGACAGAATGGCTGCCTCTAATCACATGCTGAACTACATTAAGACTGGAGAACTAAAACTGAAAGATAATTATCTATCAAGGCCTGAAGTCATTGAGAGCCTGATAAGGTACTTCATCTATAAAACTCAAGTTTTAATAAAGACGATTTATAAAAAAGTGAAATCTAGATTTGGAAACACAGAGGGGGAAAAAGTAAGCAACACAGTGAAATGAACAAATACAGATATTTTGAATAATTTTGAAGTTATCCTGAGGCCTTGAGCAGGCAACTTTTCCACAGAATGGCATGGAGATTACAGAGAGACATGGAAGTGTTTTTAAGGTTAGGAACTTCATTCTTTCACGAATCATGTATTTACGAAGCTTGATTTCTAATTACAAAAGTATTGAAAAGTATTTGTCTTGAAAAACATATTTCACCTTCTTGAAGCTGGACTGCTTCTGCTGAGTTTTCACCACTCATTAACACAACAAAGCCTGCAGCTGTTCGGACTGAGGCTTGCCACGTTGACAACGCAATGGGTGGCTCTTGGCATGGGAAAAGGGCTCTGTTGTTTATTGGTGATCCCATTGTATAAACACATGGCCTAGATGGAAGGAAAAGAGATTGAAGTTGGAATTGCAATAAGAAAGACTGAATTAAGCTCTATATAAAAAAATCAAAGACGCTGTTGTACTGAGGTGGTTTCTTTCTTTAACTTCAGCTCTGCAGGTTTCAGACCTGTATGACACGAACAAATCAAAGTGCAATCTAAGTCACTTAAGACAAGAAAAGCAAGATTATTACAGTATCTTCAAACTAGAAAAGACTAACTCCAGTCTTTTCTCTCTTCTGCTTTTGCTTGAGTCTTCCAGTCTCATACAATAGCTTCCAGTTAAACCCACAGGTCAAAGAAAGCTTCTATGTATCTTCTGGCGATGCCATTGCAGGGATTAACCAACACCCGTGACACCTCCCTGCTATCATCCCTGTAGTGCCTTCACCATCATGAATCCAGTCTCCTAGATTAACAATCTAGAGGCTCATGCAAACTCAGCAGTAGATCTAGTTATGAGTCTTCCTTAGGCCAAGCCTCAATAAATCCTGACATTTTTACATTGAATCTTACAGGAAACTCACACTAGCTCACCTTTCTTTGGGAATTTCAACCACAGGGCATATCACAAGAAGAATTAATTTCTATCCTTTCAGCTTCAGCTTCCTTCTTACTTCTTACATTGCAATCTTCCTTGTAGTACTGCTCTTTTTGTAGCAGTAATCACCCCAATCCTCTCCCCAACAGAACCTCACAGTCTACTACTCCCTTCCAATTTCAGCTGCAATATTTCATGCCAGTAAATTTCTTACTAGTCACTTAGCTACAGCTGGGAAGGTAACAAGGTCTTTCATTAGCTCTTTCTAACTTGCTATTGCTGGTGGATCTTCCTGCAAAACAGGGATGAAAACTGCAGTTTAAGTAGGCACATTGTTAACATATACAAGCAAAAAAGAAAATAATCCAACTTCCCCTGTCATGCACCACAGTGAATAAAGTAGGACCTGGACACTGAGTGAAGCTCAGATAACTGCAGTGGAGAGAAAGCCAACTGTTTATCTTTTAACCAAAAAAACCACAATATACAGCTAAATGTGACAGACCACTAATCTGCATGGATTTCTAATTAACTTAGTTGAAATTAAACTCCTAAAACTGAATTTGTAACCAACTCTGATATACAAAAAATAATTGGCTTTTCTCTCATAAAAACAAAGAGTGCATGGCAGTGAGCTCAGAGGAAAAATGAAGAACGTGTTTTTTCGCCTTTCAGAAGGCCTGCTTCCTCCCAGTAATGTTAGTCAAGAGCTACTGGGCTTATCATTTACCCTAAAACACGTATGTGCTGGTGTGCTGTTTTCACATGGAGGGGGTAGCTGCCTGAGGGAAGAGCACAGGGCCCGGGAACAGGAGGGCTGTCCCCTCTCTGGGAGCTTCCCCTGTGGGCTGCAGGGACCAGTCAGAGAGCTGGTTCTAGCAGATGACAGCTTGGGTAACAATTAAAAAGTTATTTCGCTTTCACAAATCACATTGGTAAACTTAAACCAGTCTCTTTTGGCTTCTAGCCTCCGTGGAGTGAGGTAGGCTCTGGTGGGGGCCTCAGCCCCGCTCGGCTCCAGGCTCGGCTCAGCTCCCGCTCATCTCGGCTCTGGCTCTGCTCGGCTTGTCCTCGGCTCAGCTTGGCCTTAGCTTAGCCCTGGCTTGGCCCCGCTCGGCTCAGCCAAGCTTTTCCCTCTCCATGCGGCATGGCCAAGCAGGGAATGGGGGAGCCACCGAAACCCTCTCCCTTCCCCCCTGCTCTGAGAAGAGAAGCCGCCAGCTGACCATGCGGTGAAAAGAAGTCCAGCCTTTTCCACATGGTCCCTGCAGCCACGTTTTTCCAGCATGGCCTGGCCCAGCTCCTTCACTTTCTAGATCCAATTTTAACCCTTTTAATGCCTGGATGAGACTACAGACCTCCTGAGCTCCCCAGAATGAAAAGAATAAAGCAGGGAGTCGGCTGAAGTCAGTGAAATGAAAGCTACGTTTTCCAGATGGGAAGAGATTGAAGAGATGCCACTGATAAGTAGCTGAAAACCTCTTTTTGTGGGCTATAAGGGGACTGTGACTACACTGAAATTCCTTTAAACTGTGAAATATACTTGGGGAGAATAAAGTGCTTGAGAGAAGAATCTTTTGCCTCAAGGGAAATGGGGCTCTTTGTTTTGGGACTGGAAATATGGACAGAGACATTTAATAGAAAAAGAGATGAAGAGAATTTTGTCTTTCAGCAGTTTGGCTTTAAAATGAATACCCCAAGTGTGCAGCATAACCCATAACACAGCTCTGGAGGGACTGTGGTGATGGGAGGAAATTCATAGTTCTCTGGGCGGACGCAGATTGTGAAGGTGAAGACATGCCCCCTAAACCTAAACCTAAGCCAAAAAAAGAACTTTTCTCTCTGGAGTGAAATGAAATTATTATTTAAGTAGATAACTGACTGAAGTGTTCTCTTCAGTCAAGTGTATGTTGCTATTAAGAAATGTGTAAGATGAGGGAAGGGGGATGAGGGAATAATCTGGAAATCTTATTCTGAATTTCTTTTTTTGTGTTATTAATAAATTTCTTCTTATACCCTTTTAAATTTTAAGCCTGCCTTGTTTTTGCTCCTAAATCCTATCTCTAAAAGAAATTAAATATATTAAAATTGGCAAATCCAAGTCAAACCCTGACAGCTGGGAAGGCATGAAAAGGTAACTTCTCATTCACGAAAACTTCATCAAAATACATAGGTTTATAAAAAGAGATCCTAGTAGAGGAAACGTGGGATTAGTGACCACTGCTACACATATTTTCCCAAAGATTTGCCATGTACTGTTTTACCAGGTGCCATTGGTACAATCCACCCTCAGGAGTAGTATAGGGGATCTTCATATTCTGTAGAGGGAAATGCCACAATGAGAGAGGAAACTGGCTGGCTGGCGAAACAGTGCTAAACTAAATGTCATAACACCGTGTCAAATTGTCAAATACAAAATAAACATTACAGAGAATAGATGCTACCAAGAACATTAATGTCACCTGCTCTCAGAGAGCATAAGGTATTTTACAGATAATGTCAATACCATTTTGCAGATGGGGAAAATGAAACTCAGTGAACAGATAATCTTAGTGCTAGCACTTAAGCTGCTCCTTCAGGTTTAGTTCTAGGCCTCCTACACCAGTAGCTTTTTTTCCCCCTAAAACATTTTAATCCTAAAATACACCCAGGAAGGTCACAAATCTCTGCCTCAAAGGTCCAAGTAGAAAGGGAGTTAAGTAAGTGGAGAAAGACTGGTCAAGTACATAATCTCTTATTCACAACTATTCTCTCTACTCCTCACCCATTTTAACACAATTTTTGTCCAGGTATATTTATTAACTTCATTACTTCATACCTTAATATACCCAATTATGTCAGTCTGCTAAAATAAATTAATAATCAAACATGTAAGTTCTAAATTTTTAAAAGAAACTTTCAGAAGAACAATCATATCAGCCTTAAATTAGATATTTGCTATATTATTTCTTTTACAGTGGCAATTTCTTTCCAGAGTATTGGTAATAGTGTAATGTTACTTTAGGATATCCACTGCAGCTGATAATTGTCTTTGTTTGGGGTCAGGTAGCACAATTCCAGCTAATAAGAGGACCAGAAATATAATTCTTATCCTGATATAGATGAGTTTCTTCATTTGATCCAGAAAAACAACCAGCTAAGCTAAGCACATGACAGAACAGCAAAAAATAATTACGTTTAAACTGCTTTTGTCAATTGATACCCATATTTGCCCTTTTTTTAATCATTTATCTCATTTAAGAAACTTCACACTTCCTTTCCTTTTTCTACTTCCCATCCCCTCCACACCGGTATTTAGCTTTTCATGTTCTTGTAATACTCATATCATCTACTTATGTAATACTTATGCCAAACATGATCATTGCCAAGATAGGTTTCAAGTGTTAAGAAAATTTCATGCAGCAAAAGAAAGATAAGCAGAGAACTCAGATTATTTGTCTAATTACTTGTTACACTGGAAGAACAAGCATCCATAAAACATTGACAGAACACAGAAGTGACATCTCTGGCCATGTCTCTGGACAACTTTATGACAAGTAAAAAAATAAAAAAAAATAAACAAGAAAAAAAAATAGGAAAACTCTGAGTACAAAATGAATGGATTTTACATTCCTGCAAATGTGGAAGGCAACAAACAAATATTTGTAAAAAGTTTGAATTATCTCCTCTGAATCAGTTGCCCTAACTAAAAGGAAGACCATGAGAAATATGGGTAAATGTTCCCAGGTGAACAGCCACCCAGACTCCCAAAGAAATCAAGTACTACTTGAGGTAACATTTGCTTTTGCCCCAAGAGGAGATTAGGGACTGTCTGTTGTTCAGTAATCTCTGATGAAAATTTGATTCACGCAATTGTAACTCATCAGTCATCCACATATCTTTACAAAACAACAAAATCAATTCAAACCAGCTCTTGGCAGATCTCCCTCTATATGTAAGCATATCCCCTCTAATAATGAATTAACTATCTTCAAGCTAATAATAAATGTTCAGTTGATAATCTATTCTCTGAACAGAAATCTGCAGGCCTTGAGATACCTGCCATCAAACATCTCAAACATAGCCTAAGGCTCACCCATGTAAACCTGTCTGAGGTTTCACCAAGGAAAATTCCCAGCACAGAAACGCTATCCCTTTCCTGTATTTGAAAAACTACATTCCCTGTTTCTGAAAAGGCTGTCTCCATTGAAGGATGTTGGGGGCACCCTCCTTCAATACAAGGCCAATCCCTGTAAAAGCACTGCTGTTTGCAGCTCTTCCTTACTCGAAATTATACTGTAGAAGCACCAGGATCATCTGGCATCTAAATCACAAGAATTTTCTTTATTCTGCCTTATCAGTTTACATATCTGCAAGGTGCCAGTGACTGTCATCAGATTCCATCAGATCAGGTATTCTTGTTTACATTTTACTATTGAAAAAACCACCAGTCAATAACACCCATGTTTCACATTGTCTTCCTTTTAGTTAGGACAACTAATTCAGAGGATATAATTTAAATTTTTTGAAAATATTTGTTTCTTGCCTTCCACATTTCAGGAATATCAAATCCATTTACTTTGTACTTGGGGTTTGCCTACTTTTTTTGATTGGTTTTGATTTGTTTTTTGGGGGTTTTTGTTTCTTTGTGCTTGTTTTGGGGGGGTTTGTTGGCTTTTTTTGCGGTTTGTTTTGTTTGTTTGTTTGTTTTATTTTCCGTTCTATTAATATCATTTGCCAGTCTTTAGAAGTCACTGCATACCACATGAATAGGCCAATGAACCTCAAAATGCTGCATTAAGTACTCAAATATTTATAATACCACGTTCCCATTACTGGGAACAAAATTAAACAAAATAACAGCAGAGATTCCTAACAGCTGAGGACGACCTCTTAGGATTTGGTCTATGACCTATCAGGGTCCTGGACTATCTTATTCTACCTTGCCTATGAAGAAAACCTAATTCTTTATTCCCTTCCTGCATTTCCAGCTTCCAAGAGCACTGCTAACTCATGCCACTGAAAAACAAACATTTATTTTCATTACACATTTTCTAATTTGTAGCAAATAACTCTACCTTCCAAACTAACCTCAGCAGTATTTTCCAAACACATCTTATTCTCTTCTATTCTCTTTCCCCCTCTACTTACTTTCAATTAGATTAGCTCCCTAACATGCCTTATGATCCAGCTGTACACACACCTGTGTCATCATACCAGTGATGGAAGGAACTAGTATCCAAGTTTACAAAGGTCAAAAGTGTCCCTTTCATCAAGTGTATTTTGGTAGGCTTCCTGTCTTTCCCTTATACTTTCCCTCCTTCCCTCTTTCCATTAGCACAAGTTAGCCCAGTGGCTGCCTTTTTTGTTTGGCCCCACAAGCTCAGACTCAGGGAAATGCTGAAATTCCATGTATTCAGCTCTTTGCTGCAAACAGAAGTATGTCCTGCTGTGATAGCACATTTGTATACACATATCTGATCTTGCCTAAACTCATCCCACAAAGCTTTGTTTCAACTACTTTTTTTGTGTATTATAATACATCATTCTTTGAAACAAATAAAATGGAAGTCTTGATAAAACTATGCATAGGCTAAATTTCAAAACATTGCACTAGTGTTAAATTACAGGAAACATTGAAATGGTGTGTACTTTGTTATTTACTGTTCTTCAGGGTTGGAACCACAGTATAGAGTCCTTTGGCAAAGAATTTGACATCTGAAAAAAAGCCCCAGATACATAATTTGGAACAATTTGAAGAATCCTCCTATGACAATATGAGATTTACCACTATGCCTCTGGGCTCATCACATATAGAATTTGATTTTAAAAATATACCAAGAAAGATTCTAATGACTGTGCTATGAAAACTTATTTTCTGACAAGCACTAGTTTTTGGAATACCCTATATACAGGCCAGGAAATAAAGCAGTTTTTACTATTTTAAACCATCAAACTGCTGGATCCACATCGAGCCGGCTTTTTCTGCTCCATTATTGATCCATAAAATACCATCCATTTGTGTACAACTGCCATTAAATGTCACCAGAGTAAAAACGATGCTTTGCAGTGAAAGGGTTATGAAGAGTCAAACTTTTCATTATTTAGATGCCTAAAAGAAACATTCAAATGCTCAAAGCACACAGAGGAGGAGTCCTATACCAGCTGAGTGTTGCTAACATTATGTATTAGTGCAGGTAGACACAGACATGTGCTCATGGACAATTGCCCTACCTTTTCTTGCAGTCAAAATTCAGAATGTTCAGATAAAAGGGTACTATATAGAGTTACATGTGGGACCATATTTACAGGAAAATGGACATGTACAAGATGACCCAGCCTAACCTTCTGAAATGGGTAATCTCTGTGGCTAAAAAAGCTGATGGTATAAGAATGAAGAAGAAGCAGGAAGTTGCTGACAGAACATAGGGATGTCCACCTGAGTAAAAAAAAAAAACCAATTACATGACTATAAAAGGTGTGTGCTTGTCTCATGGACAATATCAAGCTACCAATCAAAAGATGAATGGACAAAGTGGAGCAACCAATAAAACAATGTGTGACTGCATAATCAAAGATAACGAGTAAATATACACAACGTTTAAAGACACAACAAACGGCTTTTGTTTGATTCATGTTGAATCGTGCAGAGTCCTTTGTCTTATCTCCACAGTTGCATTCCGAAACTCCAACCAAAAGTAACTCCTCAGAGAGCAAGGAAAGGAAGGGAAAGAAATAAAGAATAGGATTTAGACATTTCTGGACTTGATGGTGCTTACAGGTAAGTATAAGAATTCCGTAGGCACCACAAAAACAATCAAAAGGCTTCATTTTCCTCACCAACATAGATGTTAGTGAAAATACTTAATTTATATGAATGTAACTGAAATAAAAGCTAATAAATAACCTTTTACCTAGAAATTGGAATGAAAAGCAAATACTCAATTAGGTCAAATTAGTTCCTTGTCTTCCAACTTTGTTCCTGCTTCTTAGACATTGTAAAGAAATAATAGCCATTAAAATCCACCTTTCAACATTGCAATAAAACAATTACAGTTGTAGAACTCAAGAGTGGATTGTAGTTTCCCTTCTATAAAAGGCTTATATTGAAGATTTCAGTACAATACCACATCCTTATCACTAACACTAGATATCATGCCAATGCTACTTTCAGTTTCCAGTTCATTTGCTATCATCAATGTTCTTAACATTATAGATGAAGGAGATTTTTGAAAGCTGATTATGAGAGACTAAACAGGAAAAGACTGTATTTCTAAGCCGATTACAATATTGATAAAGGACTAATTGTGAAGTAATTCTATTAAACGTTATGTATATTGAACTTTATGCTGTGTAAGCCCGGAAGGAAAAAGATCACAAAGTAACCTGTCATTCATACCTTTTCTTTCCCTAAATGATAATTTCCCATTCCCTGCACACACTTGTGAAATACACACAAGTTATTTACTCCCACTCTGAAAGAGCAAACACAATCATTAAGACAGGCCTGAGATCTTCAAGTCCATTAAGGTTTCATGAACAGAGAGACTCTGTTCTTCTACAGGACAGCAAACCAAGGGTGAAATGAAAACTGTGGATGAATGTACTCATTGTCTTCACAGCTGCTCAGCAATTATGTAATTCTCCATTCTTGCACATATTTAAATTTACTGCATATAAAGCTTTCAGCAAACAGTTACATACCTGCCACTCTGGTCTGTGGTCCATGTAACAGATCTTCCCTCTGGTTTGGTTTTGTACCAAATTCTTATTGCATGGGGAAAGTCTGCCGGAGTCTGAATTCCTGACTTCCTTATCTCCAAGCTCCAGGTGCCAGTACTAAACAGAAGCTCTCCACAGCCAGGTGCCTGGCTACAGTGAGTAAAATAGTATAGCTGTTCCTTCCAGCGATCTGCAGGTAAAGTCACAAGTTCATGTACAATCTGATTCCTGAGATTTTCCACCTCCTTGGAAACACCAGTTAGCTTGACAGACCTTGTAAATTTTTCAATGCCGGACACAGCAGCAACATCTACTTCTTCAACCTTTAGCACAGATAAATCACAGCAATCCAATACCAGCAGAAAATCCTTGTTTCCATGATTCTCTATGTCACTGCAGTCCTTTGAACTAGGAATCCCAGAAGCCTGTTCATTGTTGCTATGGTTACTATTTTCATCAGAAGTAGCTTCCTCTTCTGTACCACCAACAGCAAAATCATTATATTCCGTTTTAGATGAGCAGGTACTCACATTTATCACAGGAATGTGGCAGGGTTCAGATGTCCTCATTTTACAGGTTTCATCAAACTGTGACTGGCAGGATTCCTTGCCAGCACTGCTGGTTTTCTTGTACTGGCTCCCAGTCTCAAAGAACAAAACTATGCTGCCTTCAATAACTTTACTTTTAAAATCCACATCCAAGTCCAATACATAGTGCTTTACAAGCATGTAGCTAGTGTTTGCCATTAGGGGCAAGTCATCCTTCATGGGGTCTAGCTGTGTCTCCATGTTCACCTGCCGGGCAACAGCTTTACAAAGCCTTAGACAATTCTGATATATAATGCCTCCAGAAGGAGAATATTCAGCCTCCCAGCACCAAAATAATTTTGAATAAGATTGGAATATCAAAATTGTAGTTTCTCCACTTCTTGCATTCTAAAAAGAAGAAAAAAAAAGAAGGAAAATAATCTCACAACCATTTCTGAAGTGCACTGATTCTAAATCTATTCAAAGTTCAGCTGCCTTTATCAAAGGGTAATTGTATCTCTACACAATGGCATCAGGCTAGAATGGCATCTGCTTGCTTCAGGATTTGTGTCAATGACCAGTGGCTGTACTTTTCAGATAAGAACTCAAATGAAACTATTTTGATACAGCTTTTATAAACCGATAGAAACAACCAAATGTATCAAAAGATAGTGATATATTTCTGCAGGATTTTAAATAAAAAGAGTAAGTCTAAATCACCTCATAGGTCTTAAATTTTTAGAGTAATAAATTCCTATATACAATGCTTGTCTAGAGATTAATATACTTTCCAAATTACAACCACACTTGTATCACCATTTACAAGAAAATGAGCCAGTTTACAAGGAGTGCATTCCAAGTATTACTTGGAGATTGCTCATCAAGATTTTTTAAATCTATAATTAAATACTTACGGTATATAATTACATTTTTGTAGCAGGCAACTCACTCAGAATAGCACCTTACAGAGAACAAAAAATCTTTTCACTGGAAAATACATAAATACCTATAAAGGTACAAAAATATTAAAATGCACCAACATTTGTTGCAACAACAGGCAGAAGTTCGTGACAAAGTTAAACAGACATGCATTCTCTTTTTTGCTATGACCATTGAGCCAAAGTCATGCACGTTTAGCCCACTTAAGTTCTTTCTACTTGCTTTCTAGATAAGGGATACCAGATGATGAAATACCAATGCCATTTCTCTGCCTGCCATTTCAGTGACACCATGATAACCAGGTTCTAAGTGCCTTAAGTGCTTCTAAGTGCCTTAGGAGAGCAGATACTCCATTGGGACATTATTTCACAGTTGCACACCTCATCACATACTTTGCAGTCTGAAGACAACTTTTATATAGCTCTCAAAGTCAGCGCAGAGGGGAACTCACACTGCCCCCCAAAGACTCTCTGTATCATTTTTGTAGGAATCCTGGGCATACTATCAAACTACTATCATCCAGTGAAAGACTCAGGACAAGAACCTGCCCACACAGTTCCTTAAACCAGTTTCACACAAAGCACAAAAGCACAGAAAGCATCTCCCTACCTCCGTGGCTTTCCAGCTGTCAGAAACAGCTCCTTCAAGGCTGAGTTAGAATGCAAGCTGCAAAAAATCTTCCTTTTAATTTTTAACAATCTTTCAGTACTTCTGCAAACACACCAGAGGAGAAACCTCAGAAGATTCTCTTTCACTGCAATAGCTCAGTGAATTCAGGCAGCATAAGCAATGCTTCTATGGTGTCTGTGTGTAATACTGTGGACTGAACTTTTTTTTTTCTGAATACCAAAACCTCATGACTGCTAGCAGGTAAAATAATTACTGGTGGTAGAGAAAAGAAATAATGTGACTTGGTGGAGAAAAAGACAACATTGAAATAACATTCAAACACTGTTTTGCACAAACACATTTTTAGTTTGTAAATATTTATAATATAATACTGACACCTTTGATAAAATGTGAGTACTATCCTATGTTCACAATTGTAGGGAGGAGAGGCCAGCTTTGGGATGAAGATTACCTGCTATACCCCAGGTCCTAACTGCATGTGTACAGCAAATACAGGCAGCTTCTCCCTAGAGGGGCATGGAGAAAAGGCAAGCAAAAAAAATATTAAGCTGTCTTGCAAATACAACTATCCTCCATGCATTTCAAGCATTACACTGAGCTAATTTTCTAAAACTGGAAAAAGTGATTGGTTTTTATATTCTGTAGGGCTGGTTTTTTTGTTACTGAACTGAAACATTAAATGAAAAACGAATGAGAAAATAAAGAATAAGAACAAAAATACAAAATTTTAGGTATAAGAATACCAAAATATACTACCAGGAAACAGTGCTTTCTACACTTTCAATAGAAGGCCAGAATATTCTCTTTTCTTTAAGGCACTTTAAACAACACGAATGATCTTCAGCCACAGAATTTCACTATATATTTACTTAAATAAACCAAAAGGACTTAAACATACAATTAATTAAGTTTTCTGGCACATACATAAAATATTAATACAAAACATTTATCAACATTAAAAACAGTACCACATTCAAAGTGTGCTTTCATTATTTTCTCTACAGATATTAATTTACTCTAATTTAAAAGCTTTTTTGTAATTATATTTCAGAGGATTTAGCATGCCTCCTTGTGTGCAGGTAATGTTATCCCTCTATGCAGTAAATCAGCTGAGCACATATGCAATAAAATTCAGTCTCTAAAATTACAAGTCATTATAAAAGATGAACAACATATACTGCCTTTAAACTATTATTTTCCCAACTTCAGATTTGCATCAGCTCAAAATCAATAGAAGTATAATCAGTGCTAACACAAAGTATTTTCAAGATTTCTTTTTAAAGCATATATTAATAGAGCTGCAAAACAGTTGCGCATTTTAATCTTGTTTTATTTAACCTGCTTCATAAGCAAGAAATTTGATGTAAAAGGATCTTCTTTTTGAAAGCACATAACATTTATCCAGTGGGGAAAAACTTTTAAAAAACAAAACAAAATGAAAACCAAACAAAAATAAAACAAAAACCAAACAAACAAACAAACAAAAAAAACCAGAATGCCACAAAAATAAATAAACAAATGAAAATGTGCAAAAACCCAAAACAAACAAACAAAAAAAAAAATCACCAAAAACCCCCAACCAACCAAAAAGCTAATGCAAGGTTATCCAGAATCTAGAACAATTGAGCAGAGGTATTTTAATTGATATATATGCTAGTCATCTAGTTAGAAGCTAGAAATATAATCTAATGTTTCATTTGGGCTCAAAGTCACGTTACATAAAAATTAACTTCACATGAGATGAACAGATGCATTGCCATGAACAGCACTGCTGATTTTATGACATTCAAATACATGGATAAATTCTTGTGTCCCAGACAAGATGGGTATCTACTCCTCCTTCAGGCTCTGGGTGGCTTATCAAATATAGAACCTCAACCACCTCAGGAAATTATCAGTTTTATTCAAGAAGAAAAGACAGGAATTAACCCTTTATTCAGATACTGAAATAGACAGTGAACACTTAAATAGACAGTCTTTTTATTATCAAAGAAAAAGTCAAAGACGAGGGCACTGAATGACCCCGCACACAACCTCTGTAGCAATGAAACAAATAACACAGGAATCACATGAAAGCAAACCAGAAATAAAGCCAAGTGAAAAAAAAAATGCAAGCAAAAAAATGGTAAAGGAAGGATGCACTTCAGCAAAAGGACAGAAATAATAACAGAATGTAATATCAGAGTTAAAAGCTAATGAACTTTTTCACGAATTTTTTAAAAGTACCATTCTCAAAATATGTCACTGAACAGGACAAAATTATTTATATGTATATATTTTGTTATGTTGGAACCATATCAACTTTGTTACATTTGTTTAAAGTCTAGGTATCTGTACATTGGCTTTCATTCAGTAATGGTAGTTCAACAATGTTGTAAAACAACACGCTGATCCTTTGTTTGAAATTTAGCATCTACACTTAGACTGTCCCTCGGTGCAACATGACTAAACCACTGAGATGATAGACAGAGAAGGAATGTGTGGACTCACAGAAGCAAAAAGTTGTAATGACAGACTAGGACCAGTGATGAGGAAAAAGGCAGCTGTGAAACTATCTATATGTAAACCCCATGCTCTTCTTTATATAGACTGTGATATCCTTTCATAATATGTGATAATTCAGGGAGTTTAACTGAACAGGCTGTAAGTAATGATTTTATTTACCATTAGATTCCAGCTGCATTTGATTAAATATAACTTTAAATATAACTTTATAACTCTTCTTCAATCAAGTCTTCCCAAAAAATGTAAACAAATCATAGTATTAATGCCCCTGCAACATGATTACTACTGCAGCCTATCAAAATCCTAAGCAGAATCAGTAAGAGCTGCAATGCTATGCAAATTTGCAAGTCAAGCCTAGGTAAAAAAGGAAAGATTCCTTTCTACAAAGGACAAATTCTTTCCTACATTTTTTGCGACAAATTGAGTACAGACTAAGGTGGAGTGTAAAAAGTTAACTCCTAAACCATGTACAATCATATAACTAATTCAGACTAGCATTTGTCTTTCATTATGTATTTAATTTCATTTTTCCTTAACAGGTTAAGAGAACAAATCCTAATCATGGTGTTGATATAATACAGCAAACCTCACCTTCTGAAGCAAAACCCTTGCTGCACACCTTGAAGTTCTCTGCACATATTCGAGCTTTGTGTGTGGAAACAGTACATCTGTTACTACTGCTTCATAAATATGCTGTTCTGAGAAATATTCATCGGATTTGGTATGATAAGTTCTTTTACACATATATCAAGGTACTGGCATCACAGAAAAGATACATTGTTTTTGAGATTTTTTTTTTTTAAATACATATGGGCTGCATTTTGCCCATAATATGAGTAACTGGTTTTAATTTCTGTTCAATTAATGCATTTCACCTTTAGAAAATGAGGTTCACTAGCTGAACTCCAGATTAAGAAAAAAAAAAAATAGATATTGTAATGCTGCTACAAAGTCCTGGTGATCATTTCATAAACAGTGTTTCATGTCATACTTCTTTCACACAGAGATATTAAAAATTACTAGAATATTTTAAAGATAGACCTTAAATTCAATGCATCTTTCTTATTAAATGTACTTTGTAAGTACATTTTGTAAGTAATAAAAGTAATATAATTACAGGGGAAGCTGATTATTTGGTTATATGTTTCAATATTTTAGAATACAGATGTTCACAAAAGAATAATAACAGCAGATGGTGGCCAACATTAATAGAGTCAATCTTGATCACCAGCACATAACGGAGTTACACAAAAATTGCACAAAGAATGGGAAAACAGGAGAGATATGATCCTTCAGGGAATTATATTTGTGTAACATTGTTTTCCACTCAATACAAAAAGCATCAGCCTGAATTAGAAACACAGGTCTCTGAAAACAAAGACGAGGGAAAAAAATTTACAAGCAACATAAAACATGGTTGCAAAGTAGACAAGATTGAGCTTCCTAAAAATATCTGTAGAAAAAGAAGTTTCTTTTTTATAGGTAATACACAGTAACTCATAGTCTCAGGTTTTACAGTTAAAAGGAAAAAGAAAATAAAGAGATGGGGAAGAACTTGGAAATACAATTCTGTCCAGTGAAAGTTGAGGAAAAAACTACCAGGGGCAGCTGAACTACCGGAATACTCATTTCAAATGGTGAACCAGGAAGGGGAGGAGGAGAGCTAATATACAAAGGAGTCCAGTCAAACCTGCAAACAGCACACTAAAAAACTAGAGTGATCAGTTATGGTACCTGATATTGGTATTTCATTATTCCATGTTATTTTTAATGTTAATAGCTAGCTACTTCAGCCTAACTCTACTCTAACAGTAATAATCCAGATGAGAAAATTAGAAAACTCTCTGAACTTGCTGAAACATACATCAGAGGCACTACTAGGTGAAAGCAAGTGAAAGGTTTACAAAGTTTAAAAAAAAAAACAAACAATCCCACCTGGAAAAACAGAAGATTGGCATTATAGACAACTTCATAATGCAATGTCAGGAGCTAGAAACACAGTACCAAGAATGCACTGAACTATCTACTCCCTTTGCAAGCACATGCCTGATTTCACTGCATTCCTGCTACACCAGCCAGCGAAGGACTGCCTTACATGTGACACTGTCACAGCTTACATGACTGCCAAGACCAGGCACAAAACACAGTTGCCTCAGATAGTCCTGCATCCTGTCACGAAGGCACGTGCCAAACATGAAGCACACACAAAACACGTCTTTTTTCAGAGCTGGACGCTTTTCATTTCCAAAATCTAAGGAAACAAAAGTGAATGACAGAGAGTGCTAAACGATAGAAGATCAAGTCTCCGACCAATCCAAGCATCTACAGCTCTGTACTTGATACCTGCCAAGCCCTGGAAAACTCCCAACATGGAGTTGTTGCAAACATTTGAATACATGAACTGGTTAATGCCTTCCAAACCATACCACTGTTTTTTATTGTGAAAATCTGAGCTGCACAAACTCACACACAAATGCTGACACAAGTAGCAGGCATCAATCCCTAACGTGTTGCCCATTTCTATGTCAGCTTTTCTATTCTTCACACCTCACACAAACTCATTTCCTGAAATAACACTCCATTTAAGTAACTCCATCAAAATGTATGCAAATTGAGTTTTCCTGCATAATAAAGATGGTCAGACGAACCCTACCAATTTATGCTTGGCCTGTTTGAAGACAGGCCAGCAGCTAGAATAATCTGCTTTGATCAAAGTCAACAGACAAATAGCTATTTCCATGCACAGTCACTTGAGCATGCAGCCTGGCACATGCACCTGAGCTGGTAAGGTAAACTAATATCCTGATCTACAAACAAGGATCTCTGAAGCACAGAGATCAATCTGTTTGTGTTATGTACCCTTCAAATGGTGTAGAAGAATTTCAGTGGACACAGACTTTCCCTACAGCCACTGGCCAATATCCAGACAGATTTATGCACCAGCTTTCTATACCAGGAAAATAAAGCCGTGTTTGGACTCTTTTCACCTTCAGCCAAGCATGATTTTCTTCATCTGTACAAAAAATATAATTCAATTGCTTTCAACAAGCAGGTGTTAGAATTAAGGCTATAACACTCTCTACTCAGCATTTAAAGAAACTTTAAAATGAAAAACATTTTAGATATGGATTCTCTTTAATAATTAGAAGAGGTTTATAACTAATGCCCATTAAACTGCTTTCAAGACAGCTTCTTCCAAATCCAGGTTTATATATTTTTCACACAATGCAAGACAACAAGATCTGAATAAAAACTCAGTTTTGACCATCAGCATCAACAATAATTTTACTCTTTAAATAGCAAGTAATATGGGTACATTATTTTTGGTAATTACAAACTTTTCTTCCCCATACACACAAGATAAATACCTAAGAGATCTTAAGACTTTTTAAGGCAAGAATGGGTTCTATAGACGAAAGCAAGGCTTAAACAAACTAACATAAACATTTGCTCATGTTAAACTACTACAAAACAACTCACAGAAGAGAGCTTACAGACCTCGCCCTGTGTCACAAGAAAAACAGTGCATTTTGTAATGAGGCTTTGATGTGAAAATTAATTTAATCACTGATATCCCTTGATAAAACAATTGGTACCATTCCAGAAGTCTCCTTTTAAGTCTGAAAACTATAGGAATAAATATAATGGAAGACCTTCTTTACCAACTAGAACAGCAAGTTAGCGGCGAGTGAAACTTATTTCTGTGAGCTGAAATTATAAGCCAAGAGAGAAAACTCAGTCTTTCAGCTTAAATAAGAAGAGAAATAAAAAATAATAAAAAAAAAAGTCCCATTCTGCCCCCAAAATACTAATTCCCAATGAAAAACACCTAAGACTGAAAAAGAAGCATAACTTAAAAGTGGTAGAGCTAGGAAAAGTATCCTGATATTGCCCTTAACCCATCTTTGCCCCATTGACCATTATCTCTACTACAGTAAAGACCAAATACCTAAAATAATTAGAGACCAAACCTGTGTTTTACAATTTTCTGCCCCCAATTTGACCCTTACCTTGTTTATGGAAAAAAAACCCAAAACAACAAAACAAAAAAACACAACACCACCAACAACCCCACAAAAACAAAGCAAACCCCCTGACCAACATTTGTGTAAGGACAGAATTTTCCAGTTTTTATTTTACAAAATTATTTCAAAGTGGACATGGGCCTGGATATAGCCTAATTTGCTAAACCTAAGCCTGCCTGAAGAGGGACTATATGATCTTCAATAGTCCCTCCAAAGTGAGTGATTCTATAGAGATGCTGAAGAGCATCTCTAAAGAGGATGGAATTACCTTGGATTTTATTTCCACTCAAAATATGCAAGGAAAGGTTGTGTGTGACTGACTCTCAGGACATGGAGCATGCATGTCTGATGACATTCATACATAGGATGCACCCAGATAAAATCTGTGCTGGAACAGAATGACTGCTTTTGACTTAATGCAGCTGTTGCTAACAAATACCACCTACGGTGTCAAAGAACTAAATAGTTAGAGCTGGAATCAGAAAAAGTCTTTCCAATGTTGACACTGGCAAGCCATCTCAGCCATTTAACTAGACCTCTGCAATGTAAGCATTTTCCTGAGTAAAGGACCTAACACACAACTGAGCTGAAATCCTCACAGGAATTACACACCACCGTTTATTAAGACAGGAGTTTCACCTACATGTTTGCAGTGTTAAAGAGGCCAACGAGCGGAACAGTTCATTAATCAGCTTTGAAAGGGTCGAAGAGATCCACGCTTAAAGTTCTTTCACCAGAAGGCCACAAACCCAAGCTGCGTGAAAAAGGACAGCAGCGATTACCGGCCGCACGCTCCCTACTCTCTGCATTCCGCCCACTCCACTGCTCCCTGTGCTCCGCTGTTTGTAAGGAATCAGCAGCTGTTTGCAAGAACGGGCAGGGACGGGAAGCGCTGTCACTCCCAGCAGCGCCTCCCTCGCACGAGGCGTGGCGGGGCGGCGGGAAGCCCGGGGACGGGGGCACGGGCGGGGAGGAACACTTACAGCGGCGGCCACTGCCCCGCCGGCGTGCCGGCTCCCGGGGCGTGTGCGGGGACACACAGGGACACGCCGGCCCTGCCCGGCCCGCCAGCGCCCCAGCTCCTGCTGCTGCCGTCGCCGTCGCCAGCCGCCCGCGCCCGGCGCCGCGCCGGCCTCTCCGCCCCGCCCCTGCCCGGCCGCGGCGCCCGCGGATGAGCTCATCCTGCCGGGCCCGCCCCGCACCGCGGCCGCTCCGGGTATCCGCGGATGAGCTCATCCTGCCGGGCCCGCCCCGCACCGCCACCGCGCCGGGCCCCGGTCACCGGGGGTAACGCGTCGATACACCTGGCGTCGCCTCCCCAGCTAGAGCTTCATCTGGTGCATTGCAAGTTGCCCTTGTGGCCAGGAGGGCCAGTGGTGTCCTGGGGTGCATCGGGATGAGTGTAGGAGAAGGTTGAGGGAGATGGTGCTGTCCGTCCACTCTGCCCAGGTGAGACCGAACCTGGAGCGCTGTGTTCAGTTCTGGGCTCCTCAGTAAAAGAGAGACCAGGAGCTAAATGAAGGCGGTCCAGCAGAGGACCACAAAGACTGTTTGGGGTCTGGAGCACTTCTAGGCTTGTTTAGTCTGGAGAAAACTGAGAGGAGATCGTAGCAATATATATACAAATATCTCAAAGGTGGGTGCCAGGGGGATGGTGCCAGACTCTTCAGTGGTGCCCAGCACAGGAAGAGGACCTGTGGCCATAAACATAAAAAAATTAATTTCTGTATAAGGAAGAACTTCATTTAGATTGAAGGTGACAGAACACTGGAACAGGCTGCAGTGAAGATGCAGGGTTTCCCTCTCTGGTGATACTCAAAACCCACATGGATGTAAGTGACTTACTGTAAGTAAGTGACTGCTGTAACTGACCCTGCTTGGGTGGACGGGTTTGACTGGATCATTTCCAAAGGTGCCTTCCAACCCTAACTAACTATTTTGTGATTCTGTGAGTTTCCCTCTCCTCATGCGTGGGGAAGAGGGGCAGGGCAGGAGCTGTACTGGTGTGGTCACTGATGCTGTTGTTCAGTGTCAGGATTGCCCAGCCATTTGTATCAGCCCTGGTGGGGACATTGAAATATCCACATGGAAACACACACTTTTTTGCACACTGAAGTGGGGCTGTGTCACTGATGTGCAAGGGAGCCATAATCCCAGTGCCCTCTGCTTAGAGCATAAATAAAAGCTTTTATTTTTACATCACATCTGTGATTAGATACTTCATTTCATCATTTAGACTGGCAGTGAATGATTAAGCTCTTGGAGCAGCTCATCACTGTTTAGCTGATTCCATGTGACAGGGCTGGCTGGGTGCAGGCTCCAGGCAAGCCAACAATGCACCTCAGTGGGAAGTTGTTCTGTTACTTCTGCTAATAAAATGAAGAGCCATGAAATATTTTCAGTGATTTTGAGCAGTGAGGCAACCCCATGAATATTTAACCACTGACAGCAAAAATGGGAAATCTCTCCCAGAACTTCCAGTTGTATTTTCTAGGGCGTTTTCAAGGGTGGTGGGAAATTTGGATTCAGATCCTTGCTAACCTGCAGAAATAGAAACAGATTTCTCTCCCTCCTAGCAGTTGTTGTTATCCTTGGATTACAAGGATCTTCTGTCCCCACTGGAAAAATAATGCTAGATAGGGAATTTGGGAATATAGTTGAAAATCATCCTGAGAAGGATTTGGCTTGGTTTTTTAATGTGTTATCAAATAATAAATTGTTTGCACCTGGTGGGCTATTACAATGCTTATTCTTCAAAAACCACTGGCCTGTGGAACCACACAATGCTTATTCTGTGGGAACAGCTACTGAAAGTAGCCAGCTCAGTCGTGCCAAATTTTACCAGTTCACTAGGTGGTCAGGTATGACTGGGGCCTCTGACAACCAGGGACCCCCAAAGAGAGTCCCAGCACAGATGAATGCATGCACAGAGGGGAAATAACACATGTCAGTGATTTCAGGGAAACCATTATTCATGTATGGTTATTCTGGGAAAATCAATGAATATGTCTCTAAAGAATAGTACACAAACAGGAACTTTTTCTGTACTCGGCATTCACGATTTCAGGAGGAGATATCCCTTTATGCATCTGGCTGAATAAAGAATGCCTGGTTCTTAATGTTGCACTGGTGTTAAGGAGTTCTTTTATTTTTCCTGATTTTGGTAGCAAATGCCTGTTATCAGAAAATGTAGGGTCACAAATAGTGGTCTCAGGAGCCTGTATGACACTTGGATGCCTACTTGTCCTTGTGAATTGCAAAGTTTATTTAGAGCAGGTCTGATGGAAATGGAAAAGCATCAAAAACTGCCAGAAATCACAGTTTTTCCGAAGTAATTATAATATATTAGCACTGTTAGGAACATAATAGAAGATATCTCTGACACAGCCAGATTGAGTTAGAGGATTGCATCCACACTACCTATACTCAGGAAAGACTTTCTGACTATCTGTCTCCAGTAACCAAGGGAAGGCTGAGTCTAAAATCAATATGCCACTTTAGTTAGGTTTAAGTATGTGTCTTGAATCCAGATAAAACCACTATTTTAACAGGCCAGTTTGAGAAGATCTGAGACATGCAGGTACATATTTGTAGATATATAGATGGAAAAAATGAAATTATACATTACTTTCAAATACTAGAAAAGGAAGTTTTTTTTCTGATCAGGAAAACTGAAGGCTTAAGCAAATGCTGCAGTACAGCAGCCTTTGAGGGTTTTTTTGTTGTTTTCAGTGCACAGTATGGTTCAAGTTTCCTACTGATGTAATAGTGATGTACAGAGCTCTTTAATTTAACTGCACTTTGTTAAAGATCCATGGATTGTCATCATTGTTGACTATTCTCACTTTCAGTTGAAAACATGATAGCTTTTCCAGGGATTGAGAGAATGCACCATTACAGCCTAAAGAAAATAAACCAGAATAACAATTTTTTTTTGTTTTGCTCCATATTTACCCAAAATCTACTTATTTCTTGGAAGAAGAGCTATTCTCTGATGAATAGGATCTGTCCAAATGCATACAGCATGGCACACTATCATCATCCTTTCCATTTATAATAAATCACTCTGTATTGCTCTTGTCCAGGGAGCAATGGATAACCTGATATCTATGAATATTGGAGGCTTGTTTTATTTGATATTAAACGTAAGCCAAGTATTTACTTGCTTGTGATTCATTAATGAATTTTATTTGTTAATAAAAAGGAAGTTTAGTATAAAAATACTACTGTGATTCTCACCAAAGTAAAGATTACATAAAGGGGTATTTTTATAACAGCTTATTCAGGCAATATTTTAGGATATTTAACACCTTTAACAGTCATACTTAGGACAAGTCCTGAAAGTAAAAAATACTGAAAGTAATTGTTGAATACTTTAAAAAAAGAATCCATCACTAGTATTTTGGTACCAAACCAGACAGCAGTGGCAATTATTTGGAGCAGTTGCTCTATGTAAGCAACTGAAATGAAGCATTGAAAAGAGAACAAAACTCAGTCTAACAAGTTGTGTCTAGACTGCTCACAGTTAACTAACCAGATTTAGAAACCACCTTTTAATTGATCACAAGCTGCTGATGACAAAGAAAAGACAGGAAGATTGATTGTGTTCTGGAGTGACTAACATTGCCATTAGTTAGCACACTTGATACTACTAATTACTATGACTATTATCTTGTAATTAGTGTGATCTTGTAACTAGTATTTTCTCTATCCTGCAAAATCAAAGCAGGTTAGAGCTTGTTTATAAATTCTTTTTCCATTACACCATGAAGTTGTGTTGTTCAGGAATAGTATGAGTGCATGTTAAAATTCTTTAGAGCCACAAAAAGAAATGGTACATGTGAACATGGCACTTTGTTGGCACAGCAAACTATTCTGTTAAATGTTAGTTGAAGACTATAATTGACAATTAATGTTGAAGATGCATTTGGTGAAGAGTGTGCATAATTTTGGTAATCGTTTGAAACATTGGCTGCTTTCAAACTTCTTTGAACCTATGGCTTACCTTGCTCTGTTAATTATTGTTTGTAACAGTAGGACCTAAAACCCAGTTAAGCTAAAAGCTCTACCAACACAGAGGAAGAGGCATCCTGTATTTTAGAGAGTTATCATGTACAGGAACAACTGACACACTTAGTATCAAAGGAAAGGGTTTAACAAAGAGGCAGCAGGAATAGTGTAGTGGCAGTGTGGGATCTCTCTCACACCTTCACATAGTGATAGTGGTATGTAAGTAAGAACTGTTATGAATGTATATGAATTTGATAAAGTAAACAAAAGAGTGAGCAAGAAAGCACAGCAGGAAAGGTGGTATAAAAGCAGGTATGCATGAAACATCTTTAAAACCTGGGAAACTTACATATTTGAGTCTTTTTTATTTTATTTTGATGGCTTTAACAGGGGTCCTTACTACCAAATTCTTGACTTGTTTTGTCATGGATTTTTTTCCCCAGTACCACGTATTTAGAATGAAGAGTAAATACTCTTAAAAGTATCACTGGGTATTGGGTTGAAAGAGACTTCAGTAGGTCATATGGTTCAGACTCCCTGCTCAAGAAAGATCATACTAAAGCACATGCCACAGGATTGCATTCAAGTGTTTCTTTAGTATCTCCAGTAAGGGAGACTCCACGTCTCCAGGCAATCTGTCCAGTGCTGGTCACCCACAGAGTAAAGAAGTTCTTCATCATGTTCAGGTGAAACTTCCTGTGCATCAGTTTCTGCCCATTGCCTTTGTCCTCTTGCTGGCAGAGCCCGGCTCCATCCTCTCGGCACCCTGTCCTCAGATACTCACAGACACTGATGACATTCCCTCTCAGTCATCTCTTCTCCAGGCTGAACAGGTGCAACTCCCTCAGCCTTTTCTTGCAAGATTCTTCAGACCCTGAAGCAACTCTCTCTCTTCTGGTGTCTCTCCAGGAGCTCCATTCTGTCTTGTCCTGAGGAGCCCAGAACTAGCACTCCAGTTGTGCCTCACCTGGGATAGGATCACTTGCCTTGACCTGCTGTCTCTTCCTAATGCACTCCAAAACACCATTGGCATTCTTGGCCACCAGGGCACACTGCTGGCTCATGGACAGCTTGCCCCCCCAGGACCCCCAGGTCCTTCTCCTCAGAGCTGCTTTCCAGCAGATCAGCCTCAGCCTGTGCTGGTGCCTGGGGTTATTCCTCCCCAGGTGCTGGACCTTTCACTTACCTTTGATGAATTTCACATGGTTTATCTCTGCTTATCTCTCCAACCTAAATTGTCAGGTATGCTACTTGACATAAACACTGGTGCATTTTCCTGCACGCTTCAGGTGGCCCTCCCGCAGCTAAGCTTTATCCTTTTCCAAGGAAGCCCTTTCTGCTCTAATTGCTTCTGAAGCCAAAGTTGGGAGGCACTGTCCCACTTTGTCAGTATATAAAGGGAGAATTATCTGCAGTGGTTTCTGAAATATTCAAGATCACTGTGTTAGGTATATCATATTGCCTGTAAAGCAATTAACTGTGGAGACATCCCTGAAGCTCCAGGAGAGGTAGGGAAAAAACAAATTATACCTTGCTTCACTGCACATTTTGAAACAGTAAAAAGGATAATTTTTTTAAAAAATTGAAGATAAAAATAAATTCAGATATGTATTTTATTTTAGCTGGACACATACATCATTTGAACTCTTGAGTTTCCAGAGATACCTCTCACATGAAATTACCTTTTTGGAAGCAAATATAAAGATAAAAATGGACTCTTGATCTTAGGATCAAATTTTTCATGGCTTCAATGACTACTTCTCATCACTTTTAAGCATTAGTGTTACAGCTGCTAAAGATAATATTTTTCTATGGATTTATTATCACAACAAAGAGTGTTGTGATCTAATTTAACTTGTGTTTTCCTAAAACAGTTTTTTTTTCCCAGTCTGTTATTTTAGCTGCAGTGATTCTCATCCTGCTGTGCAGATAAATGCCCCACATAACAGTTGCCTTAATTTGGCTTCATGCTTTGATACAAGTTTGGCCTGATCAGGCCAAATATTGGAGAAAGAGACTGGAAAGTCTTGCCTTCAGGAAATGTTTTTCAACAAGCACAAGGAAATTATTTGTTCCCCCTCAGACTGTAGGTTTCATTATGCATAATGGAGAGATCAGCTTATTGAGAATCCTCCCAGCCAGTACACCAAGGGGAAATTGAATGGACTGAATTATTAAAAACTCCTGTTCGCTGTCTGATCTCCAAATGTAATGTAAGCAAAGAATTTAAGTAAACTTACATATAAATTAATCATGACTTGCCACTAGCAAAATGAAAGAAAAGGCCAGGAACACAAAAATATGCTATAGAACAGAAATAAATATCAGCAAATGAATGTCTAAAGAATATTTTATGATATGACAGATAGGCTATAAAGCTTCTGACACATAACTGGAGGAGGGAATGGCTTGTGGTACTGTAAGCCCTCCAGCCCTGTACATCTCAGGAAGAAATATGATTGCATTCCTTTAGAATACAAGTGCCAAAATAAATTTCACTTGTTGCCTGCAGGTGTCCTAACCTTGTGGTGTGTATCCTCCCTTTTCAAAGCAAGAGGATATAGAAAGGTGGCAAGGTCTAGCTTTCTGAGCCAGCTGCCCTCTGCCAGGCTTTGGGCCACTGAGGTGCAAAGTGTGTCCAAGATGCAGCTGCTGGCCCCTCAGCTCTGCTGGCATCTTCCACCTGCCTGCCAGCTGTGCCCCTGCATATCAGCAGCTGTGTCTGTCACATCCATAAGAAGGTACAGGAATGCACTGAAATCTTTGGCTGCAGCCTGTGTAGTTTTTTTAGACAGTACCAAAAATAAATATGGTAGAGGGCTGCAGTCGTATAACATTCAGTTTCCCACATAATTTGATTCAAAATCTACAAGAAGCCTGATTCAGGGATGGGTGGTGAGGGCATAAGCTGGAGAGCCTGATGGAAGGATTTATGTAAAACTCTCTGTCTCTTTCAGGCCAGTGAGTACTGTCTCAATATTTAAGTAGCATACACACCTGGCTGAACAGGCACTGATTGAAACTGACTATAAAGTGACTTAGCATAGAAGTATGACAAAAGTATCTCACCCTTTCTTAACTGCTGTCTGGTTATTGAATCTGGGAACCAATATCTCAGAACTGGACTGCAAATATAATAAATTAAAGTGGTTCTGTTAATTTTTTTTTTTTTAAAAAACAGTGTAATTCATTGTTTCATCTTTCTTCAGCATGTTCACCACATTTCCTACCTTAGGAACTGAGCTGTGAACAAATCATTGTTAACTCTCTCTAGTCGAGGTTCTTACTCAATTGGGTGATGAGTGACATATAAAAACACTGTGCCAGCTTTAGTGAGGGAAACACATGTATGTTTTTTATTAAATCAAGCTGTTGCCATTTAGAACTCAAAGTGGCATTTTGGATCAGCTCTTTGTGAAATTGCTTTTGTTAGCTTTTGGAAGACTGTTTGGGAAGGTTGATGGAGTGTGCTTTGGATCTCTGGCACAGCTTGGGCAATCAGTCCATCATCTGAGCACAAGGGTGTTGTGGAAAAGAGCTCTGAAATGCCAAATTTAAAGAGCAAAATCCAGCATTTCTTTTACAGGACTCAAGATAATGTTTTGTCCTAATTTGATACGTCTAGTAAATTGTAGACTTGCATTATGAGAAGATTTAACATTTTATGTGCCTCAGGAAAGAGGTGACTTAACTTGCTATGTGGCAGTGACTGGTATCTGGCCCTAGGAAATGACATCCCAGGTAATAAATATTTCTAGATCATAGCCAAATACGGCATTGAATATGTTCAGGTTTGCAGGCACGATCAACAGCAATTTGTGAAAAATCTTTAAAGGGGAAGGATGCTAATTTTGCCTGTACATTGTCTGTGAATATGTTAAATCTTTGATAAAATATATCTTGATAAATCCTTGAGTGTTTGCTGTTCAGAAATTCAAGCAAAATTCAATATTTAGGCAATTCTACCTCCATGTAAAAGTAAGTACCATCATTTTGACTTAAAGTTGGCAGAATAATCAAATAGTATTAATTAAACTAAGTTGCCCCAGATCTAGAAAAAAAAAATCTAATAAAAATAAAAAGGCACAGAAGGTAATATTTCACCTTAGATAAATAAAACACACAATGAAGCAAAGCAGTTTTGATAATTTGAGTTTTTTGAGGGCCATTGATTAATCACTCATGGTTTAATTTTCACATACTATTTAAAAATTCACTAACATTGCCTCTATGTCTGACATTATTATATCATAATATCTACTAAATTAATACCCCATGCTTCTCTATTTAAAATTTCATCCTCTACCAATAGAAACCATATTTATATTACACACAATTAATGGCACTTTAAAATCTGTATATAAGTATGCACTTTTATAGTAAATATAATCAAGTACAATTTCAGACCTAGAAAATCTTCAAATACCTCAAGCTGTTTTACAACATTTTCTTATACTTTAGGTAATATTAATTATTAATGAGCTAATGTATGCTGAAAGACTAATATTGAGGGAACAAATTTCTTCATCTGTAATGCTTTAGTTGAGTGCTAACTTGAATAACAATCTGCATAAAGATACAGGCAGTAATGTGTCCTGGGTACACGGGGTATTAACAGTACAGATCCCATGCTCCCTGCTGGAAATGGGCAATAGCTGTCACAGAAACTCTGTCACATATTGAGAACTTACCATTTTACTATTAGTTTATCATGGGATCACCCACATATGGTATGACAGAAATATTCACAAAATAAGTTCTTGTCATAATAACCCAAAACTGCTGCATTTGCTTATTCTTTATTGCCGTACTACGTATTTATTTTTTCAACTGTTTTCTTTCCATAATCAAAGATACTCATAATCTCTTCATTTCCTCCTTTCCTTTATGTTTCCTGTACATTGGATTTTTTTAATGAAATAAGCACCTCAGTAGTCTTTGGGACAATTCTTCCTTTAATGGAGGTGAATTGAACAAATGAGCTTACAAAAGAACATTTCAAAACTTTGTGCCTAAAGGCAAAATTCAAGACTGAGTTTTACAAAGTCCCCCATAATGTTTAACAGATTTCCTTCTGTATTTGAGTTCATATCTCTCTGGTGAGCACCCCCATGTTTCTCTAGCACCAGAAAGGTATGTCTCCATTAGAACTAGGCAACACTTTGGACTTTTGGAGGCTTGGTATTTTCTGCCCTATGCAAAGAAGAAAAAAGTCACTGGGAAAGGTATAAAGGCATTTTCCTGATGTGTTTCCTCTCATTACTTTCTGTTGGTTTTAATAAAATAGGAACTTGAACAAAGGTAAAGCGTGGAGCTGATGTTTTCCAGGCAGCATATGAACAGAGTGATAAGATTCTTTATCCTGCAACCCACTGAATGTATATTGTTATCAGGAGCAAATAATTGCCAATACTCTAGATAATTGTTGGATTCATACACAACTTCGGCACCTCACAACACTTCTTGCCCCTCTCTTTTTCCACTGCTTAGGTACTTCATGAGATACATTCTTCAGTATATGAGGGATTATATTTATGCTCCTGAATTGTCCATGTTCAGTCACATTATCAAGTGGCATTATGTTGGGATTTTTTCCCTTTTTCTCATACACTCCTTTCCCTGCTGTCCATGTCTCCCTAGGAGTCAGATGGGCTGCCTTGTCCCTCTCTACAGTACAGGAGATGGTCTCCATTGCAACACCAGGAGAGTGTTGCATACAGATAGCACAACATCTGTGCCAATTGCCAATATCATCTTTCTGTTGGAAGTTAGGAATGAGCATGTGGTGTGCAGACTTGCAGGTGTCAGAGCAGGTATTTGTAGATGGTTGTCCATTTGATAGCTGCTATCTGTGGTGTGCAGCTGTGCAGAAATTGAACTTGATCAGTCAGAAATAAGTATCTTTCCAGTATTAAATTCTAGCTGAGGGAACTACTTTACCTTGGCTTTTCCTTTTCATCCAGTCCCCACAATCTGATACACCTGATACATAATCCAATATGCTCTGCTAGGCATGTTAGGCAGCTGTGTTTTCAGAGGTACACTGGGAAGGCAAAAGGCCTTGGAAGAGAGGGATTAAAATAAAATGTACTCTTAGGGCCTAAATGGGCTCATGACTGGAGACGAGTGACCTGTTTCTGTTTGACTGAACTACTTTACAGTAAAAGTGAAGGCAGTATTTGCAGAGAAATTTACCACAGCTCTTTAAAATTTTATGACTACCCATGCAGTCCTTCTTAAGCATTCCCAAGAGAAACAAATCAGCCAAGGGGATGCTCTTGGCATTTTGTAGCCTGACCTTTTGACTGTTATAATTGTGTAAGATAAAGAAAAATTGTAATAACATATCAGATCAGCATGTTTCACCTGAATGTTGCTTCCATTTTTCTTTATTTTTAATTCCACTGGAAATTTAAATGTGATACTGATGGCTTAAGGGATACTTCTGACAGTCCATTGAGAGGCCTTTGGCTTTTTGGTTATTTTAGAGTGTGGAGCTTTCCACTGATAATTTGCTGTTTTGGCTTTCAATTAATACAGAGAAACAGAGTAACATTTATGGATCTGACCCACTGCTTTATTCAAATATCCTGATTCTTACATCACTACTACTCGCAATAACCATGAGTCCCTGATTTATGAGGTGTTGCAACACCTCATTTCAAAGCTTGCAGCTTTACATAAATCGCTGTAATTTTTTATTTTTTGTTCAACTATAAGATATCTTTAAGTTCTTATAGGGTGCTAGACCTTAAAATATGCCACTATTTACCTTAGTACATGTGTTGATTGTAGCCACCAAATAGCTCTTACTCTGCATTTTCAGCAATCTTCTGCTTTTATTTTGCCATGTAAACTGAAATTAAGAGATTGAAAATAGGAAGTTCCAAACTCCAGAAAACATAGAAGTAGTAATAACTAATTTGGCCAAGGTTTTAGTTCCTTTTTTCTATAAGGAGTACACCTGCTTACTTCTCTAGGTAAAATTACTTTCCCCAGGTTTTTAATCTTAAACTTCCAGAGCAGATTGATATCTAAGAGGAAGACCACACATCCTCTCTTTTTCCCCAGTTTGCAGAGGTGTTGAGTCTGAGCTGTGGAGTCTTCCTTATCGATAGTGATGCAAACCTTTAAAGAACTTGGGCAATAGACTGAGCTAACAGCTGCCAATATAAGAAAGAAACCCCTCAAACCACAAAGAAACCAGTAACAGAATCCAAAGTAAAAACTGAATGCCAGTGAGAGCTCAGACAAGTCACCTCAGACAAGAGCATGCTCTTTAGTGACTGACCAGGCGAAGATCGAAGATTGCAACCTACTAAATTGTCTTAACAGAGGAGACAATGTATCACACAACTGCTATCAGCCAGCAAGATACCAAGGCTCGTTCCAAAAATGAGTAAGAGTTATCCCAACAGTTGCAGTGCATGTCTTCCTGAAGTCAAAACTCAGATCTAGAAAACACAGAGTTACATTTCCAAAACAAGTGTTCAGTATCAGATTTTTAAATACATCCTAGTATAGAGGTGGCCTGGTATTCTGTCAGAGTGAGAATCCCAACATTTCACTGACTTATGTTCTTCATTCAAACACTCTCCTTATTTTAGAGAGACATGATTTTTCATTTGTGCATGTTCTTTTTTTTTACTTCGTATATCTTCAGAGCTCTTTTTCTATTCAGATTATCAGGCAACAAAACCCTTTACCTTCTCCCTGTTGTTGATATGCTCTGCCTGCAAATCGGTACATTGTATTCAAATTCTGGCCTGTAAGAACCTCTCCTAAGCTTAGTTTTAAGAAGGAAAGGGTAGTTGTGACCAGGGTATGAAGATAAGTAGCTCATGGAACACAGGATAAAAAAAGTGTGCATGGCATTGTGCAGAAACCCTGCACCCTCCTGCCACACTCCTGCCTATGGAGTACCAGTCAGCTATGTAAGGCTCTCCACAAGACTAGCAACAAAGGTGCACATGGTGTTTCTCTTCTTCCTTTAGAATCCCCAGTCTAGCTTTTCATTAAAAAGTAATGCCATGCATCCCCCAAGCCATTTTAGATAGCACTGCTTTTATAAAAAGCATTCAAACAAAAGGAGTTTAGTGGGAAGCAAGAACACACTTGCTAAATATTTGTATAATTAATGTAAAATCAGGACACACAAACCTGCTGACAAGATAATTTAACTTTGAGTAGAGGATATAATCTCTACCAACAGGATATACCTGCAGCAAAATTCATTTTTGTTAAGCAAAATAGCTGTAACTCATGCCCACTCAGAAATTTTGTACTTATTCAGACAGGCCTTTGTGTATAGAACCTGCATTCCACGGCACTAATGTTAATTTATTAAAGTGAATTAAATACATGTTATTAGTTGAAAATTATGAGATTATTGGTGGGGGAAAAAAAAGGTGGAAGTTCACAGGGCTTTTCCAGGTCCAAAACTACTTGGTTTAGATTGTAGACAAGAAAAAACTAAATCGGTGAAACAAAAAAATTGGGCTAAATGTGATACCAGGGTTTATTTTACTTTCAATGTATCATTAAACCTTCAAAGATCTGAAAGCTGCAAAAAAAGCACTCAGTGGGTTACTTCATTGCCACAGTAGTCTATGACTCCTTTGCAGCTTTTGTCTTTAAGAAGAATGCTGGAGGGCAAGAAGCCTATCTGTTGCTTAACACTGTTTTCATTTTTAGCTCTGTGCGATTCATCCAATTCATTCTTCTGTGCAAAAGGATCAGGTGACACTGTGTAAATATCAGAACTGGTGATAAGCCAAACCACTATGGTATGAGTAGGATATGCAGGGTTTATTGCATGAGAATTGGTTTATGATTTGGTGTTCACAGCAGCCTTCAAGTTACATGCTGAAATGTGACCCTAAAAGCTTCAGATAAATACTGATAAACTAGAGTTATTCCTCAAAAGCTTGAATAGCCCTAGGTTTGTAGTTGAAAAGCTTTCAGACTGTTAAAATCTGACATGTGGGTACTGTTCTGTCTCACAACAGTTCTAATTGTTCAGCTAAGTTTGTGTGGCCAGACCAAGTTCCCATGCGATGCTGTGAGAGGTGGAGCAGGTATCTCACAGCTAGCTTTAGATGGAGTGCTGACAGGAGTCAGTGCATTAACAGGTCTACCTGATTGGAAGCAGGACTGGGAACTCAAGGTCTTTTGCCTTGAGTGCTGAAACTCCTGACTAAAACATCTGCTTAAGGGTTTTAGTATGTCAAATAGAACTTGACTCCAGGGACACATTCCCTAAGAAGACCATTTCTACATGACAAAAAATGGAACAAGTGGCAGGGACTTAAAATAATGTAACCAATCATTTCTGGGGTTGAAAAAGTCAAACACTAAGAATGTCTCCGTGGTTTCTTAGAAGGCATATTTTTAATTTTAATTATGCAATATTATTGCCTTTGTAATACTTTAATATTATCCTGGTATTACTAAGGCAATAATATAGTATACCTTGGTAAATTAAGGTTAAATATGAATGTTTTGAACTTTAGGAACTGAAGATTGTATCACATAAAGTTGCTACATGAAAATCAGGGAAAATGAGGTTCTTTTTGCCTGTCCTCCCCTTTTCACCTTTTCCCTTCTCAATATATTTTTTTTTTGTATGATTTAATCTCATTCTTTTGTTTCTAAAAGCACTTCTCCATTACATTTCAAATGGAAGTATTTTCCCCCCAAAATGCCATTAAAAACACCTCCATAAAATTGGTTTAATGCTGAAATACTTTATTAAAAAGCAGCCTTATACATCTTTTTATGTCTCAAAATCTATTCTGTCTGCTCCATGAGATCCCAGAATCTTATTAATCTGTAGGTGTCAGTCTGGACATAGCTCTTTAAGTTCTTTTCACCTATGAACACCTTTTGCTTGCAGCCATCCACATACATAAAGATTAAATGGATGTGGAGAGGCACGTCATATCCTGTGCAAAAGAGAACTATCATTTTGGCTGGATACAAGACAACTCATATAAGACCTCACAGGTTTTGTCTGTGGAGCAGTCATCTCCCAGGTGGCATTCCTGGGGACACACAAAACAAGACATTTTGGTGCAGGAAGAAAGCATATTTCTATCAACAAATAACTAAATAAAGTAGAATTTTGAAATGTTGATTATCTTTATGTCATATTTTTTCATTTCTATTTTGTGTCTATTTTATTACTGTACCTAGCATTAAATTATGTATATCATTTAAATAAGCATACATATATTAGAGTGCACTCCAGAACTTTTCACTTGCACAGGTTCACAATGGCAAAAATGTCTAAATCATCTAGTTCACCTTGAGCATAATGCAGCTATTACATCTGTAATGAATAAAATACATGTATAGTGCCCTACTAAGGTCTGTATCTGTGTAATGAAAGAGAAATCCTGTTAGTAATGATAAAAAAGGTATCTTCTCTCCCCTACAGAAATAAATTAAATCATCTTCCAGCTGTGCCCAGAGTTTGACAGTGCTTGTTCATCCTTTGCAATTAAGACGTGGTGGAAGATGAAGACAGGATGTTTTTGAGTCATTCTGTCTCATAAGGGTTTCACGTCACAAAACACACATGGGGCCTACTTAATTGGTTTTGGTATTCAGTTTATAAATGGGCAAACCTGCAATCTGGGTTTGCAGAAGGAAGCACTGAAAGTACAGAGACAGTTTCTGTTTTATTTATGTAACCTGAAAAAGCTAGGGATATGTTACTTGGCAGTCTCACACAATTTCAGCACTGAAAATTATTTTTTTCAACTCAATATATGTAATTCTTGCAGGTTTGTTTTTTTTTTTTTTTTTCCCAAAAACGAATTCATATTTTTTTCTCCTTATGGTGATATATTCAGCACATATTAGCAAAATGCCATTCACAGACCAACATTAGACTTCACAATGCAAGAGGAAAAAGTGAGTAACTGACAGTAAAGTTTTGAATGAGAGTGGAAGCATTGCAGCAGCTCATGTGTAAAAACATATGCCTGTTTTTCTCTGTTTTCTCTTATTCTCAGGCTGTGGATTGTATAGGGCAAGGACTATGTTTTTCTTCTCTTTCTGTGCAGTGCCAATAATTACTTCCATGAAATCATGCCCTTCATCCTAAACAACTACTGTATTAAAATAATAATCACAGCCATCACCAGCAGCAATGTGTAATGATGTCAAATGCAGAAGGTCTAATCATGTATTACTGAACCACTGGAAACTGCCTGAAAGCAACCAGACTGGGAGGAATGGTGTGGAGATGGGAGATGTGAAGTCTTTAGTGAGTACAGGCAGAGACCTTGGGACAATGAATGCATATTTCTAATAGGATTTAAATTATGATTTTGCATTAGCAGTAGGTTTAAAATACAGTGGCAGTCTCTTGTCTTCTGGTATAGATAGAGAGAGCTGACCTTTTGGTTCCATTTACTTGGTCACCATTACTGCTAAAAGCTTCGCTCCCTCTTTCCAAGGGAGAGACACGTGAAACTGCCCAGACCAGCCCCTTCTGCCCTGGAGAGCTGCCAGGCTGCCAGGTTCTGAGTAGTTTGTCCTAAATAAGCATTGCCATCTGATGGCAGAGCCTTGGTACTGCACAGCCTCTTTGCCTTGGGCAAGCGGGCCATAAACCAAGTGACTTGCTCACAAATGAAGTGTCTGTGACTGAAGGCCTGATTTCATTTCTCTTCTGATGCCATGTTATGGTGATTGCCCTGAGAGGTTGTGGAATCTCCTTCAGTGAGGATATTCAGAACATCTAGAAACAATCCTGTGCCATGTGCTCTGGGATAACCCTGCTTGGGCAGGTAGGTTGCATCACATGTCCCACTGTGGTCCCTTCCAACCCAAATTGTTCTCTGATTCTGTGATCTCCTCTGAGTCACACTAAAAAAACCTGCTTCTTCAGCCATATTCTTGGTATCCTCGTTGCCTTCTCCCTGTGTTCATGCTGCTTTCCTCAGACTCACAGGAAGGGATAACCCTGCCTTATAATCTAACAGGCTCCTAGGGTGGCAGAGCCATATTTTGCAATGCACTAGTGTTTAGGTTATGGTTTCCTATTTAGTTATTGCTCACAAAAATAGCTGGACCACAGCAATAGGGATGCACTTTCTAGGGCACCAGTCCACACATGTAAGGAAGGAGTAGGAAGGGAAAGTGTGCAGGCCAGGCTCATGCCTTTTTCTAAGCAGCACCTCTAGCTGCTACTGCAGGAGGTGAACCCTGAGCTAGATATGCCCCTCAGCTCTCATACCTACATTCTAAAATCAAATGGGAACCAGTACACCTGGATGCAGGAGCTTGAGCAAATGGAAAAATTTTCCCCAGTGGTCAAAGGCCTGATTCTGACACTGCCATCTAGTTGATTGAGTTCTTCATGTCTTGACACATCCTGTGTTTTGGATACCAGCCTTGTGTCATGTGATGAACTGATACTGTCACCATGCAAGGCAAGGGCTGAAGTTTAGCCTATACAACCCTTCCACATTGAATCTTGAGTGGTCTTAAAAATTATGCTTTTCATTTAAACCTGTACATGTACTCATGAAGGGGTGAATCACAATAGATCATTTGATAAGAACAAAAAGCATATAATGACAAGACAAAGTTGCTCAATGTTCATCTCAAGCAAGAGTGATGACTGCCTTTTCTGTATTGCACAGTCACCAAGATTCACATCCCTCACATGCTAAAGGCTGTACACAGAAAGCACAAAATGGCCATACATGTCTGATACTCTAGTTGTCAAAGGAAATGCTTTGCTTCTACTGCCATCAGTAAGGAAAGACTACTTGCAGCAATGATGGCAAATTTTAAGATAAAATCTGACTTTAGAACTGGATTTTACAGTTATCCTAATAACTAGCTAATGTAAGAGGATTTTGAGCTACTGTTTATTAATCCTATCACAATCAAATGGACTCTTTAGCAAGTTAAAGTATTCTTTTTACCCACCTATCATGTTTTTAAAGTCATACCAACTTGCAGTAGCATCCTAGCTGTATGAGTTCAATTTTCTTTACAGTTCTCCAGAGCTGGCCCTGTATGTGCTTGGTATGTCCCTTCTGCACTTTCCTCTACACTGTTCACAGTTGTATCACCAAAGAAATATCAAGTTAGTAGAACAAAAGAAAATATACCCAAATGCAATTCTTGTATATTTGAGTTAAATACATCATTATCCCATTTTCCTTCATTCTTTCTCAAATTGAGTGAATTCCCAAAGTAGCCAGTCAGCTTTTCATGCGGTCAAAATTTTTCTCTGTGGCACAGGATAAAGTTTTTTCCTTTGATTTTCTTTACTGTGAGAATATTTTTAGAGGAAAATGGACATATAGTGAACAAGCTTGGAAAGGGATATTAACATTTTTATGACCTTGAGCTAGGCCCATAGCTTTGCCCTTAAAGTTATCTTGAAAGAGAGATAAGAAGAGCAGCTGTGGCTGAACAAGAAAATAAGGGGTGCAACAAGGGAGCTAAAGGTAATAGATGAATGCCAAAGAACTCTGAAACCAATGGAAAGTAGAAAAGTCCACATATTTGCTTCATGCAAGAAGGTTTCTACCAATAAAAGGTTTCATGATCTCCTGCAGGAGTAGAGAAACTGTATATTGGGATTAGAAGAGAGCAATAAAGTGGCACTTGCTTAATTAAGATTGCAACGTCCAGTTCTTCTCACTTTATCAGCTTCCTTACATCACAATGTGATTATAAAGATTAGCTAATACTTATTCAGAATTCAGAAGCTGTGGTATACTATGCAAACTATAGATAAAATGAATTTTTAAAATGTAATAGTTGTCAGTAATTTTAAATAGGTTTATTGACTGTACTTCAGGCATAGAACAGAATGCTTATGATAAAGATGAACAGGGAATGGCCATCTAAACTCTCACTCATTCATTTGTTGGCCATATTGTTCATCACTTAGACAAGACATGTCTTTTGTGGACATTATGTTGCATTTCTGCATCATGCTTCATAGTATGTATATCACTACTAGAAGTGTTCAGATCAGACCCTCCTCACATTGTTAATAAACCTGGAAAAGCCAACCACTCTTCTGGACTTTTATGTAGGAAGGCAGTTTTAGTTGTGCTGATTAACATGGATTGTCAGGCAATTCTGAATTGAATCATGTACACTTAAAATTACCATAGCTAAAAAATGATGAGTTGGACCTCTGAACCTCTGTGACACTATGTAATGCCTCCTGAAGAACAGGATCTGAAAAACCTAGACAGATTATACTTGAAAATATAAATATATATATATAATATAATATAAATAGTTATTTAACATAGCAAATAAATCTGCAAGGACATTATTGGAAAATGTCTTCCAGCAATGTAACCTATGGTTAGGGTTTGAGAATGGAGTTTGACCATTTATACCAAATGTTCTTCCTCCATCAACCTTAAATTTTGAAGGTTTACAGCTTAAATGTAAAAAAACAAAAAACAAAACAAACCAAAAGAAAAGAAAAGAAAAGAAATATATATATAAATATATATATAGTTTATCCAGTTGGTTTTTACATTGACAGATTTTGTCATGTAATCATGACATCATGTCACTCAGAATTGACAGAAATTATTTATTTCTGCAAAGGGAACTTTTATAACTATATAATTATAACTCCACTTTAATTAACTTCTTTGCATTGTTTTAAAATCTCATCTCTCAGCACTGAAATCTCTGATTTTAACTGTGGTTTTGGGATTCCTTTCTGGAGTTTTTTGGGGTTGTTCGGTTGGGTTTTTTGTTGGTTTTTTTTTGTTTGGTTTGGTTTAGGTTTTTAAATTTATTTTTTTCTTTACATAGACATGGTGTGATTACTTAAAATACTTTTAGTTTATGCATTTTACAAGGTGAGAAGTGATAGCAAGTGCAATAACTTACATTTAATACCTTTGTTTTATTCGTCTGGTAGAATCTTGTGGATAAGTAAAAAATTACAGAGATTTAAAACTTGTGGTTCAATATCTGTATTTCAGAGCCATACAGACTTCCTTTCCAGGATCTACTGCCTGCATATTAAATGCTTTGTCCTCCTCCAGAAAACTGCAGAGATATTCTCACAGGAGCTGGTGACACACTGAAATGGTGACATGTTCCCATTCCCACAAGAGGGCACCAGGCACAGGAAAAAATCCCTTAACATACATTAATATCAACCTCATAGTTCATCTCTCTTCTTACTCATAGCACTGTAATACATAATATCAAATGAAGTCCCTTTTACATCTACTACACAAAGAAATTGCCTTTTAGCCAATTTGTACTTGTAATTACTTACATTTAAACCTCAGCTTTTGCCACTTGTTGTATTTCACCTGTGTCCAGAGAGGTGAAGTGCTTTGCTATCACAATTGTAAATCAATGTTCTATTACATTTGCTGTGTGTGGACCCTTTCTCGCACAGGAAATTCGCATGGGTGAAAGAAGCACTTTCTGAAGCAAAGAAGGGGAAATATTGATTGTACATCTAGAAATCTTCCTGATTTCATGTATGCAGTTCCCCTTTTCACCCTGATCCATCTCTTGCAGCAGCCAGGATCTGCCTCATTCCTCCCCTTGAAACTACTCCAGTCCTAGTCATCATGTCATCACAGAGCAGAGAGCATCTGCTCTGGTGGAGTGACATTGCCTTGCAGATGATCTCAGTGTAACTTGCCTGATCTTACATTCCATCCACCCATCCAGCACAAAACTTCTGCCAATGTGAGACTCCTGCACAAAGGAAGTTCTTTGTTAGCAAAAGTGGGACTGAAAGCTGGTTTTCCCACACGAACACTCTTACTTCAGGTGAAAAAAAGAAGTCCTTTGTGAAGGGGTTTCACTCCTATTGCCTTTTTGGATGTCATTTGAATTTACAAGAGGCAACCTTTATAATGAAGGATTTCTCATCTGTGTTTGCTCAATTGGGATTCTATGTGCTGGGAGAAAAGCTTGTTTCAAAATTGTTACATGGATTTGTAATCTTGCAGTTCTAAAACTGTTGTGAACCGTGTCTAGTTGACGTCATCTGTGCGCAAACAAGTCCCTGTTTTCTTCTGTGCAGAAGTGAACAGTTTCAGCAATGTTAAATCAACCAGTACTGACTGACCTTCTCAAATCCAGAGATTCATTTTCAATAAATGTTTAACTACTGTTTCCTTAAGCCAAAGGTTCACAACATGTAAAGCCTACTTTTAATCTCACACTAGTTTTATAGTTACCAAACAGCATGGTTGCTGTAGGGCTGCATGGCTTGTCTACCCTCAACCATTTGATATTAATTAATTAATGTCATATCAGCTTTCTTTACTAATAGTAGAATTCCAGAAATGATCAATGTATGCATACATTCAAAGGCCAGGCATGTGGAGGTGGATTGTTCTATGTTAAATGTGTTCAGTGTTCTACTGAATTGCTTCAAATACAGAAGATTAAGGACATTAAGGACAAGATGAAAATAATTCTCCTTCCCCACAGTAGAAAATGCACATTTGCACATTTGGATTGACTTGTATTAAACCAGCATCCTTTCAAATTATTTCAATTTCAGTTCACAGTATTTGTTTTTACCTAGCTTCCATAGTGGGAATGAAGGAGTAAAACTCATCTCCCAAACCACAAAAGTTCTGAGATAAAATCCCATTAACAACTCAAGGACAATATATCTTCTCTGTAAGAAGGTTAGTTATCCTCAGGCATAGATATCAAAACCTTAGAAGTATTTTGAACTGATCTTGACTATTTTATATTGAAGTACAACTCTTCCTGCAGATTACTGATGTACTTGTTAGAGTCTTCACATTTAAGGCAAATTGTCCCTAATCAAGACTCTGTAGTTTGTTACCATAAGTCATACATTCCCGGGCTGTTCTGCCTACTTGCTGCTACCCAGTTTCAGTGCATTCATCCAAAATTTTATTGGGTCTTCATATTTGTTGTACTCTACTATGGAGACTGCAGTAGCTGCTCTAGATGGTTGTAGAGCATTGCTTGCCCTTAAAGAATGGGCTAACTTCCATGTTTTATAATTTTCCCAAATCCACCTGCCTTTAACAGAACATTTTTATGATACTGTGCCAACCACTTTTTATGATACTGTTGACCACTTGCCAAAGACTGAAATAAGAGAAGAGCATTACAACTACTCATATCTAATGTCTTCAGGAATGTCTGTAATACTGGGCATGGGTAAAGTAGGCCAAAGTTGTTTACACTTTCAGTAGAAGACATTTATGCATACCTTTGAAGTATTTAGTGCATATATATGCAGTGTGCTTTGCATGCAGGTAGAATGTGTGTATACGCAAAGACATGCATCTTGTAAAAAAGACTTTTGCCCTGTGTTTTACACTATTTGGAATTATTTCAATCTGCAGCTTCAACTTAGAATTCAAGACTGTGCTTATTCAAGTCATGAATGTATTCCACTAAAAAATAATCAATTTTTAAAAAATATCCATCTTCTTAGATAACATGAATATAAAATAATAACTAGTACAACAAATCTGAGTAGAACACTCGTATTCAGGTTTGTGTTTGTCAAATTATTGTGTCAAAGCATGTATCTAAGGTCAAGTGTTGGGTGAAGCTGGTTTCCTTTACTAGTGCTTGGATTTTTCTGATCAAACATAAGCAGCAAAACATATTGCTTGATTTTGCTGCAAAATCAGAAAGTCTAGAACCAAAAGAAATTAGATTCAGGAGGGTCTAGATTCCCTTACAGTATTTGTTGAGTGAGGTGCATTAACTTTTAGCTTTTGAAGTGGGACTCAGCCTATGTCTTTCTACTGAACAGGTTTGGAGAGTCTGTTTGAAAAGTCTCATTGGGTCCAGCTGCCAGGGGCTGTTTTCTTGCAGCTTTTTTATGGTGTTGGGCAAGGCTGGGACACGTGGGGTTAACATGATCTCTGTTAACTGAGAAAGTTAATACTTGATGGAAACGGTTACTGAATATGTGGTTTTCCTGTACTGAAGAGTCAGGATGAGAGACTGAAGAGTCATTCCTGAGCAGCAGAAAATACTAACCTTGCTCTGTAAGTCGTGTGCAGGTCGCTGTAATCTACAATGGCACACAGAGTTTTGTAATCAAGTGGTGAAACCAAGCTGACTTCTGAATTTTGGGGCACAATTTCAGGACCGTCAGCATTGAAGTGCGACCCCTGCAAACACTAAGAACTAGGAGCAGCTGTGCGTCCATCGCCGCCCTGTGCCGCCCGCATAACGAAAGCCCACAGCATCCTTCCCTCGCCTCTCCCTGCACAATTAGGGAAAAAAAAAAAAAAAAAAAAAAAAAAAAAAAAAAAAAAAAAAAAAAAAAGAGAGAGAAAAAAAAAAAAGAAAAAGAGGTGCGGCGGGGGTTTTCCTCCGCGGATATTTTACCGTGTGGGTGGGGCGGAGGGTGGCGGGGCTGTCGCGGGGCTGTCCCCGGGCTGTCCCCGCCCCGCCCCGCCGAGGCAAGTGGCCGTGCTCGCCGTCGCCGCCGCACTCGCCACGCCGCCACCATGACGGACCGCTCCACCTTCGACACCAATGTCATCACCATGACCCGCTTCGTGATGGAGGAAGGCAGGCGGGCCAAGGGCACCGGGGAGTTCACGCAGCTCCTCAACTCGCTCTGCACGGCCATCAAAGCCATCTCCACCGCCGTCCGTAAAGCGGGCATTGCCAACCTGTGAGTCCCGGGATGCGCTCCGCACCTGCCCGCGTCCCCGCGGGTCCAGGGCGTCCTGCTGCCCCCGGGGTGGTGGGTAGCGGGATGAGGATGGGAACGGGTGTTTCTTTCACCAGAAAAGCCTGTGAGTGGGGTTGCATCAACCCATCCTCTTGCACAGAGCTGAAGATAACTCCTTTAGTGTCTTGGTTTCTTGATTTTTTTTTTTTTTTTCAAGTGATGCGTGCCATATGACTTTTCAATAGTATAAGGCATCCAGTCTTTGAGAAATGAATAATAGAACTTCATGAATACTTTCTGCAGGTGTGGATGCCTGAAGCCAAAAGACCAAATATGCTGAAAGGCAAAGCCTGGCAAAATATGGCTGAATTATTGCTTACTGCACATTGCTTAATATCAAAGCACCATTTTATGCTTTGAGGTGTTGAATAAAATTCAGAGTGGTTTTGTTTTCATAGTGTATCATAGCAGCTAGAGTTTCTATATGAAACTTTGGATATCTAAAGTGTTTAGAAAGCGAGCAGGTTAGGAACAGTAGTGTCTGTAGTCATCCAGTAAAAGGGATGTTGTTTTGGAGATGTATTAGAAGGAATTTGGAACTCTTGAAATGTGAAACAACTGAAGCTGCTTGTAGGCAACTGATCCTCCTAAAAGTTTTACATATTCTCCATACGCCCAGTTGTGGGCTGATCAAGGCTTTAGACATGGGCTACTTCACTACTTAATGGAAAATGCTGGAAAGAGAAAATTAATTTTCTTCTACAGACCATGGAAGGAAAATATAATAACAAAAAAGGCAAAAATCCTCCACTTTATGTATGTTTGAATTAATTTTCCATTTTGACTTCAGATTGCATGTAACTGTGGTAATTTTGAATAGTTACGTGTTATCCCTTTAATATGCCTCCTATATCTATCAATAAAGACCAGGGTTTCCTAGCTGTAATCTGATTTGTAACCTTAAGGCCCTATTTCTCTTGTGTCTTACATATCTGTGTGTTGGCAGCTGCCCACAGGTTTGCTGTCTGTGCCCACAGACTTGCCTTATGATCCCCTGCCCAGTGGGTTTAGCTCTCCATCAGTGCTGGGGTAGCAGGCTTTGGACTCATAAGCCTCCTTGAGCAGAGCATCTGCTATGGGATTGCATTTTATAAGTAGTGGTGAGATTTTGCTTTCCTGTCAGGGAATGGGAACAAGTAGGGATCGCTGCAGTCCATTTCTTCGCACCACCCTCAGACTCAACTAGATGCTTAGTGCTGCTCAGCAGGGCTGATGCAGAACAGCTGTAGAAGACATGCAGACCTTTCCCAGGCTCCAATCCTGGCACCTTGTCTTCCCCTCCCAGGAGTCCCCAAAATGTGAGGTGCAGAAGCTGTTCTGCTGCTGTGCCTCTACTCATAAGCATGAGATTCAAAGTATATTTTTTTCTAAAAGCACTTTCACAGTTGTAGAAAAAGATTCAAGTCATTTTAGCAGAGTGAGAAAAAAACAGTTATGCCAGGTCTTTATCTTATGCATTAAACTGAAGAAGCGCAATGCATTGCTAAAGTGGTGTGTTCGGTGTTATTACATAAAACCTGAAATACCAGTGTTCAGCCTAATCAATGAATTGTAGCTGAAATACATAAGAGCCATCTGAATGTGTGCTGAGGTGGCTGTCATTTTTGCCTTCTGTGAGCTAAACTTCCCCTTTCTCTGTTTGGCATTCTTACAAAATGCAAAAATCAAAGTCACCTATCATAAGGTCTCCTGGTATTTCTGTATGCCAGATGGTTTGATTCTGGTTAGCCTGCAGCATTTTGTCTTTTTTATTTGTATTTTTCCATTCTTTTCACAAGGAAACATTTACTACTTTGAATCAAAACTGAAACCGTTAAACCATAAATAGGTTGATTTATCTGTGAACAGACTTTTTGCAGCAATTTGCACATCATATTGCTAGTCAGGAGTATATTACATACAGAGGATATAGGATAACTAGTGTCAGATTCACATATATATTCATATTTTTTTAAATATATATTAATATAGCTTTAAAGCATAAAATTTTCTAATCAATTCTTAGCTTTTAGGGTGTACAGAGCCTAGGATTCAGGAATAATATGTAGGTCTTAAGATCTCATTGAAAAGCACAGTTGTAACTCAGCCTTCACAGCCCAGTCTGGCTGTGTTTAAGTATAGTTCACAAACTATTGAAGGACCATTCATTGTTTTGTATTTCTCAGCAACTTCTAGGTATGCAAACACGTCTAATGGTAACATGTCTCAGCCAGAATTCACTAGGCAGTAAATAAAAACAGGTTTAGAGAGCTGAGGTGTCATTTGAAAGCCCTGTATATTTACAGGAGTGTTTACAGAATATTTTAGAAGGTGCAGTGCTCCATTCCTATTAAATGTTCTCTCTTACAATTACTCTAGCTATGGGATTGCTGGGTCTACCAATGTGACTGGAGATCAAGTCAAAAAGCTGGATATTCTCTCCAATGACCTGGTGATTAACATGCTCAAGTCATCCTTCAGTACATGTGTTATCGTGTCTGAAGAAAACAAAGATGCTGTGATAGTGGAAACTGAAAAACAGGTTAGTAACTTTAAAAATTCTCCCTACTTGACTTCACATCAGCCTATAAAGGTGTACTGCTCTACATCTAAAAATGTAAATCTGAGTTAAAAGTTTCAGAAAACAGGTACTTTCCTAAATTGGCAAATGAAGGTGGAGGTGATGGGTGGGGACAGTGTTAGTCAGCATTTGTTCTTTCTGTCATTTCTGCTCTCCAGACTAATGTTTGTTGTTTTTTTTTTTTTTATGTGCTGTTCCTCCCCACCTTTTTCTTCCACCTTTTTATGTAGAAAACATTTCATTCATCCCCATCTGATCTCTGGAACTATGCTCTGAGTCAGTCAAGCCCTTCTGAAATGTCACTTTTTGAGTAGGACACTGATGAGCTGTTCCCTGCTGGTCAAATTTAGAGGTCTTTAATTCTTGAAAATTCTCCTTGAAGCCTATGAAAGGCTTAGCAACAATGAAACAAAAGTATTTTTTGCATTTATTTTTCTTTACATTCACAAGCCTGCATGCACTTATTATGGGATAGTTCCTATTTCACAGCTAATATTTTGGTCTGATCATGTAATAATCTGAGTAAAAGTTTAGTAAAACTGAGCAGCAAAAACATAATTTGCAAAGTGTAATAAGGTTTGCTTTGTTTAAGCAGTTCTCTCTCCCTGTTGAGAAATCTTCAAAATTGATTTTCTAGACATTTGTTGGAGTCAGAAAAGCAGACACCTTTCTGAGTTCCTCAGAGAGAGATCAGCAACTTCTAGTGAAGGCTGAAAAACATAGTCCTAGATACCAGAGTAGAAAACATGAAGTCTCCAAGAACATAGTTTTAGACGTAGTAAAACTATAGGAAGAATATTGCTTACATTTTTTAGATAGAACAAGATAGACCATATGCATGGTTTATATGTAACCTGAAGTGCTAAGAAACTAGAATCCTAATAGGTTAAGAAGAAATGTTTCGGGTTTGTGTTTTTAGCTTATTGGGTAATTTGTGTATAAGAATCTATGCACTGGGGAGAGATATGCTCTTGCTCTCTCTTGCTTTTCTTCTCTCCTCACTGACATCACCATTTCCCAAAGAAAATTGGAGCTGCCACAGCAACATCAGCCCACCTGGGGCCTCAACAGGAGCAGCTTCTACTTCTATTTGGGATTTTACTTCTGTTTAGGACTATAGGCCGAAAACTTTTAGCATGGACTTTAATGCTTGTGACTCTCTACCTATCAAGATTGATGTGCCTTTGCAATAAACAACTTTATAGCAACTAATAGCTGCTTGGCTCTTTAAAGAGAACAACAACAACCCAACAGGCATTGGATTTCCTTAGATCTGAACGAATATTCTCAAGGATCACTGAGGGATTCTGAATGTTAATGCTTTTCTAAACTGAAAGTGAACCAATACAGTGTTTTGATCAATGCATATCAGGAATTCTACTTGCAGAGTAGAGCATTGCTGAACTTAAATTTAAGTTTCTGCAGGATAAAATCAAATGAAAAGCAAATAAACACTGTAGTAACACAAGACAACTATGAATAAAATGATGGGGGAACAAAATTTTTAAAAATAACAGTTAATTCCACTTTTCCCCCTGTACTGTTAATATCCTATATCTGCAGGATTCCTTAATCCAGTAATAAGGCAGAGATTTCTTTTTTTGACTCCCCAAAACCCAGAGTAAGATCACTCTGGCTAAGGTAGTAACTGACCATTTCAGAGCACAGGTAAAGGAAAATGTATAGTTCAGGCATGGCAGCCATTAAAGAGCTTTATAATACCTCTATAGGCAGAGGTAAAATACAGTTTTTAGCTCTACATGAAAAAGGCTAATCTTAATTTTGGGTTTTTTCCTTATTATTCAGAAAGACATGTTTTTTAACCAAAGGCTGAAAGTGCAACCCAGGCTAGATGGTGGATATGGGATGATTGTCTTCAATTGCACAGATGAAACTAAATCGATAAAAGTATTCCCCCTTTTTTCTTCATATTTAAAAGTATATGAGAAAACTTCACTTTTCCTGTGTTGCCATCTGCTATGTGCTTTAAAGGTTCCTCAGTTTCTTGTTTGGCTCAAATCACAGTTGTAATCAAGAATGAAATTTGGGCCAATGAATTACTGACATTTGAATTTGGTTCCTTTTAATCTGTAATGGTATTTTAGCTTATATTCTTGTGTAAGTCTCTGAGAAAATTTTCCTACTGAAATGGTTTTTTTTTTGAGGAAGTGGATAAAAACTGTCACTAATCTAGTTCCACCTTTTGTATTTTCTAGGGTAAATACATAGTCTGCATAGACCCTCTAGATGGTTCGTCGAACATTGACTGTCTTGTTTCCATTGGGACCATCTTTGCAATTTACAGAAAGGTAAAATTCTTTCATGTAGATTAGGAAAAGCTATTATTGTTCAGCTTTTGGCGAAATAAAATTGCATGGAAAAACAATAAAATCTTAACTAAACTTGTTTGTGAAAGATACTCAGGGCCAACTTTAAGTTAAATCTAGTTCACGGATACATAGATTTGAATTTGAATTAGTCAGAATTTGAACTAGTCTCTTCGAAGCAGAAGAACCTATGTATACGTGGAAGCCTAGCTGATATTTAATTAGCCAGCTAATGAGGTTACCCCTTGGAAAAGATCATGTCTTAGGTTTCACAAATATTTGCGTTGAGGCAAAATACCACGTGGTTGTCATCTACTTGGGGAATGTGCTTTCAGGTTTTCTTGTTCTCAGTGTTAATAGTCCTGTTGGCCTGAGGACAGGCTTCAAAAACAAACCAGAGCTGAAACATGTCATGTGCATTTGAAGTGTCTAATTCACTCTGAAAGGCAGAAACCCTGTCTGAAGGAGGTTGAAATACCAGACTTACAGGTCACAGCATGGGGGAAAAAGTAAATAAGGTAAAACACACCCAACTGTCCACTTTAATCATCTTTTGTAAGTTGTCATATATCCCAAAGTAGTATTTTCAGCTTCATTTTTGTGTGAAGCAAAAGAAAACAGAAAAAAAAAATCCAAGTACTTTGGATCAGCTTTGAACTCTGTGAGTCATGTTTCATTTTTTTTTCGACTGTGCCTCTGAATTTTCCTCTGAGCTGTGTTCATTGTCACCTGCAAGGAGGGACATAGCTCTTCATTATCTCCTTAATCCTTTCCTGCTTCCTGCATTCCTGCTAGGCTTAGTTAGAAGAGCATTTCTAGATCAATGTGTTTGTATCCTATATATAATTTGTGTTAGTGCATCCAGTAGGAATCTCAGCTGGGGATCATGGAAACATTTGTGCCACATCATGCATGGATATAGAGTAGAAGACTGTCCTTATCCCAGAGTCCAGGCATGTACCAGCAATAGGAATGCAGTAAAATGGAGTGTGCTCTTTCTTGTTGTAGGTGTCTCCTGATGAGCCTTCTGGGAAGGACGCTCTCCAGCCTGGGCGTAATCTCGTGGCAGCTGGTTACGCGCTCTACGGCAGTGCCACCATGCTGGTACTGGCCACTTCTGCTGGAGGTGTCAACTGCTTCATGCTGGACCCGGTGAGACTATCTTCTCTGTCATTGTTGCTGCACTAGGCATTGCCAGGCACAGTCTCCAAGAGCTGTTTGTCCCAGGAAAATCAGCCAAAGGAGCAGTTGTCAAGGTAGCATGAAGGATTGAAGTATGAATGTGCTTGTACTTACAACCCACCAGCAATAATGTCCTGAGACTTGCATTCCACCTGCCTAATGCAGCAGTGCCACGTGTGACTCAACAACAGGAAGGCAGCTGAGTCAGCAGAGCAAGTTCACACCATGTGTAATCATGTGATATTTAAAACGAGCAGTCTTCTGCAATACAGAATACTCTTTAAGTCTTATTTGTCTTTTCCTTAATGCTAGGACCTTAGTAAACTAGAGGAGCATAAATATTTAAACTTCTTCTGTGTTTTCAGATCCCACGATGATGTGAAAAAGAGTAAGTGATGTGTGTGAGTGATGTGACGTTCTAGCATGCATTTACCATGAGTTTCAGAACAAAATAATGTTGATCATAGCAGTGATCGCAGCTTTAGTGGCCTGTTTCAGTCAGGGTGTGCCTCCTACCAGTCTTAAATTTTCATAATCTGCAGTGGTCAAGCTGCAGGAAGTATAACTTGATACTCTCTGTTTAGTAGCAGCTTAAATAGATGCATGTATATTTTACTTTATTCAAGTAAAATACAACTTTGAGCAAGCATGCATGTTATTTTGTTTACTCTTAGCACTAACTTGGAAATTTATTTTAGAGAAAACTAAATAGACCAGCCCTTGGTCACAAGCTTCCAGTTAGCCCAAGCAAAAAAAGCCTGGAGTGTCTGTAGCTATTTGAAGATGTTTATGCATTGGTTCAGCCAGCATTCTCCTTAGAGTTCTGAAATATACACTGTTGGAAGTCTAGCAAAAGAGTGGGGAGATAAACAAATTTACAAGTAGTATTTTGGTCATAGAAGAGAAAGGTTGTTTGGATTGGTAGTATGAGGAAGCTTGCATGATAACAGGATTCATGCTTTGTCTGTGTTTTATGGATAAAATACCTTGCATGTAGACTGCAAAGGCTGTTTTTTTGTAGGTACTGAATTATTTTAAAACTCGACTGTGGTAGTAAGTTTTTATTACATGTTATTGAATTTTGCCTTAATTTGCAAATAAGTAAGCAATTATTATTAACAAATAGTTTTTCTTTCTTACTGTTAGGCAATTGGAGAATTCATTTTGGTGGAAAAAGATGTGAAAATCAAAAAGAAGGGAAATATCTACAGTCTCAATGAAGGCTATGCTAAATACTTTGATCCTGCTGTCACAGAGTATCTCAAAAAGAAGAAATTCCCTGAGGTAAAAGACCCCGTTTCAGATAAACTTTCTGATGACAAACACCATCTACGATTTCCAGCTTTATGATCAATTGCTCATTCTCCTCTGATACACTGTTCAGAGCTGGTTTTCCTTTCCTGTCTATTTAAAATATAACTTGACGTAGGATTGCAAGTGAGAGCAGCAGTTGATATAACCAGATATTTCAGCATTCTCCAATACTGCACTGCACCTCTTTTGCATTTTTCACTTTTTTCCTCTTTTCTTTTTTTGAATCCTTTTTCATGAGTAATGGTGCTAGAGGCAAAACTGAGCATTTGGTAATCAAGTAGAGAGGAAATCTTGTCTGGTGATGAAGAAATTTGATCAACGTGCGTTTTATTGCTGCTTCCGCACTGCAACATCTGAGTAGCTGGAGAGCACAGGGGAAATGGCAGGGGGTCATTGCTCAGTGTAACACAAGCTGTGTCCGAGGGGTGCCTCTCTGTTGAAAATCTAGTGTAGTTTCAAGGTCTGCTTTGTAGTTGTGCAGCTTCCTGGTGTCAGGAGGCCCAGAGCTCTCCAAGGAGTGCCCATGAAAGGTTCTCATGCCTTACACATTTAATCACTGGAGTTGTCACACTGACAGTGAAATGTGAATACCCACCATTGTTAAGTATTAGTGTACCTTCCTGACTTCCTGTTCTTGCTTTGAAAGAAGATTGATGCCTTTTATCACTTATCTTTCCAGGCTTAAGGTATCGTTTATGTAGATATTAAAATGTACTTCAGGAAGTAGAATAAGAAAATAACATCAGAAGCCAACTACTTTTCTTAACAAAAAGTTGCAGAAGCTGGAAAAAATGGTTGGAAGATGTAGGAAAGATCACTTCTTCTGCTCTTCAATTCTTTTTCTGCTAGAAGACAAAACCCCAATATCAATTCCTAGCATTTGAGTTTTTGCTACTGGAAATGCAGTGTTTTCCGAGTATTAAAGCCAGTAGAGAGCTGGGATACATTTTCTGTTGTTGGCACAGTTGGTCATCTATGCTAAAGTCTTCTGTCACTCCTTTTCCTTGGATTTTGCTTGTTAGCAAATGAAGAGGATACTGACACACTCTCCAAAACTACATTGGCTGTTCCCAATGAAGTATGATATGGAGATGAAAAACATCAGGTCTGCTAAAGAGGCATGTGGGGAAGGTTAACCTGGTGTGCTCTACATTTACTTTTATTGGAATGTTTTTCTGTAGGATGGCAGTTCACCATATGGTGGGAGGTACATAGGATCTATGGTGGCAGACGTGCATCGCACACTGGTGTATGGAGGAATCTTCCTGTATCCTGCTAACTCCAAAAGTCCCAAAGGAAAGGTAAGCCAGTTATAGAAAATACTGCATCATGTAGACATTGCACTATTCTATCAAGGTCAATATTTTGGTTACAGAGCTTGTGTTTTGTAACTTGGTAGCTTGTATTTCTTATATGTGGGGCAATATGTCCATCCCTTGCACACTGTCACAAGCAGCATATTTTAGGGCTGCTGCTCACCTCTTTCAACTGCAGTGACTTCTCATTATCTGAAAACATATCCAGCTTGTTCTCAAACAAGGTTCCGTGCACCATGTCAGCCAAAACTGGTGGTGCTGGTCCCAATCGAGTAGCACAAAGCAAGCAATCCACATTACCCTGAGATTTCTGCTAGCTAGTTTATAAGAAGCCTAAATGTAGTTGGCCCGTTGGGAGAAGCTCTGCTGAAGAGAAAACTGTCTGCATCTTGTGTGTGGTACCAAGACTTCATCTGGAGGAACCATGCCTGGCTGCATCTGCCAGGACAATGGTCAGTCAGGGAAGATCACGCACTTATGGGCTGGCAAGGGGACTGTTTATTCAGCAATGACCTTTGGTCTATTTTGTAATTCTCCGTAAAATATTGCTTCAGATTGCAGATAAGATACAGTTATTCATTAGAGAAACCTAGTAGCATGCTCAGAGCACATGTTTTTCTTTATTTTCACACAGTTCTTTGTGGTCTGCCTTGTTAACAGTTGAATCTTAACATACAAACTTTATCTCTCTGTAAATAGCACAATGCAAACATGAGCTATGGAGAAAGCTTAGATGGGGCAAATCCAGCATTCATTGTGTTTTAAAAGAAAAAATCCACACAATTTCTTTATTGAGTCAATGTTATTATGAAATAAAGAGCATTTAAAAAAATAATTTGTTTAAAATCATATGCCAATTATATTTACATTTCATTACTTTTGGCATTGCCTGGCCTGACTTCTGCCATTTTGACTTTTGTCTTCTAGCTGAGACTGCTCTACGAATGCAACCCTATGGCTTTTGTTATTGAGAAGGCTGGGGGAATAGCAACAACTGGTCATCAAGCAGTACTAGATATAGTGCCTGAGGATATCCACCAAAGAGTGCCTGTTGTCTTGGGGTCTCCTGATGATGTGAAGGAGTACCTCGAGATCGTCAAGAAGCATTCAGCAAAGTAAAGAAAGCTTGCTGGATTCACTGTGCACAGGGGATAATATGTCTTACAGCTGAACCAAAAATTGCGCTGCAGTACTGTGAGATTGAGCTGTCTGACTTCTGTAGCAAAAAAATAAATGAGCCATATTTTCATAAGATTTTTTTTAAAGTGAAATTATGTGCAATTGCATTGTGCAATGAAAGGTATTAAAAGATTGTATTAAAGGAAACATTAAAAATAAAAGCAATGGAAAAATATGTTTTCTTTTTCATTTATGGTTTGTGGCTACAGAAGAGCCACATGTGCTGCATATGCAACGTGTATGTTGCATTCAGTATCTAGCGAGGAGAGACTCATCTTTCTCAGACAAGTTACAGACTATCATCAGTACAGCTGGCTCTGTCCTCTTTTAAGCATCTTGGGAAGAAGACTCAGCAGCCTCTTACAACGAGTGATCTTTCCTAGACCAGTGTCTGCACCCCAGAAGTTGCTCACTCTACTTCTGTCTGGGTTTACTCTGATGAAGAATTAATGTTTGTGAAACACAGGCATTAGTGTAGGTTAATTCTGACACATGATGTTAATACTGCTGATTGCCACTCTATTAGATCCAGCAAAGATGGAAAATGACATGTTAGTGTGGAGGGGTTTTAATGGCTAAAGAGTGTGTGTAGACAGCTTGTACATACACAGATTCTGCCAAAAATTAACCTGCTTACTTGATGAAAGCGTGAACTTGTGTATTGCTAGCAACCTCCACCAGATGTTCTTTGTATTATTTTGGGATTGGAGATTACCTTCATAAAGGATTCTGCTGTGCAAGCAGGAGGGAGGTGCAAAGATCCCCCCAAAGCATACTGACATTTAACATGCTTACTCAGAGCATGCTGCTGGGAAGAGCACACTAGTGCTTGGGAGCTAGATGGACTGTCCAGCACTGTCTGGATACAGCTCTCGAATCAATTAAAATCAGCAAATCTTTGATATTTCTCACTGCCCTCTTACCTTCACCAAACTCGAAGTAAGGATCACATGGATGTTGCTGTGGGTAGACTGCTGCTGAACATGGACTCAGTTCATGGTCTGGGAGGTCCTGTCTAGGTAGGGGTGCTGTGAGCTACAAACCTGCCTGCCTGAGGGCTTTGCATGGATCAGTGCAGATAGCCTGGCTGAGCGCAGTTCTTCCTGTAAAACCAGAGAAGTATGGGGAAGCTGGAATCCAGGGTGCAAGGACATGCTCTGTGAGGGCTCAGAAAATAAAAGCCTGGGGACCCCCATTCTGACAGGTCATGCTGGGGCATTTGGAAGCATCCTGGCAAACCTTAGACAGTTGTATATATGCATCTGTTCTCCAGACTGATGGGGGGCAAGACATTTCTGTCAGGGCCTGAATGGCCTAGTTTCTGCTGAAAACCTTAATTCTGATGAGGCTTTGCTAGTGGAGACAACTTTCAGGGACCTGAACCCTTAGAAGACTGTGAGAGTGCTGGCAATCATCAGTTTAGACTACAGTGCCTCAGTGGTCTTTTAGTATTACTTGGCAGACAGAATCCACAGCAGTGATTTTTGCCTAGTACAATTCCTTGTCTGTATTCTGCCCTTAAGCTTTAAAGGAATCCTGGACTGCATATATCTATTTTTAATGCACCATACTGACAGCATGTAAAGGTTACAAGAGGAAAGTCAATACTGTCCATGTTTGCTGGGTGAGTTCTCTGTGTTTTGGTTTTGCCCGTAGGCTGACATTTCATACTTAGCATTTTACCCATCATGGACTGTATTTATCTTCCAATCAGTAATATGTAAGCCCACATTTGAACAACATCCCTGGCTAGCCATCAGCGGGGAGAAGCACTTAGTAATCTCCTTCCATATCCCCTTTCCAGAGCTCTCCCTGCCTGTCAGTGCAGAGCAGGTGGGTTTGTCACAGTGTCTGCTGTCAGCCCCTGTGTCAGTTCCATGCACTGCCCTCCTCAGAGGCTGCGCTGTGGCCTTTGGTGAAAGGTCACTGGCTCCAGTTTCAGCTGGTGCCATCCAAGTGACTAACATTTCATATCACTTAGAAAAGGTGTCACCTTTAAGGCCCAGGACTGGCCCATACACCAGTGCAAGTGTGAATAATCCCAAGAGCTCTTTATGTTAGACGGCAAATCTCCCAGATCTGTCAAATTAAGGTGGGTTTTTTTTAACCTTCCTATTCTATTCCAACCCCTTGTACTGAGAGGTTCTCAGGCTTGTAGATAATCATCACACATTTACACAATCTGATTTCTCCCCACCTCCCCAAAATGGTAATTATTTATATAGCCTAATCGTTCCACATAAACATTTGGGTTATTCTGTTTCAGTGGGATCACAGTATTTATCAAAACCAGTATTTATCAAAAGCTTTCATGCAGTCCAATTGTGTGCCTTTATCCAAGTTTTAATTCTCTTTTTGCTGTAATGTTGACTGCAATATTTATGGAAAGATTGGTTGAAGAATCTGTGTTATTTACATGATAGTGTAAGTTAATTTCTTATTGAAGGACTGCTATTTGAGAAGCTCAAAGCACTGTGCTTTATATATACTAAATAATCCAGTACCTATAAAATACATTTGCAGATTTTACACATACATACACACGCACACACACATAAACACACACAAAAAAAGCTGCAAATAGTGGACTTATTAGCTCAGAAAACACTCTTTGACCCACTAACTCCAAAACAAACTTTCTGTTAAAAAATGATGTGAACTTTGTCTTTTTGACCAGTCTGAAAGATCACTTGGAATCAACAGAAGAGCTGCATGTGATGTTTTGACAAAAGTTAGATGTCATTGGCCAACCCCCACCCCATTTCTTATTTACTAATTTGATTCAGTATGCTTATGCAATTCCAGCTACACAGCAGAAAGAGTTTGCACTAAAAGCATTTTAGTACAGGTCAGGCTGGCAGCTGCCACGATGATGAAATAATGTGCAGAATGTAATGGTTGTACTTTAGGCCAGCAGATATTTTTGCATGTATAATGTGAAACCTATCCTCTTCCTTTGTTGATCCTACTCTGTGCTATACCAAAGCTTCCTACATACATTATTTTTGTTTTTCTACAAAGTCTGTTCAAAAGAACAAAATTTTCTAACCAGGCAGAACATGCTGTGGGACATTTGCCTTGTGATGTGAACATTAACTGTACATTTAACTATATCACTGTAGTAGGAAAGAGAAATCTTCAAGATTTCTTTCTTCATTCATCATTGCCTTAGAGGATGTATAAAACCTGCCTGTTGTTCCATCTGAGCAACTCCACTCCCCAGTCCTTCCTCCACCTTAGAACAGGATTGGAAAAACATCCCCAAAGCTAAACACATTGGATAGAAGCAGCACTGAACTCTGTCTTTCCACTTGTGGGTAGTGTTCAGTACTGTGAATCTCTAAAACTCTTCTTTTTCTGCTGATTTCAAAGTAAAATACCTTAGCATCCAAATCCTTTTAAAACTCTACAAATAATGTATTTTTCATAGATGAAGAGACACTTCTGTCATCTGAAAGTTTGAAGAAATGCTAAGGATTAAAAAAGGACCACCAAGGGCAATCAAAACTTTTTTGCTTCAGCTGCAGCTTCTATTAAGAAAAATGCATTAGGTATATGTTTTTTACTGAATTTTGTTTCTGTCTTCCTGGCAAATTTTAATCTTGCAGTAATTTGGGTTAAAGGAATAACAATGAAACTGAATAAAACTTTTCTTCTGTAACTCCAGATTTTCTTGTTTCGGTGGTAGGCTTTCCATTAAAAATAAGAGTGCTGCTAGTAAGTAAAATGAAGGCTACAGCATATGACAGCATATATTTTCTCTTACTGCCTAGTCAGAGTGGGAAGACAGTGCTGTAATTAAAATCCATAACTCCAGTATTCCAGATAGCACATATCTAATGCACAATTGAATACATTACTTGGGGAGTTTCTACCTTCACACTGGCATCATGTGCTCCAAGGATATTGCTTGTAAGGAGTTACTGGCAGCATACTGCAAATTTGGACATACCTATATTTAAATGGTGCACTACTATATGAAAGCCAACATAAAATTTAATTTTGTGAGATATGCCATTAATGTGCTCAATTCAGAAAAGCCTTATTGAAAGCATAATTATTGAAGACATAATTACTTTGTAACTAGCCACAGCCAACCACTAGCCCCTAGCCACAGCTAACCAATACTTCTCATTCATTCAAGCACTATAATGTTACAAACAACCCAGAGCAGGAATTAAATTGTTAAAATGGAATTGCAGCAGACCAACTAGCATAAACCACTGTAACAAATGCATGTAAAAATCTTCAAAACCCTCCACTGGGGCAGAGGCCAAAAGAGAGTGAAAAAAACCAGGATTTATGGGAGGGGATCTTCACTGTCTAGAGTTACAGCTCTGTGGGACACTGTGGCACATACGCTTACTGGTGCCTGGTGCTTTCATTTCTGGTGCTTGTAAGCATAGCCTTGGCTAAGCTGAGCCCAATGCTGAGCAGGATCTACAGGAAAGCCATTTCCAAGAACGCAGCCAGCAAGAGTTTTGCATTATAACCCGTCTGATGTACAGTGAGAATATGTAACTAGATCTGCAAAGAGCTAATTTCAGTGCACGGGGAGACCAGATGAGCAGCAGCTGCTCAGCTGTAGTCCTGTCTCAGGCTGCTTCCCTGCATCCCAGCGGAGCCGTGGAGCCAGCCTGGGGTGCAGTTATTCTGAGCACTCCAATCACATGGTCTCAGGAGAATCTTAATAAATTCTGACCAGCAGCACAGCCAAGCACAGCTTCGAAATACAACAGCTAGCCAGGGTCTGAACACAGCAAGAGAGCATCTTGTCCAGCGGGGAGGCAGGAGCTCTGGTACCCAGCAAACATGACGGACCAAAGCCCCTTCGAAACGGACATGCTGACCCTGACGCGATTCGTCATGGAGAAGGGACGCCGCGTCAAGGGAGCCACCGGGGAGTTGACGCAGCTGCTCAACTCCATGCTGACTGCCATAAAGGCCATTTCTGCTGCTGTCAGAAAGGCAGGCCTTGCCCACATGTGAGTCCTACCTTGCACCACAGGGAGCAGGAGGAGGCAGAGTGATAGCTACCTGCAGAGCAAGGCTGGGGAGTGGGCAGGGATTCATAAATACCTCGGAAGTGTCTTTTTTAAGCTGAGTAAGGTCAGAGTTTGCACTACTAGGAGTGGGAAGCAGGAGAACTCTCTTTCTGGAGCATTTTAACGCTAGGCACAAGATAGGCATTTAAACGAGCTGCTGTTCTGTAATGTTTTACTCTGAAAATGTAAGGCAGAGCAGAAGTTCAATGTACTGCTCACCTTAGTATCTCCTGCGCTTGTTGATACTGATATATTTTTAAGTCTGTGAATTTCCTGAGAATCATACCATGATATTTTTAATGCAGAATATCTCACTGTGATATTTTCTGCTAACTTCCAAGCCCTCTACTGAACTGTGCAAATCAGGGCTTGGCTTACCTTGGGAAGCTGATTTTCTGCCTGTCTGCTGTATAAACAACAGCCCTGTAAGAAGCTCCAAACACTGCCATACCTGGATGCATTTCTCTTTCCTTCCTCAAGCAGTATCCCATATGCAGGGTTACAGGCAGGGAGCCTCAAAAGGCCCTGGAGGAAAAACAAATGTAACATTTTGAGTTCTAGTGCTTTTCAGACGGTATGAAAAATAGCCTTAGCAAAACCTGGAATGTATCAAGCTGTTCCACATGGACAAGGGCAATAGGCATCAGTCTGAGTCTTTCAATGGTGATCTATCTGAAGGAGTTGAGAGATATGGAATGCCCTAATAAAATTGTGCATTTAAAATAGAAAGTTCTTGATATGTATTGAAAGATATTCTCTTGAACTTGCCTCAGCATGTACTTACACCTGCATGCATGAAAGAAGCCAGGAATACATTTGTGAAAGAAAGACAATATTTATAATTTTTTCAGGGTTGGGGTTTTTTTCCTTCCATACAAACACCAAAATGTGTAACACTAGGGGGCGGATTTTGTGCTTCTGTTGATTATTTGGCCCAAGTCCTTAATCATTATGGCAAATCATGAATTCAATGTCTCAGAACTATTGTCCTGACTTTATAGGACCATAGTGCCTAGAGTGAACATGAGATGTACTCAAAGTGAAGCACAGTATCAGGCCCCCACGCCCTTACTGTTAAACTATGCTTTGTCTCTGTCCTTACTAGGTGAAACTGAGCTATTTTGCCTGCTTGACTTAGAGGAACTGTTGCTCTTACACAACTTTTACCTTTATATAGGCAATCTCTGAAACAGTTTGTAAAAAGCAGAGAAATTGTTCGATAGGGTAGAGATGGAGCAACCCCTAATAATAATAATAATACTAATACTACTACTAATAATAATGATAATTCCCCTTCAGAGAAAAGCCAAACCATCCATTACATTAGGAATCCAATGTTTATTTTTACAAACAAAAAGGTTGAGATGTTGACTCAGAAATAAATGAAGTATCCAAACATACAAATGAGTAACTTGCACCATTCAAATTACTGAAACTAACCATGAAATTTCAGGAATACCCATGGCAAAGTTTCAACCACAGTGAAAGTAACTTGCATCCGTCTACATCTGAGCAGTTAAAGAGCTCTGACTTTTCTTGCCCCTCCAAATAGGAGACTTTAAGTGTCTTCTTTACTGTTGAACCACTAAGCATGAATTTTTGACAAATTTTCAACTCCAAAGGGAAGGAGAACTTTTTCCAAGTCATAGACCTGAGCTGTGATTGTGCCTGACAATGCATTAAGCAGAGAGTAGCTACTTACCACTCCCTGAAAATCATGGTCCTTTTCAAAATCTTAAACTTGGCAAAATGTCTCAAATACTGAATACTTCTGAAAAGCACAGGCAACTTTGAGCTTGGAGCAAGACAAAAGACCTACTCCACTCCCAGCTCAGGCCTGCCACTGACAAACATCACCCTAGGGACTACTAACTTACCTCTCTTTCCCCCACCCACTCCCACCCTCACTCTTAATTTCCCTTAATGAATAAAAAGGAAAAGATACATCCCCTGTATTGTTTCTATATTTCTAAGATGCCCAGAACTTGCCCGTTGGGTCTAAGCAGTGCTTCTTCAGCTGGAAGTCTCAGAAGGGTATATATCGCTATACTATGTCATTATCATATTGCTAAAATGAGGGTAGGAAAAAGAAGCATCATCTTAACTGAGCTGAGGATCACTGAATAAAACAGACATTGATTCCATTCCATATGGCAAATTCCCTGAGGATATCTTCAAAGTCCTGGTTTGGGACTGGCAGGGGACTGAGTGGATGTGGATGTGGAAGGATCATCATCAGCTGTGAGCAGCCAGTGGCAAAAAATATTGCAGATGCTCACTGCACTTTCTGCTTCCTCAAAACTGCAGCCAGCTGCTTCATGGGGCTGCTGGGGAAGCCTGGCACTTACCTGGTCTGTAGGCTCTGCTTCTGGCCTGGAAGGCATCCACACAGGACCACAAGGACCCAGGAAAGGTCTCAAAGCATTTATTTTTGTTTTCTAGCTGCAGCAAGATTTATGATGCACCTTAGCTGTTTCATCCAAAGACTATCTAAAGGTGTAGAAAGGTATGAGGAAGGAACAACCTTGACTTGTTGGGCTTTTTTCCTAAAAACCTGTAATGTTGTCCTCCTTCAGGTTTCCTGACATTTTTACTGCTCTGTAGGTTTGGTATAGCTGGCACAGTGAATGTGACGGGCGACGAGGTGAAGAAGCTGGATGTGTTGTCCAACTCCCTGGTGATTAACATGCTCCAGTCGTCCTACAGCACCTGCGTCCTGGTCACGGAGGAGAACAAGGAGGCCATCGTCACCCCGAGGGACAAGCGGGTCCGTGCGCTCGGGGGGGTGTCGGCTCAGCCCGCAGCAGGTGGCACTCTTGCTTCAAGTATGAAACCCAGCCTGGCCCCCAAACCCTACCCTTCCCGGGGGAATTCGGAAAATCCACGCCATCTCTGCGTTGTTTTGATTAATAAGGGTAGTGGGTGGCATGATTTCAACAGCTAAAGGAGACATGGAGAGTAAAATTATTATTAAAGTTTTGTGAATTGGGGGGAGAATAATTATTTTTAAGCTCGTTAATACATCCCAAACCCCAGGTGAAAGTGTACTATTACATTCCCTGACCACTGGTGCGATGGTTTTGGATTACGTTAGTATTTAGCAAGATAAAATGAGAGGAGAGGCTCGCAGAACCGAGTTTTATGTTACACGTCCAAAGGAAACACCTGACTGCTTCATCAGGCTTCCCCCAGGAGAGGATCGGATTACAGCGAGTTACTGCTCGGGCTGATGTAATCTGCCCTTTCCCAAAGATCTTTCTCTTTCTGCCTTCTTACCCCCGAACCTCACAACGCAGCGAAATCATTTCATTCGCAGCAAAAAGCAGCAAAGCAAAACAGGAAGATATTTCCTTCCCGAATGAGTCACTCCTTTTGCTTCCAAACGATTTCTTGCAGTGCTCGGCCGCAGAGGGCTGCTCCTCTCTGTCATCTCTTTGTGCTGCCTGGGCAGAAGCCTGTCCTCTCCAATTCCTCTGGCAGCCCCTTGGGGAGCTGGTGCAGTGCTGCAGGGCCAGCTGGGTCGGCAGTGCAGCCTTCTCTGGTCAGCTGTGTCAGGCACGCTTGGAGGGCTACATGCAGACATAAAATTGTGGGAGTTTTTGAGTAAAAGCAAATAATAGTGTGAAACGACATACCATTAAACAGTTCCCTTGCCACTTCTGTTTTAGGGTAAATACGTGGTGTGCTTTGACCCGCTTGATGGTTCGTCCAATATAGACTGCTTGGCACCAATAGGAACCATATTTGCTATCTACAAAAAGGTAAGAGGAGCGAATTACACATGGCACGACGCACTCGGTGAAAGCAAAATGTCTTGAGGTCATCACTGCCTAGTTTCCTTCCACAGTCCATTAGGTGTCTCCGGGGAAAAGGAAGCCTTAGAAAGAGCAGATGAACACTTGATATTCACGCTGCCTGAATTCACAGGAAGGGGGCACCCAGCCCCATGAAATTGTTGGGTGGCAGCCTTTCCTTCCTCCACACACGAAGACACCTCATTGCCAGGATCTCCCCCAGGGCAGCTGCTGGCTCCTTCAGGGATGCTTGATTCAGTGTTGTTGGGTGCCCAGGAATCGCAGTGTTTGCCCTCCTGGACACCCTCTGTGGGTCTGGCACCCCTGGAGCGTGCCATGGGCAGCTGCTGTGCCTGGATGGGAGTTCATGGGCATGGGAAGGATGGAGGCTGAAGGCAGCCTTCACCTGCATCCATCAGGGCTCTGGTAGTTTGCCTGCTGCCACAGAGCTGTGCAGAGCAGCAGTGATGCAGCCAATTACCAACAATAGTCATGCCAAGTCTTGTGATTTGTGTGCTAATCTCCCAGCAGTTGCTGTTTTTTCCAAAGCCTGAGCTCATGGTCATATGACTGTGGGAGACCCTCAGCTATTGCTATTGTGAAATAACAATTTACAGTACTTGTGACTTCAAAGAAGTCTTTGCAGACTCAGATGCTGCACTTCAAGGAAATGAAGATACATTTTTTAAGCCTCTCACCTTTTAGCTCATAATTTTTAGCTGGCAAGTCCTTGGTTTTTACACTTCTTGTAGGTAATATTATTATCACTGTTGAGAATATGCATCTCCTGGTGAAACAAATATTTATGGCACAATCTCAAGAAGGTTTTGGCACAAGTCAAGTCCTGGAATTTAGCTGCCCACACTGTTAATGATTAGTGCAAACCCACACTTGCAGATGTTGTGCAGGCCAGACAACACTGAGATGGTGTCTGGATATGATCTTGGAAAGAGCATTCCAGTACCATGCAGTGTCTTGCTTTGTGCAGGGAAATGAGCTTATCTGTGTTGATGAAATCTGTGAAACATGCTCTTATTTTAAGCAGAGGGATCTCAACCCTTTTCAGTTTTCTCTCCAAAGATACCCTAAATTACAGCAGCAGCTCCCAGTATTTACAATAGACAATAGCTGCATTTTACTTTGAAATTATTAAATAAGAAGTGCTTTATTGATTGTTCCTAAAAGGTAGTGTGAAAGAATAAAAGTGAGATGTTTATTCCACCATATGGGAGGGACCATTTCCTCATGCCAGAAAAGCACTCTATCAGTTCTTAGAAAAACCCATGAGGAAATAAATACTATCTCAGCTTTATTTAGTTTTCCACCTGGGCTTTGCTTTGTGAGACTGAGCTGGTGCTGTTGAAAAATCAGAAACACCAGAAAAGTGGGGCTGGGGAAGAAGTCTTGCAGGATCAGCAGGGAATTGGACCACAACAACTGCAGCCATTGAGGGGCTCTTATTTCCAAAGTGTCAGGATGTGGTGACAATAAATACTTTTTGCTTGGGTTCTTACCAGGTTTTCATGCCACTGAGCTGAATCTACAATTCTTAAATCATACTGCACAAATATGGTATTAAGCTCTCTTGCTTTGTTTCACTCTGGTTTTAATTTGTAACTTCACCCAGTGCCTCTGATGAATTTTATTTGCTATTCTTCAGTGTCATGAGGATAATGTCCTCCACTTCATGTGACCACTCACAGAGGAGGTGTAAGAATTCAGTATACACACAATGGCTACTTATGAAGCACATGATAATACAAATGCAGACCTTGAAATCAAGTCATTTTAGTGCTGCTCCCAGTGCTGATGAGAATTCCCTCATGTGATGTCAGGCAAATCAAACACAAAAAATTTCAAACTCAGACATCACCTGAGGGTACCCCTACAGCCAAACTCTGCAGCCTTTGTTTCATCAGCCTCACACCAGTTATGAGTTATAATGACTGAGCCACTATAACTCATTATTTGCACTCCAACTGTCTATTTTATTGCTTTGCACAAAGACCTCTAAAATTGTTTCACTACTACCATCATAGTAGTCAAAATATAGTGGACAGGAAATCCATCTGTGCGCCAGAAAGAAGAGAAAATAGCAATTATCAGCATGTACTGTCCAGCTTAATTCCCTGGTTTGTTTAACAGTACATGGTACTTGGCAGAACAGAACTCCCACAGTCCTAACATCGAAGTATCAGCTGATCTGTAGCTTTTTCACATTTTAACTGCCTCTACAAAATGTTTGTTTCAAACTTTTTCTCCTTCTTTTTGAAAGCTAGCTCTTGAAAACACAGTTGTGAATAAGGAGGAAAAAACAAGTGAGTTCAGCCCAACTGCCTATAACTTGAGGGAGGAGTTCTTCTGTTTTTTTCAGAATAGTCAACAAATATATAGTTTCTCAACCATATTAACATAGAAAATGCATTTAAAAATTAGGACTGAAAACTCGTCTCAGAAAAAAAAGTATTTTAAAACAATATCACATATAACCAAAAGATACATGTATTGTATATACACCATATTCTAGAAAACAAACCACTTTGCTCTATTTATACCAAATTATTTTTTATTAGTGAGAAGAGCAACAAAAAGCTATGACAACCATAATATGTTCGAAACTAACTGTCTAAATGAATGTTTAATTCTACATTTGATGTTGCAAATAATTATTCTGCTATAGACAGCCATTGCTTTTAATATATGTGCCATAGGGGTATATTTTTGAAAGAGATGATGCTACCTAGGCCAGAACAGTTAGTACTGTAAGGACTGTTTCAAATATTCACCAGTATTCAAAGCTCTGAAATACGCAGACAAAAGTTTAAACTAATCTTCCTTCATTATCTGCATTATAACCTCTCAGATTAAGCAGTTCGACATAGTTTCAAGGGACTGAGTACCACATATATTTGTATATGCTGTATTTCAGCTCCCACGAAGAGCTGGTTTTTTTTTAATGGTTTTTTTTTACTGGATTTTTTTAATTTCCACAGAAGGACTTGGTGAAGTAGTAATAAAGAGATTACAATGTACAGTTAAACACTGTAAGTGAAGTAACTTAAGTAACAAAGTCTTTCAGCTGAAAATGAAAACATTTTGATGTGAAATTACTGTCTTCATGTACCAAGAAAGTGTTGTTTTGGTGTCCCACATCTCAGTTTTCCTCTTTGTGGGCATACAATGACGAATGGGAACACCTTGCTAGGTGTCCACCCTGGTGGGCAAATATTTTATTTTTTACACAAGAAAGTCTCCATGGGTTTCTATTTTTTTTTAACTAGATATTCAGGGCTAGACCTGCTGTTTCTCTTTAGCTGCTCCTCAATCTAAATAAATAAGCCTGTGCAATCACTGAGAAACTTTGAGTTTGGAGCAATGAAATTCTAAGCCATGGCCTGAAGAAAGGAGGAGGGTTTCATTTCAACTCCCCATGGATCACCACCAAAACATCCATACAAGATCCACCAAACTGATGAGCTTTTACATAAGCATTGATATCAAACCATGCCTACCCATTTTGTAGCAGCAGGAGATAAAGGATGGATGAAGCCTTCCCAGGTACTGTTGGCTGTCCTCCTCACCTACCCCACCAGGCAAACTCTCGTAAGCCATGGCTGAGGCACACCCCTAGAGCTGGCTAGAAATATTTGCACCAAGTCTCTTTGGGCTACTGTTGTTCCATCATAACCAAAGCGCCAAATCAAAATACGAGTGTCAGAAATTGTTTAAAAGCATGAGGTAAAATGCCACCTGAATGTTCTGTGCAGAGTTATAGATGAATACCTGCACGCATGCACACTTTACATAACCAAATGCATTTATTTTGTATATAATATGATGAACCTTTGTATATAATAGATGAACATTTCTATCCCTTCAGTTATGACTCCATTCACTAGCACAAGCCAATGCACAAACTTGTATCATGTTGTGCCATATATACCCTTTTATTCTGTTCTATGGAAGCTTGCTTTTTTTTTTTTTTTTTTTTTTTTTTTTTTTTTTTTTTTTTTTTGTGTTAATTACAGCATTTTCTTTCAGTTTTTCCCTCTGAGGGTTGTCAGTATGGCAGCTTATGTTACATTAAAATTAGTATCTCAGCTCTGTCTCAGATTTCTGATGATCCTCAATTGATATCCAGGGCTATAATGCTAAGGGATCAGCTTTGTGGCATGTATCATGGATGGCGTGACATGTATAAAATAACAACTCTCAACATCCTGTCCCAGCATGTACATGTACTAAACTCACCCTGAATGTAGGAGGGAATGGAAAATTTCTGGTTTTGTTGTTTCAAAGGTTTTCATGGAGAGAAAAAGGAAATCTGTCGCACATTATTATTGAAATGCTGTTTTATTGTTCATTATCAGAATTTAACCTTTGGTAATTTTTCCTCAGGAAACAGATGATGAGCCCTCTGAAAAAGATGCTTTACAGCCGGGGCGCAATATTGTTGCTGCAGGCTATGCCCTGTACGGCAGTGCTACACTGGTTGCCCTCTCCACAGGGCAAGGAGTGGACTGCTTCATGCTTGATCCGGTACTGTCACGGTGTTGATCACATTGCCACTGTCTTTTAGAGCTTTCTCTGCTTGCTTCTGCTTGTTTTTGTTAATCCTTATCTCTGTAATCTATCCACTTTATGCAATTTTTTTTTTTCATGTCCTGGAGCATCCCACCTTCTCTTTGCAAGTATTTAATAATATATGAACATGTTGGTTGCAATACCTGCTGAGTTTTTGCCTACTCAGTAGTAGTGAAATTACATTAAATTCTCAATTTAGTGTTTGAAACCCCCTGAGAAAATTACATTTGTACAGTGTCTTTATCTTCACTTAAAGAAATCTGTGTTTATTCTATTCTTGATTTTTCTGTTGGAATAAGAACATCAGCATGTTCACTGTTTAGCCTGAGACAAGGACCATTTTTTTGGTAGCTCAAGCCAAGTGATGCTTCATTTCCTGAGTGCAGTGGAGTTTCATGGCTGTCACTTAAGGTGCACACCCAAAAATTTGCAAAAATACAACAACACCTGTAGAATTGAACACAGGCCACTCTTCAGTGCCCAGGAACAGTGTTACTGGAGGAATTCAGGAAGATCATTTGTTTGCAAAACCAGAATTAGATGTGGGGAATAACATAGTATTGTTTGTAATGGTTTTATGGTTGGATTTTTTTTAATAAAGGGATGAATTATTACCAAAACTTTTTGTAACCTCATTCCTAGTGGAAAGAACTGGGAGATGAACTGCTCTGCTTGAGACACAGAAAGAGAAGGTGGAAGTTGAAATCAAACTGCAGACAGCAACACATGAGTGTAGAAGACCACATTCACTTGAGGATATTTAGACAAGAAGAGTTCAAAATTCAGAAGGCAGTGTCATTTCTTAATCTGCCTTATGATTTGAGGACCGAGATTCATGATTCATCTGCTTTCAGGGCTGATTGGTGTTCTTTTGATACCCTATTCCAACCAGGTTTTGTTTATAGTACCAATGTGACAAGTTTTCATTAATGTAATGCAAATTCTCTGCTTTCTGGTCTTTTTGAAATAATGTGAGGTTATACACTAGACTGGTGAAAGGATCAAGCTGTGCTAGCATTTCTGCCATGTCTAATGTGACAACTGTTACAGAAAGTCAACAAAATTTTCTGCTGCCTGCTAATACCTCATTTATCCTGTCCTGCAGGGTCTTGGTGAATTTATTTTGGTCGACAGAGATGTTAAAATCAAGAAGAAGGGGAAGGTATACAGTCTCAATGAAGGTTATGCTAAGTATTTTGATCCTGCAATGACAGAATATTTGAAAAAGAAGAAATTCCCTGAGGTAAGAAAATGTTAGCACTGTACCCAGTGTACCATGCACTGGCAAGCACTGCATTCCATGCAGTCCTGGCTGACGGAAAAGGATTTTAAGGTCTTCCTGAGTTCAGGCACATGTAACCCTTTCATACCAACTGGTCCATTTTGAATATGCATGTAATGGGCCTTTTTTTTTTGGCATTCTGACATATTTCATAACTTAGACTTTGGTAAATAAAATCACAGCTTGTTTGTGTGGAGGGAAATGTGCTGAAAAACTAGATCGTTCAACATATCTCTGGAAATGTGCCAAATTTGGGCATACCCTCATTTTTCTAGCTATATGTGCAGCTGGGCATTCTGGGCTAGATTCCATGTGCTGCCCAGAAGGTGTTTGCAGGAATCTGGGTGGCATCACCTTCTCCTTACTGTTCCCTCTTGCATCTGAAAAATGCAGCATCATTCTTACACGGTCTACTCACATCATATGGAACATGAACCATTTCATAGGCTGGGCAGAAAACCTAAACTAATGTTGTGAGGCACAATTTCACTGTATTTGGTGGGTAAAAGGGAGACATCCCATGTCTGATGAACTTTCCTGTAGAAAGACATTCCATGTCCGAATTTCCTTGGACAAATACAGTTTTGTATTAACTTATCAATGCTAGGAGAACACAAGCTCTCGATGTGGAAAGCTGGAAGCTCTCTAAAAATGTGGCTGCGTGAATAATAAATCATAATGAAATATGGTGATGTAGATTAACTAGGGACTTAATTTGGTCAGGAAACTTTTTAAAGCTCTTGCAATTGAAAAAAGTCATATTCTTTTTAAGCTACTAGTTCTCAAGTATACTAGTAATATGGTTTGTTTTAAATGAATGGATTCAGTAAAAACCTTGGTGCTGTAAAGGGGAAATATAATGAGTTATCATTTAAACTATGGTGCCATGATAAGCTACTACTTTTGAGCTAAAAAATTTGGATTTACCCTATCAGCTATAGCTTGAAAATCAAACCCTCCTTTTCATATTACCCAGACTGAAGCTGCAGACTGCATCACATCACAGCATTCTAAAGCATTTGAGATTATTTTGAGACCTCAAAGTCTGCATTCAGTTCAGCTGTGAGAGGAGCAGAAACCCATGACACAACTTTCATACTTCCTGAAACCTAATCCAGCTGGGAAAGTGAAAAACATCTGTGCTTCTCATTCTGCTCACATTATACTAGGCTATGTATTCAGTATAATGCGCTGAGACTGGATTTATTAATTCGTGAATTTGCAAACCACCAAAATGTTATTTAAAGTAAGACTCCTAAACAAATACATCAACCCGAGGCAACTAGGAAACAACTGAAGAGATTCCAAACTCAGTGGAAAGACCAAACAGAGGAATTTCCCCACAGGATCAATGAGGACAGCCCTATCATGTGACTCACTAAGTCTGTAAGTTAGGACACTCCAGAAAAAACTCATTTGCAAGCATTTTATCTCAAATCTGTGCATCATTTCATGAAAACCTATTGAAATTTTGGTCTAATGCAATAGAAGTTGGCAGATATTTCTGTTGCTTTAAAGCAAGCAGCACAGAAGTGCATGGTTTATTTAGGGCACAGGAAATCTTCTCAGTTGTGCTGAACAATCACATTTTCTGTTGCTCTGAGATGTACTGTCGTCTGCATGAGAAGGGCTGAGGCACAAATGTTTCGGCCACAAAGCGCATGGAGGTGCCCTGCCCATCTGAAGCCTGTTATGAACCTGAGTTTTGGAAACAACATAACTCAGGTCCTTGATTTGGAAAGGACATGATATTTGCATTGTGGGGAGGACTAGAGAAGAAAGGATTTGTCATTTCTCCGTGGCATGAAACGTGCTTCCTGGCCTCATCTGTAAGCCTAGCCAGCTGCAGCTACACTGGTGGTGTTCCTACCTTCCCTGCAGGAGCTAGGTGGAGATTTTCACAGTTTCAGTCTTTGTGCCCTTCTCTCCAGAGTGCAGAATGGTAGTGAGTGTGTCTGCTGGACATCCTCTGTGACTTGAGGAGGAGCTGATGTAGGCATGGAGAAACACCTTCTTATTTGGGCAGATCATTCACCCTATACTCTTCTGGCTGCTAGAAGCCAAGAGACTGGGCATCAATTTTATCTATTTGTCACTCTTCTGTGTTTATCTTCCTTAGATCTATTAACTCCTTTCTGTGGCTCTTGGTCAACATGCTGCTCAGAGGACTCTCTGACACTGCCACAAAAAAACTGAAAAGTTAAAAATAAAACAGGGAAACAAAAGTACAATGATGTCCAGAACATATCCTGTATTCTATACTGTCATTAGCAACAAAACACTAAAAATCAGCCATTTATGAGTAGATGAGAGACCTCATTATCTAACAGCAGTGTCCCAGATCAGACAGTTTGGACTACAGAGCAACATTCACCCTGAGATTTTCTTGTGGATCTCCATTTACCTAAGGCATCAATTCTGAATAAGGAGCAGTAGGAAAATGCTGATGTTCTGCAGGCCAGACCTAAGCCTCCTACTGCTATCATGTAGTGGGAAACGTTCACCTAACCAAATCTCTTCAGGTATGAGAGTGAAGATAATTTTTTATTAAGCATAGCAAAATCACACTGCTGCTTAGCCAGTTTGAAGAGCAAACTTCTGTTTGCAAAGGTGCCTGTAGTGCAACGTTTACTCCAGTCTGCAATGCTTCGTGGAAACTACTGGGCCAGAAACTGTCAATCAGCACAAATTTTACCATAATTCCCCCCCAGAATGGGTTCTTCCTCACATAATGGCTGCAAGGCCCTAGCTTCTCTCTGGCACTGGTTCACCCATTGCAGAATTTGAAACACCCTATTGACATTGTCACACTTTGCTATGACACCTACTTTTATCTATGCTTCCTACAGTCAGGCACAGGAGAAGTTTGAGTCTCATCACAGCTTGCTGATGATGAGAACTATGCAATTGAGACTCCCTGGTTAAGGATTTTTTTCAGAAATACTGTTAAAAACTTGCCATCAACAGCACATTTCAGTGTGAAGCCTTCTTCTATCAACTAGCCAAGCTGTGTCCAAGTGATGCAAAAAAGCTAGTAAAACCACTATTCTTTTGTCACCATGTCTGTATGTGGAGTAAGGGATGCAGGGCGTTGCTGCTATAGTCTGTAGAAAAAATTTCTTGCCCCCCCCCCCTTCAAGTCATCATATTTATATAAGAAAAACTGGGTCTTGTTCTGCTGTAGAAGAACAGGGCTGTCAGAAATCAGTAGAAGAAAGAAATTTAATATTGACTTTTATCACAACTTGAAGAAAAAACCACAGGACCTATCTGTTATTCATAATTTTTGTTCATTTGCCTCAAGGAAAAAAAAAGGCAGCAGAAGGGATAGAAGTAAGAGTAGACACAAGTTTACTCAAAAACCAAGGGATCATGAAGGTTCTTCAACTCTCTTATTGGCATCAACTAAACAATCAGAAGTGCTTATTGAGCAAACACAGCTCTTGGCATTACTGAGCACTTGAGATGAACCTGTCTAGCTAGCATTCATGCTCTATTACTTTGTTTGAGAAGAAGGACTGGGCAATATGCCAATACACATGCAGCACCTATTAACTTTCTCATCTGTAATAAAAAGGCATGAGCAACAAAACTGGAGAAACGAGAAATAACATTTCACTAACTAAAAGGAGTATTTCTTCTTCCCATGCAGACAGCTGTTTGCTAAGGGAAGTAAAAATTTTATTTCAGTATGCGGTTCAAGTGATAACCCTGTCAGAAAGGAGGAATTTATCTTCTGTATTTTACTCATCACAGTCTCTAGCTGGTGAATATCTGTCCAGGTAAGAAGCAACTAAAATTGTCAGTGGCATCTCATGAGCTTAGAATATCCTGAGTTGGAAGGGAACCCACAAAGCATCCTTTGATAGCACAGTCCATGTACACCCGAATTATGTAAATAATCTGCATGTGAATAGGAAATCTAGCACAATCCAAACCTCTCAGATGATGTGTACACAGGTGGCTCAGCTGTGCAGCTCATGGTCACTAAATTTTATACCTGTGGTTTAGAGTCCTTACTTGATAATGTCATAGAACAGTCCTTAGGGGTCTGGTTCAGGGGCTGCTTGTTAATATGTTATGGCTTTTCTTAGTGTTCAAAAATTGTTCTTAAGACTCAGTTCATTACCTTTTAAAACCACAAAAGTTCTTATTTTGATTAAATTTTTAAAGGTAATTTGAGAGTATAATCACATCTTTCCCAGACTCTAACTAAAAACTCTCGTTTGTCTCTGATACCTCTTTAGGTGTTTGGTTTTTCCTGATGTTAGATTTTTACAGTTGCAAAGTCACAAGTGCAAAAAATGGTGAGAAGGAGATGCTTTCATTTGAAGCCTAATTGTGCAATTATTTGAGCATAAGCCATAAAAAACAAGGGAGCAAATACTTAAAAGCTTTGTTCACTTGCCTACAATTAATAAGAGCAGATTTAAACAAAACTAAATGTAAAAGCCCTAGGTTGTATCTTATCCATCTTCCATAGTTTGCATTGTTTTCTTCTGCATTTTTCCTATTGTTTTCAACACGAATCATGAAAACCAACATATGTACACTTGAACAAGAATTATTACATAGCCTAGAATAGGTTTCTTTTCCACTTTTATTATGAGCTATATCAAAAATCCAAGTCGTATATTTAACAGCATAGGATTCAGCTTCTTAGAGATCTGTTGCTTTATAATGTGTAATTTCATGAGAATTTTCTTCCATTTTAAAAGAGAGTTATTATCAAAACTTCACAGTCACATTGAACAGTTTGAAAAAGTGATCTCAAAATAGAGTTATGTTTTTCTCTATTTTCCTTTCAGTTGTGGATTTTCCCCCAGCAAACCATATGATTTTGCTGGGAAAGGTGTCTAACTTGTGGTGTCTGAAGGTCTTGGAGCTAGCATTGCTGTACTAGTAGTACAGGATGAGCTTTGTAGAAAGTACTAAGATCTTTTATTAGAAAAATTGATCCAGACAGAAAAAGAATAGTTGAGATTTTTTCAGAGTTTTTGCACTGTAATGTAAAACATATATGTGTATTAAATTTTCATGAAGTTCAGTCTCTAGTAATGTTCTGGGAAAATCAAGATTCTTCCTCAGCCTTATTTGAGACAGATTAAAAGACATGAGAAGACAAGCAAAATTCTTCTCTTAAAAAGCTTTTATTCAGTTTACATCTGTATTTTGTATCTCCCCTTGATAAAAATATGATGACATGCCATGTTTCTTAAGGGAGCTTATTTGGTCTACTGTATGAACTTCTATTTGATTGAGACACCTTCCTTGTCTTCTATATTTCCTACCTAGCCATTTCTGTGACCAGCAGACCTGAGACTGACATGAATACTTCCTTGATTGCTCTCACTAATATGGCCTGTCCTTCAGCAGCACCAACTTCTAAGCTGAGAGCAAGGAAAATTACATTCAAGAATAAATTGCTATCTCCCAAACTAACCTTCAGAAGGAATGCTATGACCAATTTCACCCCTTGACAAATAAGCTAGAAGGTAAAAGTTGGAGTCCTCTTGGAACCATCTGGACATGTAGTTGAGTGACATTCCTCCTCATGCTCTGGCTTAGGAACCAGTGAAAGACCAAAAGCCAAATTACTTTGACCTGGTGCTGATAAGGTGAAGAAATTATAAGTCCCTTGGTTTTTCACAGGCTGGGTTTTGATTCCAGATTTTGCGTTCAGATTGCAGTCACTCTGGTTTGCATACTGTGAATGCAGCTCTTTAAACTCTTATCTTTGGACCCTGTAGATGATCTCATCTTACAAAAGGCTGAGCTTAGGACTGATTTTGATATTTGCAGTATCCATAAGCAGCTATTGATTTAAGCAGTTTTGACCCCTGTTTCATAGCAAATTACATTTTGCCTTGCTCCTGGGTGTCTAGGCTGGTAAATATATTGCTTTCCTCTGTGTTTTTCAGGATGGCAGTTCCCCATATGGTGCCAGGTATGTGGGCTCCATGGTAGCTGATGTTCACCGCACCTTGATGTATGGTGGGATTTTCATGTATCCTGCTAATCAGAAGAGTCCTAAAGGAAAGGTACATAATTTGAATTCCTTTCTGGTATTACTAGAGCAATAGTTCAGATAAATAAACAAATAATAATTTTCCACTGCAGAAAAAATTATTAATGAAAACGACAGTCAGCAATCGATTTAGGCAATTGCCAATTTAGGCCAGAAATCTTCCTCTGTGTTTTTATACTATGAAATATTCAAGTGGTTTTCACTGCAACCAAGAACTTAATAATTTTTCTAAAGAGAACATTTCAGTACCACAGAAACCCATTGAGACAACTGTGCAGATACAACACAGATCTAAGGAAAACCTCTGCACTTCAAACTGCCAGCTAGAGTTATCCCACCAGCCAGTGGGATACGCTGAACCTCAGAAAGGGTTTAGTCCAATGCTAGAAAAAAAGGTTTTCTCACCTTATGTTTCCAAAGGACACTGAGTTTATATCACCAGCTCTGCAAACTTGGGCTTCTAGTACCTGATCAGAAAAGGTCACTAAAGTGGAAAGTGGATTCTGTGCAGTATTTTGGGAAAATATGACTTCTCATTTGGACACTGGTACAAAATGCACCATGACAATGCAGAGCAATGCAGTCAGACTTTGAGACTGATGGGCAAGGCCATTGTCAACCTTAGATTCTCTCCTGCAGCATCAAATACCCTGATTATCAGCTTTCTAAACAAATATATTTTAGAGACCTAGTCATACAGCTGACCTGTGGACCAACAGTAACCTGCAGGTCATCCTTAGGAAATCATTGGCTCAGCTCATAACAGATTGGACATGGTGTTCTGACTCCAAGAGTAATTTTTTTCCTGATCTACACCATACTTAAAACCTTCTATTCAAATGTTTTTTCATGGCTGAAGGATCTGCCCCATCTCCCATAGGGGTCTCAGAATATCCTAATATTTACAGTCTTTAGGGAGAGAAGAAGACTGGTTCCAATATGGTGAGCTTGTATGATCCAAATGGTCTTCAAAGCAAAAACAGAAAAATAATTACTTTCAACATTGACAAGCAAAAATGTCTGCATGTTTTCCAGGCAAAAATGATATAAATTTTTGAATCAGCATCCCACGGGGAAAAAAAGAAACATAACACCACCCCAAAAATCTCTCACTCAATGATGTGGATCTGTTTGTACATACGAGAAAGGGACAAAAAAGGAATTTGCTGTGTGTGAAAAAAGTGTGTTTGCTGACTGGCCTCTTCAAATTAAACTTTTTGTTTTGAAATCTGTACTAAACCATTGTTGAAAAGAGAGAATGGGAAACAGGGCAGAAGAACAAAGGAACAAAGTACTCACATAACTTTATAAAAATAAAGGTTTCCACAGGAATTAACTCACATTTATTATTGGGTTGCTCTGGCTTGAACTGCTATGGTAAAGAGAGCAGTGCAAGAAGCAAAATAAATTTTCTTTCAGTCTCAGAGTGCAAGTGTATACAATTCTTTTCAAATGTATATTTTCTTATTAGAGAAATAATACTCTTTTGGCAAGTGCCCTGATCATCTTTCCTCTGAAAGACAGTCCATGCACTTGCTTAGAGAGCTGAAAAGAATCAAATGTCACTGGAATAGATCAAAAGTCGTCAAAGTAAATGCAAATGACATGGATGTAGGCCCTAAAACATACAGATCCTTCCTAAAGTCTAAGAAAGAAAAGTAAATGCTCAGTGAACACTACAGGAGAAGACAACAATTAAATCTTCTTTTGAAATGATATATTTTTAATAATATTTTTTATAAACTTAAGGCTTATAGTTTTATATTAGGTGAAAATGTTAAACCTATCTGAAGACAGAGCCTTCTCAAGTTGCCTAGGTGCAATTGCACTGCTACCTGAAGAAAAACTGCTTTCCTCAAGTTGCATAGTCACAGTTTAGCAACAAGAAACTTGAAGTGTGGTTCCATGGTGATACCACTGCTGTTTGCTGGCTCATGTTCTTCCAGAAGTGGGCCAAGCAATAGGAAGAAAAGAGAAAGATATTTATCCCATGTTGCCTCCAAGATGGATTCTTTGTACCAGAAGTAGCACTTCAGTGGGATGTAAAGATAAGAAAGAAGGTAATATAGTGCTATTTAAGTTGTGGTATATCACAGTTTTACTGCAGTGTGCTAAAGGCATGATGGGCTGTGAAGTCCTGTGTTCAACCCATTTCTCTGTCTCTATATACAGTCACATTCTGTCACACTTCATTTTTCCCATAAAATATTACCTCTTTTGTACATGTCAAGAGTGCTTTAAATAAAACATGTCCTAATATTGTTGTACATGAGCACTTCATAGATAAACCTACAGAAATAATGTTTTTTCAGAACTGACTAGCTATCATCGATGTTCATTTAAGCACAGAAACTTTTGTCATATGTCCTAAATAAGTTTGCATCCCACCAGAACACACTCAGCCCAAGATGTAAAAATATAAACAGATATCAGCGTCCAAACCAAAAGGGAAATTTTGCCTTCAATAAATAACTGCAGCTCCTTCCGAAGCCACTATCTGGATAAGTTCCAGCCACTATCTGGATAAGTTCCAGCCACTATCTGGATAGCCACTGATATCTACCTGCATTTCTGAAGAGAAGCAATAAAATCCTGAAATTTGAAACTGGGAGCATCAAGTTTCAAACTCCAAAATATCCTGACTATACATAACATGATTATCCCAAGCTCTGAGTTAACACATAAAGGCTCCATATGAAAAGATATTTTGGCTTTTCTTTCCCAGTACTGTTAGCTTAGCTGGGTTAACTGTCTGTGGGACACCCACTTTTGACATTTTTGACAAAACACAGCTTCACTGGTGCTACACGTCTTTATGTCAGCTTGGAAATGATAGTGGTGATGCCTGGATGTAAGATCAGTGCACTGTTCCTCCAAACAGAAGGCTTTAGGAAAGGTGAGAAGGAGAGACAGAAGGAGGGGCTCTCTAAAAGACTTTGCTACTTAGGCCAATTGAAATTTGGTACAAAATTTTCTGAAATCACAAAAGGAATTCTAAGTTTTGGCATGTCCTTTGATATAATTTCCCCCAAAGGCAGTCATGTGTTTCCTCTTTCTTTCTAGCTTCGACTTCTCTATGAATGCAACCCTATTGCTTTCATCATTGAGCAGGCAGGTGGGATGGCAACTACAGGGACCGAAGCAGTGTTGGATGTGAAACCTGAGAATATTCACCAGAGAGTTCCTTTTATAGTTGGCTCTCCAGATGATGTGCAAGAATACCTCACTTGTGTACAGAAACACCAGAAGAGCAGCTAAAGACTTTCTACATCAGATTTTGCTTGTCCTTTTTCAGTCTCCAAGAAAAACTTTACCTTTCAAAGTGGTGGCTTCTAGCATTTACCACCAATCTCCCAGTGAAAGTCCCAGTTTACAAGAACATTAAAAATAGCGAGATTTCATTTCTCCTTGCAGGCAAGTGTAAAAACCTTTTAATTCTGATTTATGCAGGGCAAGTGAAGAGACAGAGTCATGACAAACAGAAACTACTTACTTTATAATAGTATTAACAAAAGGAAGTGAATTGTGCGGATATCCAATCTGAATCTTTGCATCCAACATTACATGGATGGCATGGCTCACAACAGGATTTCCACATTAATATTTGCAACACCATTATCTGGATTTTCTGTCAGAGGCTTTCTTGCAGATGCTTTTTATCTTGACAGCCCTAAGAAGAGCAGAAGTGTCATGCTGTCTGAAACAGTATTTTTAAGCTGGAATTATATATATTTTGGGTCATTAATATAGAAGGCTGCAGCATTGACAGGGTGTTTCATTTCTCATAAAAACAGGAAATATCATGTGTTATTTACATATACCTTTCAAAGCACAAATTGCAATAAACCGTTGTTACGGATATGACACCCAAATAATGCCTATTCTGTTGATCTATTGTCCTCTGCATTGTCCTTTGATCCTCCATTTTCTCTTATTTTGGAAGGTTCTTATTCCAGATTGAACCTTGCCCTTTTACATGTTATACTGCCATTCCTAGTCACTGTGTTGTTCTGTCCTTGGGGAACACCCAAGTTTTGTAGGTGCTTGTGGTCCAAGGGAACAACAAAAGTTAGATGGTCTGCAGAAGCTTACAAAACTTTATTAGTAAATTCCACACTTGGTATGAGATTTGATACAAGTTAGTCCCTAATCTCCTAGAATAAGCACACAGCAGTGGGGTTTGGATAAAAAGGTGGGCAAAAGGGGAGAGAGCAGGAGGGAGAGACAGTGAGGAAGAGAGAGACAGAGAAGAGAGGTGAATTAAAGAAGAGAGACAAGGAAAGTGAGACACAGAGTCCTGGCTCCAGCATGGCTCCAGCTGATGGGGAGTCCAGGGACATAGGGTGCACAAGTGCCTGGGCTTTGTGAAGATACTTTTCTTCCCTGCCATGAAGATAACTTTCTCATTTTCTATATGAATTGCTTTTCACTCACAGTCTATTCTTTCAGACCTTTCTAGAAATGGATCAGAGGGCTTCAGGTGTCTTGGGTGATCTTTATCCCTTCCTATAGTCCATGCATGCCTGCTTCTCAGTCTCATACCTGTGTTTGCTGTATTTTCCTTATCTCCAAGAGTTACAACAAGGATGTTTGTCCTGGAAAAGTGCTGCCCTACTTCTGTATGGCCACCTTCTCTAGGCACACCCTGTTCTTTCTCACAGTGTGTGTTACCAACAATCAGTGGTTGTTGTTATCAACAATCCTTGGTTGGCTCCACAACTATCTGATTATTGCTGTTTGAGACACACATATTAGCCATTTGTCTTCAGGAGTCAGGTCCTGTGTGACCTTCCTGAGTGCCACCTTCAGCCTCTTCAAAGACCTGCTTATCCCATGGGATAAGGGTCTAAGATAGAAGATAAGGAGGTCCAATAATCTGGTCAACATTCAAACATCACTTCTTCCAAGCTCAAGACCAGCATAGCCCTATGAGCAGGAAATCAGGCAAAGTGGACAGCAGATCTCCAAGGATGAGCAGAGTTTCTAGAAATCAATTTCTGGGATGTGAAAAAAGAGCACTGTGGGAGGATTATAGGAACATCATCAGAGTATGCAGGGATGAGATGAGGAAAACCATGGCCCACTTGGAATTGAGTCTGGCAAGGGCAACTGAAAGGACTTTTATGAGTACATCAGCAGCAAAAGGAAGATTAGGGAAAATGAGGGGCCAGTGCTGAATCAGATGGGTGTCCTGGTGATGGAAGAAAGAGAAGGCAGAATTACTGAATAGCTTCTTTGCCTCAGTCTTTCCTGGTGAGGCCAGCCGTCAGGAGTCCCAGACCTCAGAAGCAAGAGAAGAAGGCTGCAGAAAGGAAGACTTCCCCCTGGGCATAGAGATCAGCTAGAGAGACAACACCCATAAATCCATGGGCTCTGATGGGATGCATCCATAGGGGATGTTCCACAGGAGCTGTCAGATGCTACCTGCTAATTCTACCCCCATTATCTGTGCAAAATCATGGACAACAGGAGAGGTGCCCAAGGACTGGAGGAAAGTCAACATTGCTGCCATCTTCAAAAAGGACAATAAGGAGGACCTGGCAAGATATGTCCTGTCAGCCTCACCTCCATACCTGAAAAGGGAACAGAACAGCTCATTCTGGAGGTCATGCCTGGGCATGTAGAGGACAACAAGGTCATTGGGCGTAGTCATCATGGATTCACCAAGGGGAATTCATGCTTGACTGATCTAAGAAGCTTCAGTAGTGGCATGGCAGGATGGGTCAGTGAGGGGAGAACAGTGGATGTTGTCTGCCTTGGCTTCAGCAAGGCTTCTGACACTGTCTCCCATAACATCCTCTCAGTAAACTCAGGAAATGTGGGTTAGAGGAATGGGCAGTGAGATGGATCAAGGACTGGGTGAATGGCAGAGCTCAGGGGGTTGTGATCAGCAGAGCAGGTCTACCTGGAGGCTAACAGCCAGTGGCATTCTCTGGGATCAATACTGGAACCAGTTTTGTTCAACTTGTTAGTCAGTGACCCACATAAAAGGATAGAATGCACCCTCAGGAAGTTTGCTGATGGCACTAAACTGAGGGAGTGGCTGATCCACCTGAAGGTTCTGCTGCCATTCTGTGGGACCTTGATAATCTGGAGAGTTGGGCAGAGAGAAAATGAGTTCAACAGGAGCTGGTGCCAGTTCTGCACCTGGGCAGGAGCAGCCCCAAGAGCCAGCACAGGTCAGGGGCTGCTCCTGCACAGCAGCTCTGTGGAATGGACCTGGGACTCTCGGTGGATCACAGGCTGTCCATGAGCTGGCAGTGCCCTCGTGGCCAGGAGAGCCAAGGGGATCCTGGGCTGCACTGGGAAGATCATGGCCAGAAGGCTGAGGGAGTTGTGCCTCTGCTTGGCCCTGCTGAGGCTGAATCTGGAGCACTGTGTCCAGTTCTGGGCTCCTCAGTGAAAGAGAGACAAGGAGCTGTTGGAAAGGGTCCAGCAGAGGGTCACAAAGATAGTCTGGGGTCTGGAGTATCTCTCTTATGAGGGGAGACTGCAGGAGCTGGGCCTGTTTAGTCTGGAGAAGACTGAGAGGGGATCTCATTAATACGTATAAAGATCTCAAAGGTGGGTGCAAGAGGATGGTGCCAGACTCTTCAGTGATGCCCAGAGACAGAACAAGGAGCAATGGCCATAAACTAAAACACAGGAAGTTCCACCTCAGCATGAGGAAGAATTTCTTTACACTGAGGGTTGTAAAGCACTGGAACAGACTGCCTTGGAGTCTTCCTCTGTGAAGACATCCAGAAACCATTTGAACAGGTTCCTTTGTAACCTGCTGTAGCTGACTGTGCCTTGGAAGGGCGATTGGACTGGATGATCTCCAGACGTCCCTTCCAACCCTAATGATTGCATGATTCTGACACTTCTAGGCTGCTATAGCCACCCATCCTGTAGGTGCTCCGGTGCCAGATCTCACACTTGACACTGCCTAAGGAGATCACCAGTGAAACCAGCAGTCGATGACTAATGAGAGCAAAAACTAGCAATTAAAATAAATGTGTGATTACATTAAGTGATAAGAATGTGAAAACTGGGCTTTTATAACTCTCCTGTCTCATTAAGTGAATATTTTTTTAGGCACCCTACTTGATACAAACAACTCTTGTACCCTTTTTTCATTTTCACCCCTGATCCACACATATCTCTATGCTGGTACAAAACTTTAGCAAGAACACTCTATGAATTCCATTATGATATAGAGAGGAGCAAAAAATACTCCCGCCAAGAAAATTCAAGCTATTTTTTAACTTAGAGATGTGTTTTATTATACCAAAAAAGAGGCAGGCTGAACAAAAGCCGACAGAAAATAATTCAGGTTGAGTATTTACCCTTAGTTGCTGCTATTCAAAGGGTGAGGATGTGATTTCAGTGCTGCTTCAGGTATCAAAGCACTCTTTCTGCAGGTATTTATCTTGCACTTTTTAACGCTGTGACAACTGCCCAGGATCAGCAAGTACAGTGTGTACTTGTTTATTGTATTCCTATCACATGCTTCCCAAAGCTCTACTATCTACAGCAGAACAAAAACAACACTTAAATCCTGTAGACTGAAGAGGAAGCAGGAAAAAAAACCCCTATGGTTAGGCAATAATGCAATCTTTTTACTGCATGATGCAATTGTGCACCTTGATTATGGAAACAAATAAATCAGTTTTCCCGTGGAAAAAAATATACATGGAATACATATACATACAGATATGTATATATTTTTACATATGTATATATTTTTACATATATACATATATAGTTTTTACATATATATACATATATATAATATATGTATATATATGTATGCATATATGTATATGTATGTATAGTTCTCTCTCTCTCAGTCTCTGTACAGGAACACAAAAAAGATGTTGATGTCACTGATTTATTGAAGAGCTCCATTGCATTTTTTAAGTGGGAAACCTGAAACCAAGTGTCAGTTGAGGCCAGTGTAAGTAAGCTAACAGTACTAGTTTTACATCAGAAGGATCTTTGGTAACTTGGTCCTGTTCTCAATGGGCCAGAAGAGATGACAATGCAAGAACAGAGATGTGGCACTCCTCAGTGTAACCACAGGGTCTCTAAAAACTACCACTTAGGGGCATGCTGAAAGTTTGTTTTGCAGTGGGTGTACCCAGTCTAGGGGTTAAGATCTGTGTTCCTGCTGGCAGGATATGTACACCTGCATACTACAATGTGTCAGTCATTCAGTGCCCTACTTACTGTCAGCCTTACAGCACCCAGCTTCCCTTCATTTAAGTACAGTTGCACAGCAAAGCCTGAATCTAATCCCAGCTGCTGTTTCCCCCATGTTTTGTTTTTTCCTCAGCTTGTATCAAAAGCACATGTTAGTGGAGGGACTAGTGCTGGGACACTGCTCTGAATAAAACCTGCTGCTTCGGTGGCTGCTCATGCTTAACAGATAATGCTCCCAATTTGTGGGCTGCTGGGTGGCTGGTACTTACAAAGATACCCATATCTGATCTGTATAAGCAACCCATACAAGCCTCAAATGCAGATTAAGAAAGCACCAACTTTATTCGGTGTTAACAGTGGGTATTGCTGGAGTCCTGCTTTGAACTGCCAGACTAAGTACTTGTATGAATTATGCCACATAAAGCACAGCCCTGCAACCACACCACCCCACAATGTCCTTCTTAAAGGCTCAGGGTGAGTTTTAAAGTTTCCCTCTGCAGTGTGATACTAGTTCAGACCATTTCTGCAGAGCTCTCTTACACAAACTGTGGGAGGATGGAACACCACCTATGCAACCCTTGCAACACCACAACTTCCTTCCGTGGCCTCCCACCATGGTTTTGCAAGGTGTCTGAGGGCTACTGAGAAAGCAAGACAGAGATTTTATTTTTTAAGAATCAGAGGCTTTGTGGTGGTTGGAATGGTGTGAAAGGGAGCACAGCACAAAGCTGCCATCAAGGCTGCTGGGAGAAGCAGGCAGTGTACATGATGAAGGTGTGACTGCCTCCAGATGCAGAAGTTAGCAATGCCTGATATTATTCCTCAGATAATCATCAGCACGATGCAAAACTGAAAATGCATGGAAATGCCAGGTGCAGGGAGGAATGGAAATATGTGAACTAAGTACTAGATCACATATGTGCCTTTGTATCAGTCAATAGCTTCTTGGCATAAAATTATATATGAATAAATCAGTGATCTGTGCCCATTTGACTTCCTATTACTTTTGGAGAAAGATACAGAAAGATATTATTTGTACTGTACCAGATTAGATATAAATGTATAGATATATACGTGACTGTTGTTAAAGCACAGTTTGTCAAACTTGTTGCCAAACATAATTCTTCTTTGCAATTATTTGCAACATTTGCACCTATTTCAGAAGTAAAATTAAGGCAATCTACCTAAGACAAATGGTGTCAAATAACACAAGGAAACACAGCAACCCCAGCAGTCTCTAATAAATGAGCAGTTGTTCACAAATTTCTTTGACTGCAAACTGTGTCTGAGCAGCCAGCTGCAGAGAGGTGGCCTTGTGACTGCAATCACAAGATGGGGAATAAGAGAACAGGTTGGGCTGGCAAGCTTCCCACCAGTGGGCTGACAGGCTTCCCACCAGTGCTGTGGCACCCTGGCTGCCTGTGCTGCTGCCCTGCCAGCCCAGCACTCTGAGGAGCTGATCCTGGACACTGCAGCAGAGCCTCACCCATCCCTGAGAAAGCAAGGTGGCTGAAATGCAGATGCTCTTTGAAGTATAGGATCAAATGTGTCTCTGAGCATTTCTATCAAAAGTTGATACTTCATTATGTTTTCAACAAAACATACAAATGGTGAGTTTTACTGGTTTTTTTAATAAAGCCAACTCATATTTCTGGTAAAGTCAGGCAAAAGGTTTTTTTCTTTATAAAATGCCAGCTAATTAGAGACAGAGAAAAAGAAAGAGTTTTTGGCTTACATGGATTATATCACACAGACTCATTGTGAGAAAAGAGGGGCTGGTGCCCCTAGAAGAGAAGAGGAGGTTTAATAAGAGGAAAGATGATAGAACCATTAACTCCTGTGAGACTGCAATGGCAAAAGTATCTATTTTCCAGAGATATCCAGGGCCCAAAAGTGGAAATAGCAGGGAGTAAATGAACATTGAGTTGGAGGATCCGCACACAGTTACCCAGAGGTACAGAATACCTGAAATTTTGATGACACATTCCCTACCATTCAGGCTTCATGTCATCATGGACAATGCTCATATACCCCATGTATACCAAAATCACCTTTGTTTTTTGTTCCTAGCTTTCTGCAAATACAGATGTGGTTTCAGAAAACAGAAAACCAAAAACCTCAAACCAAGCATGTGATCTGATTCAAGCGGATTGATTTTAATACTTCATAGTGATAGGATTTTCCACTGCAATCTGCCCTCAGGAGGTTGCTTTCAACCAATGCAATGATTTGCATCGTGGTTTTGCAAGGCTCTGTTCATCAGGAGCCCAGCAACCTGTTTTCTGGCAGCAGCTTTTGTAGCTTTAACCATTGCATTCAGTGAAGGCAGTTTGGTGAGCCAGCTCGCAGAGGGTGTTGGCCGAGACAGCTATGACAAACGTTGATAAACAAGAGTTTGGCCTAAGAATTGTTGTCAGCTGCTGAGCAGATCACCCGGTGAACATTTTATCACCTTGGAAGGGACAGCTCTAAAGGAGATAAGGCTCAGCTGCTGGGTCAGCTGTGCCCAGGCTGAATGTGCACGGCCAGCCTGCCCCAGCCCGGGCATGACGGCTCACGATGTCCCATGGGTGCAGCAGGCGCTCCAGTGCACCGTCGGCACATGCCCGGGAGAGAACGAGCTCACTCAGCTTCTCTCCACGCCCAGCTGTGCAGCACCAGCCTCATCCCGTGTGCTCTGAGCAGCACAGCTCCCAGACACCGTCCTGGCTGACGCACCAGCTGTCCTTTGCCCTTTGGATCGCCAGGTTTCCTGCTCTGATCATGCGATCTTCTCCCTCTTTTAACAACACAGCATGATTTATTATTCTGGCACAGAAAGAGAAAAAGGAGACAAACAGAAGCAGAGAGGATAAGTGGAAAGGGCCATGCAGACAAATGTAGATCTGAAATTTAAACTCAGTAGAAGAACACGAATGGGGAATGTTTGCTTTTAGCTCTTTTGAAGACATGCTGGGAAAAAACAAAGTCAAAGCAAGAGGCTAACCTTCTTGAAAATGCACACCCACAGCTGCTAATCAGTTGCCTGTCCTCTGGCAGGCAGCCTCGCTGCTTTTGGCCTACTTCCTCTCCCACTTTTCAGCTCTGTGTCAGTTTAGATTAAAAATGCAAAGTGGAGGGAGTTTCTGTTGCTCTTGGTTTGCAGAATTATTAAGAAAAAGGAGCTATAAGGTTTATTGAAATGTCTGGAAATACTGCCACAGAAATACTGCTTCAAAAGTATTACAATGGGCATCTTGTGTACACAAGATTTGCTTCTGAAATGCTCCATTACATTGTGAGAGAAATGTGACAGAAATGCTCGTAACAGCACTGAATCAGAAAATACAGACCCTCTCCAGTTCTTCCTGTGACTAGCAAGCAACAAATAGGAAAGAGGCAGCAGGATTTATTCTTAACCATTGCACAAGGCATTGGAATTTCTATATAAACAGAGAGAGATGTTTCTTTTAACTACAAGAGTATTATTATAAATCTCCAAAAGCCAATGCAATTTTACAACACAGCTGATGTTTCCAGTATATATTTCCTGTTCCAGAAAAACCCTGCTGTCAGTTTATGCTTCATGCTTGACTGAGGAAAGCAGTACAGTGAAACACACCGAGCAGAAAGAATGTTAAGACGGCTATTGACAAGAGCTTGCATTCACAATTCTGGCATTGCTGTACTATTGTGGTAAAAGATTGTGCTATGTGTTTTTTGTTTTTGACGGGGGTTTTTGTTTGTTTGTTTGTTTGGGGTTTGTTTTTGTTTTGCTGTAACTAGCAAAAATGGGCACCTGCACACACAGCAATTAACTGGTTTAAGAGTTCTGTGGGGAGCCCTATCTAGGCGTGCGTTTGTGCCTTGTTATCAGCAGCATAAACTGATCTATTACAGACATATGCTTAGAAGTGCCCTTCCTTTCCCTTCCTTGTGGGAAAAAGCACCTGACTTGGCAGCTCTGAAGCAACCTCATTTGACCTTTGGCTTTAAGCAAAATCAAGTGTGTTCCAAGACATGCTACAGCCTCAAGGGGTTCCCAACATCCCATTTCAGCATCAGCTTCTCAGACACCCTAAGCCAATTTGAGTGTCTAGTAGCCCAGCATTTATTTTAAACAGTTCTATGTCATGGCATGCATGCTGCACAGGAAGATTTCACTTGCAATTTAAAAAAAAAAAAATTACTCAATAGAACTTAGATTATTTCCATGGCACTTCCTGAGACTGCATTTTTCCTAATAGAGGCAGGAAGTAAAAGCTATAATAGCTTCAGAGGGTCCTCAGTGGCACCCCAGGGGAGCACACCTATATCATTCTCACCCTGGGAGAATGCACGACAGTACAAACATAAACTTTGAAACAAATTCCAGGTGAATGTCCAAAGTGTCACTAAGCATACAAACAGCACATACAAGGCTCAAAAATCATCTCTTCCTTGCTGAGTTCTCAGATCAGAAACAATCTTTCCCTAGAGGACCTCACAAAGCCACCCTTAACCAGAACAACCTTCTGAAGGTGGTGGGAAGGGGAATAACTCACTCTGCTCACATCTGCTCCATCTTTGATCACTTCTTCCCAAACCAGGACTGCAGAAGGTACCAGGTATCAGCACCACACCTGACAACACAGAGTGTGACTTCTACAATGTGTCTCCCAGCAATACGTTATTGGGAAAGTCTTACAGGTTCCACTCAGAAGTAGGTTTTGAACAGTAGGTGAGAACTCTCAGTAAACAAAACAAGGCAGAAGCATTGTAAAAAGAATCCAGTAAGTATTTTACAAATAGCCATCGCCACGGTTTCTTTTCTCCTTTGCACACACAGGTTGGCAGTCATTCTTCAGAAGACAACAGGCAGGATGGAAAACAAAAAGCATTGCAGAAATCATATTTTAAGACCACTGGTCAAGAAATCTCTGCGCAACCAAACTTGAAAAAAAAACCAAAACAGTCAAGTTCACTTGTGAACACAAATGAAGGTGCTGAGATTCTCCTGAGACTCCTGTCTAAACTAATCAATCCATGGATCAGGTCTCCACCCTGTGGCCAACCCTCCTGCTCCCCCAAACGCAGTTCCTGGTTGGGCTCCCTGTTTTCAGAAGAGCCTTACTGAGTATCATCTAAGTTCAGCTTTGTGAATTATGAATAAAATTTTGTTTATGATTTTAGCCTTTCTTCGAAATGCTTTAGGTGCCTCTGCACTTACTCAAAATGATTTGATAAAACTGTGATTAGCAAATAATAAACATCCCTACTACTGATTTAAACAATTATTTCTTCAAAACAGTGTACTAGTTGAGTCAGTATTTTGTGCTGACTTCCCAGTGAAAAGACTGAAGAGTATTGATTGACAGCAAATTAAAATCAGTACTCAATCTGTTGTATATTTTGGTAAAGTCCAAAGAGAGCTAGGAAGCAAAAACATCAGCTTACATTATGAGAGCCTTCCAGGTATGCTCAATTCCTTGGTTAATAGCCAGAAACTGCTGTCAATCACTAGCATGTAAAAACTGATTTGCTGGCATTAAGCATAAGACATATATGACAGGATTTGTTATTGTATCAAGGCTATTAAGGAGCAAACACTGCGTAACTGATATTCAGAAGCTCATTTTTGGGTTTATTTGAAGTATATTCCCATTTTTTTGAAGAGTATTCCCATTTTCCTGTGTCTGTGGTTGTCTCAGAATAACATTGTCTGAGTGCTGTAATGCAGATCAACAGTTAATCTTCCATTACATAAAACTTTCACTGAAACAATTCATCACATTTGCCTTTCTTCCAAGTTTTTGACAGCATGAAATGACAAATATTTTGTTAGCATAGTTCTTCAAAGTATTTTGAAAATTACTTAGTGCATGACTTGTGTAGCAGAGTAATAAAATTATTTGTTTCACTGTTAATATTTGGAAATTGATTTAATATTTGCAAAGAAAAACAAGTCACATTAAAAAAAACCCACCAAAATTCCATTCTACACAGCAGTGGGACAATACAAGAAATTAGGTCCTCTTAAAGGAAAATAGTTTTTATATGACAGTTAAATTCATTTCTCACCAGACTCTAAGGAGTAAGAACATCATGTGTAAGTGAAATAACTTATTTCATTAATTTCCTTGCCTCAAAAATATGTCATTCAGGTCCACTGAGTGATAAATACGTTCAACAAGCAGAGCAGAGAAACTGCTAAGAGACCTTTAGGACAAGAACAATCTAAGAAGCATCAGCATATGAGAACCAAATACAAAACTTCTTTTTCCTTCCCAAATTCCAATTAAAAAGTGCATTTTCACAATTAAGATGCTAGCAAACAAGGACTGCAAAGGTTTATCACTGTACAGAACTGCCATCTAGCATGAAATATAGTGCCCAGCTCATGTATTTAGATAGGTATAAGACCCCATTAACAACAGTAGCTGCAATTTAGACAGGGGCTGAAACAGACAGCATGGATAGGATTCTTTACTGATAATGCAGGTGCACTAGTATATTTTAAAGTAACACATCTTTTAATAAATGGAGTTTTAGCTATCAATAGGAGTATATAACCAAGGGAAGCTTTGGAGAGAAAACACTGGAACAGTAATCAAGAGCTTTAACTGCCAAAGCTTTCTGGTAACAACTCTGGAGCTTTCTGTGACCACACGTAACATGCATTTGCTGTATCTTCTCTTAACAGAGACAACACTTTCCTCAGCAGCACATATACCACCATGGAATAATTTTCTACTTTACTATAGTATATCTGAAGCAAATAAAGAAGCTTTGCGAAAGATAGGGCCACTGCAATAGAATCACAAAATCCCATTTAATATTGTTCTTGAAATGTGTTCGTTGTATTCCTAAGAAAAAAGAATTACACAAACTGCCACTTACACAAAAATTTTAGTCTTTATAGCATCATGCAAGGCAATTCTGGGTGAAGCTGTTACTTCAGGTTGTGTAAATACTGAGTTATCTACATGACCTGACTTACCCTAGCCCCTTATTATTCCACTCTGAGGAGGATGTTCAGCCAGAACAGTCAGCAAGTTTTAATCCACACAAATAGCTGCATTATCACATATTTTCTAAAAAAGTCAAAGGCTGATGCCTCTTTTGTGAGCTACATGCCCAATCACGTGCAGATGCTTTGGAAAGTTATTTCCTTTTCACTTCCCATCTGCTCAAAAAAAATACCTTGTTTTCCCAGCAACTTTTTTTAACCCTGAATTTTGCAACCGAACACCTTTCCCTGCTGCCCATGTTTTTTAGCAGTTCAAGTCCTAGCGGGCTTTGTACTGGTCTCACTCCTGTTTTAGCCAATAAAGAAAAACCAAAGCAAAAAGTTCTACCAGGCTCACAGCTTCCAGGATTAAAACAATGTTAAGAACAACAGGTGTCAGTCCATTCCCGGTTCTGGCAGCAAGAATGAAAACCATCTTCTGCATAAAAAGTTTATACAGTCACTTTTCTGGCAGCATTTTGCTCCTGGCTTTCATTTTGAATGTACCATTGGAAATGTACCATTGTCATTTCCTTCTGATTATCAGCCTTTAGAGGACCACCTGGTGAGCTCTGCATTTGCTCCACAGCTTCCCCAAGCTATGTGGATGCTTTCCATAACTAGCTTAGCAGGTCAACTTAATAGCTAAATTCTAACCAGTATTTCTGCTCTGTGGCTTCTTAAATAGCCACTGGGCTGAGTGAGGCTCTTTCTTTTTAAAAAAATAAAAAAAACCCCAAACCAAACTTGTTAGGAAATTCAGGTTGAAAGAACTCAACTTGCAATTATTATTATTATGGATAACTCAGCTTGTTTTCCTCTTTAAAAGAGTTTATTAAATGCAACCCAAAGACTTCCATGATCAACAGTAAGGAAATTAACTGCCAACAAGTTCTGGTCCAAGTGTTCCTTTGTGTGCACAGCTATCAGCTTCTGAAAGATACTGTCCACAAAAAACCTCTGGGTCCCATGCTAGCTATGTTTTAGAAGTACACTGCCTTGGCCTAAAGCCCAAGGGCAAGAACAGACACCAACACCCAAAAAGCCAAGCCAAGCCTTCTCCCCCTGCTGTCTTTGGTATTTACCATCCTCTGCAATAACTACCAGAATCCAAAACACATCTGAACAGCAGTATATAACAGCTAATACTCATGTTTCAGCAGCAGTGATACCTGCAGAGAGAAAAGGACATACAGGGCACTGTCTAAATCACCTCAGTTACGTCAGGCGGCAAGTATACAGGTAACAAAGAATCCCAATGTCAGCTGCCATAGGGAAATAATTTATTTCCCTTTCTTCTCCAGCTGAAGCTGCTACAGGGGGAAGACAATATCTAGTGTCCTACATATCTCCAGAAACAAGGCCTCTAACAGTCCAGGTGGGATTTGGTTATTCTTGCTAAAGTGCTCTAAAGGACATAACTGCCCAAAATACATCCATGGTATATTGAGGTGCCATTAAGAAAACGCCAATGGAATTAAAAGCTAAGTGAAGATCAGGTGCTGCATAGAGAAGATGAAAGACTGAAGATCTTTGTTATGAAACAATAGGAACCAGAGATATTTTTTCACTTCCCATTTAAAATGATTTGTATTATAAATTCTACACTCCTTTTGGTAACAGCCATTAGCCATTCCCAGATAGGGCTGCATTTTAGTGACTGATGGAGAGATGGGTGCACACATAGATTCCACATCAGAGTATGATTTAGGATGCCTATCTGACAAAGTCCCAAGTAGAAAAGAAGACCAAAATGCCAAGTCATCTGTATACAGTGGAATTTAAGTATTTATTGAAAAAGTAAACCTTTGGACACACTGCAATTAAAAAAAAAAAAGGAAAAATACAAAGAATCTATTGGATTAAGCAGCCAAAAGCCAGCAATATTACAAGCTGTTTACATACCAACATTTACATTAATTTAAACAAGTGGCATGTCACCAACATGTAAAATATACTTCAAGAGTTTAAAAATCAAGTTGAGTTTTGAAAGACACAAGGCTACCACATGCGAACATGGGTTTGGTCATTCAGTTTAAAATCCCCTCTTGTACTGAAATGTTCAGTCTTCAAATTATACAAGTGGATAGCTAGCAGCTGTTGCTATTCCACAGTGGTTCTTCCTGTCCTTGGCCATGTAGATATATCCTTTGTCGCCCCACTTCTCACCCCAGCTGAAAACAAAAGCAAAATGTTTGTTTACATATTCAGAAGTTACTTATTTACTGCCCTCCCTCATTAAGCGTTTAAAACTGAAAACTGCTGCCTTCTACACTTGGAGAAAATCCAAAACAGCTGCAGCCAAAAACTTAAATGTTTTCCAGCAATTAAAAGCCTCCCAGGAAGAACCTCAGGATCACAGAACTGAAGAACGCAGTCATTCTCTCACGAGGTAGTCACATTGATGTGCAAACCTTGACTACAGGTGCCTGAAGCTCAGACACTGCTCCCAGGCAATTTATGGGAAGTCAAAGGCTGCAAACAGCATTTGAGGGTGGTGCCCCAGTAATGCTGAGAACATGAGACAACCTCATGTGATGTGCCCTTCGGCATTAATTTATTTCCCCTCCAACCTAGGAGGTAACTCCATCTTTAAAGTTCAAGTATTATCCTATTTCACAGAAGTGAGCAGCAGCCTGCTTGTAAAAAAATCCATTAAACTCCCACAAGCAGGCTTCCTCCTGCTCCCCTTGACTCCACTGCTTTATTATCTACTAGGTTTACAGGCTGTTTTAGCACTGGGCTCTCTTACATTAACTGAACAAGCAAAGTAAGATGACTACTTTGGGCTTACTTTATTTGGCTGCCAGCAGCACAAGATGTATTCTACATCTCGTAATATCATACAATCTGAAAACAATCTCCAGATTTCCATTACTGTTGTCTCTCTACCTTCCCCCACACAATTGACAAACTACCTTCTATTCTCGCCTGGATATATAACACAGATCTTACCTGTTCTTAACAATCCAGTATTTCTTTCCATCTACATCTTCCCCCTCAAAGCCATAACCTACAACCAGAACACCGTGGTCCAAGTCTTCACTGCTGCAGTCTGGTTCATAGTAGATACCTGAAAAGGTATAAATTCACTCATGAGCAAAATTACCTCTAGAAAACCCTAAACCCTCAAAAGCAGCTCTGTGTATTTTGACTTAAATGTTGCAGAGCTGCTTGGAAGTTACAGAAAAGAATCGTAAGTGAAGTTTATCATGGCCAAAACTGAGGGATAAGTAGATACATGCAAGAGAAATATATGAGGAAAACCTGACCTAGAATTAAAATGACTTCTAAATTATCATACCTGGTTTTTTTTTCTTTTATAATCTATTTAACTGTAGGGCAATGACTACTGAGTAATTAAAAAAAACCCAATTCTGAATGAGTGTAATTAACAAATCCCCACCTGACTGATAGAACTGAAATGAAGAATGGCCTGCATCAATAGCAACAGACACTGGACCCACAGCTGCAACTGCTTTCATGAGAGCTCTTTCGTGTCCTTGAGGGATGTCAACAAAGCCAGTGTCATTAGCAGCATTGTATTCTGCCTTGTAGCGACAGTCCTCATCATCCTAAGCAGAGAAAGCTGCAGTTATTAACACAGTTTTGCATTTAACACACAGGTAAGCACAGAACTACCACACATTATACGACTTTGCTGGTTTGAAAGCAAGGGACTGAAGAGGATCCAACTGCCTCAGCAGCACTTTGAAAGGATAACAGACAGGTAATACAGAAGAACTGCTTCTGAGATTCTCAAAAGTACAGAAGAAGTTAATGACAGTGGGGCCCAAAACATCCCCACCAACTTTACTGAGGTGAAGAGGGCCATCACACTCTGGAATTCTGCCCTCTTTGGTGGACACAACAAGTATCTTTACAGGAAGAAAAGAAATCCAGAATGCACTAATGGGCAATGGAAGAAAGCCAAGTATTCATTAATTACAAAGCAATCCAGAAACTGCTCATGGAGCAAGCACTTAAAATCCACAATTTTAACATGTCATAGTCTGAAAAGCTGTACAGAATGATTTGAAAGTTAGGAATTTGTATTACATGACCTTACAAACAACATTTGGGGGTGGTATTTCCAGTGGGTGTTTTTTGTTTGCTTGGGCTGGGTGGTTAGTTGTTTGTTTGGCTTTTTTGTTTTTTTATGGTAAAGTCTGAACTGCTGATGTCACATACATTTACAGCAGGAGAGAGATGAGGTGAGGCCTAGTTTGGAAGCCAGGTCATGTAAACTGAAACGGATTCAAGCAAGCACATCCTTCCCTTACCTGCGTTATAGGTTAGTACCAAAGTTGTTTTCCCAACTATAGCTCAATTGCTTACTTTTTGTACTCAGCAAGTTAGGTGCTCCCTATAATCAACTGGGATCTCTAGAACAACCAAGATTACGAAAAAGCTGAGATTACAGGGACACAGGTGAACAGGAACCCTGATCCAATGTTGTTTACAACAAAAGGTATTGCTATTGCCCATGAAGACAACACAAAAGCTGTAAGATTCTCTATAGTGAGCAGAGCTCTTAAAAGGTAAAAGCCACAAACTATGGGCTGATACCACAATTGACTACTGCCCTTTTATCCTCTTGTGTCTAACATTTGATAGATCATTAGAGAGATTTTAATAGCCTGTCCATTTTATCTATTTATGCACATTTACTCCAGAAACAGAACTCAAGGCTTTAACAATTGCTGTTAAAAATCCAATTGACACCAGCCACAAGAATTAGGTGGTCTATAGGCAGCAACTCTGTAATAGGTCAGTTATGGGAAGATGAATTGCTGTCCTACCACTAAGTAGCACTGTTGACAAGGGCTGGGTTCTTGGTTTGGTGTGGCAACCAAGATAAGACATGATAGAAGGGCAGCAAGGGGGAGGGATAAGGATATTTTCCTAACTGGTCTGTCAAGATTTTGCCCTCAAAGACCAGTGCCGTATGTGATTCCTGCTGGGGCTAGCAGCCATGAATGACAGACACACTACGTCTATACAGACACTTTCCTTTCCAGGTATGAGTTTCGTATGAGTTTCCCAACACACAATTATTTCCACACAAAAGACATGACACCTGCAACACAAGTTCAGCTATTCCACCTACCTTTGCAGTGTATGGGTAGGATTCCTCTGAATCAATGCCCCCATTATCCTGCACGTATTGGAAAGCCTGGTCCATGAGACCACCATTACAACCTTGATTCCCCTCAGGGCGAGAGCAGTCCACCAGATTCTGTTCACTCAGTGAAACAAGTTTGCCAGTTTTCCTGAAGTGCTGCCCTTCAAGAGCTCCTGTTGTGCTGAAAGCCCAGCAAGAGCCACACTGACCCTGAAGTAAAGTGAAATCATAAGTTACAAACCCGGACAGGTATAAAATGGTGCTTAGTCTAGTAAGCTTGTACTAGGCACCATTAAAAATGTGCAATGTTTTTCCTCTATGAAAGTGGATATAGCATTCAGGAAATTGGACCTGTAGAAATTCACCATCAGATAGTACCTGGTCTTTAACTGGAGTTACATATCCCTTCTCTCGCCAATCTACTGATCGTGGCGCTTCCAGGAAGTTGGGTTCAAGAAACTGAGATCCTCTGTATTTTCTTCCTGACTTCTTGTGTACATAACCATTCATCAGCTGTCTGAACTCATCAGTTGTCTGAAAAACAAATCAATATATGCAGTTGCTATATATTACACACCATTACTTAGAACACTACATTACATGTCACTATACATACCATGTCGCCAAACTGATTCATTCCCAACTTGTAGCTGTGTTTTCCTAATGCATGATCCAGATTATGGATTTCAATCATTTTCAGATTCTTCTCCCATACCATTCTCCTCCAGCCTTCGTCTCTCTAAGGAGCCAAAAAAACCAGCGTAATTCAAGGAGGCATTTCAAACCAAGTTCTCCTGCACAACAAGATTTCTAAGGCTCATAATACTCGGGCAAATGTAGACTACTCGAACGGGAAGCGTGAACGATGTTAAGAGGTGGTTCTTCTACCGCCTTCATAAGAAAAACAACGAGTACAGTGCAGCTGAGTCAGTACACAAACACAGGAAAGGAACCCGGGAAGAGAAGGATTATGCTTCCCAAGCGCTGCCCATAGCCGGCGTTGTAACAAAGCCGACATGACTCAGCTGGTGGGGCCCAGCCCCGTGCGCGCAGCGCTGGCCCCGCAGAGCGCCCACCCCGGGGGCTCACCTCATGATAGTCCTTCTTGTGCCACGACTTCCACAGCTCCCAGTGGTCGTCCAGCTCGGGGTCCAGCCTCGGCGCGCCGAGAACCACGCCCAAGCAGAGGCATAGCGTGGCCACGAAGGGGTTCATGCTGGCAGATCTGCCAAGGACGGAGGAACAGCGGTCAGGCAGGGCGCCCCGAGCGCGGGGGATGCCAGACCCGCGGCTGCCCGGCGCCCTCCGCCAGCGAGGGCCCGGAGCCGCGCACCCCGCGCTGCCCGCCCCGCCCTCGGCCGCGACTGTAAACAAGCCCGGGCGGCGCGGCCGGGACGCGGCGCGTGCAGCCGGCGGCTCCCGAGGGAGAGGCTGGAATGGCGGCTCCTTCCCGGCAGGAGCGGCCCCACCGCGGGACAAGGACGCGGCCGAGGCCGGCCCTCCCCACACGCCCCCGCCTCGCAGCCCGCGCTCACCAGGCTCGAGGGTCCCCGCCGCACTGCTCCTCCTCTGCCCGGCGACGCTCGGCCTCCGCCGCCCCTCTTATCCCGGCCGCGGCCGTGCCCGCCCCGCCGCGCCCATTGGCGGCCGGGCCGGGCCGGGCCGCGCCTCCCGCCGGGCCCGGGGCGGGGCGGGGGTGCCCAGGCTGTCCCGCATCGCCCCCGGGACCGGGCCGGTGCGGGGCCTCCCTGGGGCCATCCTGCGCCGCCGGAGCCGCTAGATTGGGCAATGTTTGTCCGAGTATTTACCCCGAGCGCTGTCGGGCCGGAGATTGTGGCAGCACGCTAAGCCTGGTGGAATTTAACCCGGAGGGACTTAAAGCGGGCAGCTGGCAGAACGAAGGAGAAACTAATTCTGGAGGCAAAAAGATACGAATGGTCGGTGCTGGAGCCCCAGCATCATCCGTGTGCTCCCAGTGAGGGCTCCTGCTCGGGTCCTGCTCTGCTGGGGCTGGGGAGCCGCTGCCCCCTGGCTCTGCCGGAGGCTCTGTGGAGCACGGCTGGCAGCGCCGCTTCCATGAGGCTGGCACCGGGCAGGTGGGAGGAAGCATCTCCCACTGCGCACAGCAGCGTGGCGGTGACACTGCTGCCAGAAACAATTCCAGAAAACCATTTTCTTTCCCTATGTTTTAGTGTCTGAAAACAGCTTTATTGTTTTTATTTTGGCAAATTGTTTTTTTGTTTGTTTGTTTTCCTTTTAAAATTTTTTCTGTCTCTGGACCCAAGCTTAGAAAAAGGTGTTTTAGCACCAATGGTGGCTAGTGTTTATTTGCATAGCATGCAGTAGTAACTACTGTGACATCAAGAGTTGCAACACAGATGAGATAGTAGTAGATTTGCATGTGGACTTGGTTTTCATGTAAGCAGTAATAGCCAAACTTTGATTTTTAACAGGGATCTTTTCTACAGTAGTAGAATTATTGCAAGTTGTGTGAGGTTCGTCCTTAAACCCTTGTAGAGCTAGCATTGCTGATAGCTTTAGCTTATAAACTTCCATATATTTAGTGTAAAAATCAGGGTTTGCAGACTATTACACAACATTTAAAAGGAAGAAATCATATGATATGTACTTCTCACTTTTTTGATGCCTTAAGACACACAGTATATTGCTAAAACAAGCAATACTTGTTTCTTCACGAGGATAATCTCAGGAACACTCTGGCCTGAGGAAACCTTAGAGAGCCAAATACATAAAGATAAGTTGGAGGGGTTGTCTTGTCTTTTTAAAGTACTTGTGCAACTCCCCTATGCATTTGTATCTCTCCAGCATGAAACTTTTCACTTCATAATCGATTCACATTTAAATACCTCAGGAGAGTTATATATAACATCATCTAGTCTGATTAACTCATAATTTTGTCTTGGGCTTTGGGCTTTTCTGAGATGTGTGGCATTTGAAAATATTTTACTTAACATCTTTTTGCTGATATTTTTTGTTCAGTTGGACTTCTCAGTCCTGTTTAAGTTAGCTTTGTTTATGCAATCGTATCTGGTATTGACTGAGCATGGAAAGGCTACAAGTAAGTTACCAATGAACTATGGACAAGAAGTTCTCTTCTTAAAGGACAAGAAGTTTAGCTGGCGTGACAGGAGGTAATGTCTAAATTGCAGAAGGTCTTGCACCATAAGTCACATGTCTGCTGTTCCGTAATGTGCCCTGAGATGCACCAAGACAAACTGATGCTTTTCTGGATGATATGAGGTCCTGTCTCTTTGGGGAAGTTACCATGTAGTCAGCTAAGATATGATACCATTGTGCTGTTCTCACCTTCTGAACTCTCTTAGTGCACGTACATGCACACACACACAGGAGTCAAACATTGTGCTTACTATGAAGGTAAATTCACCCTACAAGTTTATTTAACAACTGTAGGGAAATCTTAGCTGAGAAGTTGTTGAAATCCATGAAGGAGACAAGAATACTTTCACCTTCAGCATGTTGACTTAGGCTTGTATGAGTCATAAGTGTTGTGTGGATATATCAATTCCCTATATATTTGGCTAAGGATGTTTGAGAGTCCAGGTGCAAAAGTGTAAGCATATGCAAGGGAAATCAGCACAGCAACAGCCATGGTCAGAATTTGGTCGTCACAAGAGTAGCCATTTAGAAACCCGTGATAGGAAGCTGGACTAGGACCACCTCCAACTTCTGGATGCACATTTCCTCTCTGAGAATTTTATTATAATGCATCAAAGTGAATTCTGACAGCCGTGTTGCAGCAGCTGTTCATTATTTCAGGCAAGGTAAAAACACCATGTTACAGAGCTAGTAGGCATCCCTCTGTTACTATTTCTGCTGCTCCTGCCTGTGCACCACAATGTGTTCGCAAGCCAAACTGTAAGCCCAGTGTGATCTGCTGAAGTGAACAGAGAATCAGTAGCATCAGTTACAGGCAATAACTGGGCAGATAGAAATAATTTTCCATCAAACTGTGCAATCTTGTGACAGTATGCTGCCATAGCAGCCTTTGCTCTATTGAAAACATCTATGTGGAGACTGAGCATGAACTCCTCCTGGGTTAGCAGAGAGAAGGGCTGAAATCAGGAGCTCCTTCAGTTCTTCTGTGTAAAAGCTCAGTTGATGCCTTCCAGTCCATAAGAGACTTAGCTAGCCATGCTAATCACAATAGTCAGTGTTCTGTCTGCAATAATCCAAAGATTTAACTTGAAAGAAAGACACTTGTCCATTACTTAAAATCTCTTCATTTCAGAGGATAACTTTCCAAATAGTTTTTTTTTTAACACCCCCAGCTTTTGAGGAACTCTAGATATGCAAAACTCCAGGTATTTTGCCAAAGGCCATACCACTCTTCTAAGATGCAGGAATAACACCTTTTAATAACTAGTCATGTCACTGTTGCAACAGCTAAGTTTGCCAACTGCAGTTGGCAACGATCAAGCCCTGCAAGTTACCAGATAACAGAGTCCATACATTTTTAAATAGTGCCAAGAACTTGCATAGCAGTGTGCTGCCCCTGAAGCTGAAGGAGTCAGTTCAGCATTGAATCTCCAAGGACAGATCTCATCAACATGAGATGTGCTGCTGCAGCTACCAAGTGTGCTTAATGCTGCTTGGTACTGCACAAGTTGTTGCATCACATGTGTGCAGCACAATGCTCTCCCTTAGGAACCAATCTACTTTTTTGAATCCAGGACTTTTGAAACTTTTTTTGGTACCTTTAAATCCTTGCTGTTCTTTGTTCTTCTGGTACAAATACACAGAGGAAGGAATCAATCTGCATCTGCCAGAAGACAACCCAGCAATCAGAAAAGCTAAGCTCCTTTGTAATGGCAATTGACTTGCCAAGCTACAGGAGGCTGACTATATGTGAAAACCATCTGAGCAATGTAAACAGAATAAGCTATATCACACTCAGCTGTGACAAGACTGTGTGCACCAGCAGCTCCTCCAGACCAGCAATATCAAGATAACTCATGAGTCATGATCTTTACTGAAGTAAAATTAAGTGGTTTGTTTGCATGCCAGTTTATATGAACGGCTAAGGTAGGATGACATTTATTTTATTCGGTCAAAATGTTGGATGAGTTTTTGCATTACTATTCAGACTGAATTCAGGGGTTTTGTTCCATAAATAAAAATATTGAACTGGTTTACTTAGAAAGCTATGCTTGTGAATGTGTTTGTTTATACAAATATTAAAGTCTTCTAGCTTGCAATCTAGTTTCTGTCATTTCACCCTACTCACTATGGCTTAAGAATAGATTTCTACAGAAGCATGATCTCAGTCAAGACGTATTTTAGGGTGATACAGCTTAAAACGCATATTACTGGATTTCATAGCAAGCTTTTACTGACCAGCTTCCATTAGATGCTACCAAAACAAAACAAAATTAAACAAAACAACAAAATAAAACAAACAAACAAAATAAAAACAAATTTTAAAATTCACGTCTCATATGTATTTCTGTTTACCCAAAAATTGATCCAGTGTAGAAAATCACTGTAACATTGTAAGAACACTGTGCTGATTTTACATCCCAGAGTCTGATTTGTGTGTAAGAAATACCAGTTATATTTGTCTTTCAGAAAATGAAACTTTAAAAATCCAGGACAACTTTCTTTTCTAAAAAAGAATTACGATTTTCTTTTATTTTATTGTAAAGATTCTTCTTGAGGAAAAAAGCACAGTAAATTTCTGAAACCAGAGCGACTGCTTCAGAAAGCTGTGAGGATGTGAGAAAACAATTACGGTAGGGATATCCCTATGCTTCTTGCTTTAATACTTATTATTAGTGGCACACTCAGATGAGTTTAAGGAACTGCAGATATTTTTTATTTTAGCATGCCTGAGAAAAAGGCTACCAAATAAGCATGAGTGGTTTCTCTTCTTCTGTGCAGTTCCATAAGAATAACCAGCTTTCTTCCTCAGCCTAGGTATTCCTCACCACAGATATGAAGTGACACTGGAGTTTATGATGTCCCTCTGGGATTACCATAAGTAGCTTTTTAAGAATCTTTGTTTTGGATTCTCCCTAGTAAAATATAAGATTCAAACTGTTTCAGCTGGACCAGAACCCATAATGAGGTTAGTTGCATCATTAGTAGGTTAGGAAAGGAAGCAGTATTTCCTTCCAGAAAACCCATACAGGATTCTGTGAGTATTTGGAAGACCTGGGAAATGGCTGAGGAGCAGTGATACAATCCTTCTGAACTTCTTTGTTTTCAGTGGTCTTGTGATCTGCCAGAATCACCATTTCCTCACCCAAGTACTAGATAAGAAACCACATTCCAGCTTCTCTGCTGGCCCACGGGGCAGAGGCGACTTCGTTTGCATCTCAATGTCTCACCTAGTCACAGGACTTGGAAAATGATGCAAGAGATTGCTTGCCTTGCAAGAAAGACCGGGTGGGAGTCCTCCATTACTTCAGGGTTAGGGTTTCTCAAAAGCAGTATTTTTTTATTTTTTTTTTTAAACAAACGTTAAATACTGAGTTTGAAGTCAGCTTTGAAGCTTTGACCATGGTGTAACTCACATGGTTTAAATTTTAAACTTTAATTTGGTTGATTCCTCATTCATTCCTCAATGTGTCTTCCTGATTTCTAGCAGGTAGTAATTTCTGTGTTTTGGGAGATTTGAAAGCTAACCAGGGGAATAGCGGGAGTATGCAGGGAAGTATCATCTTGAATTGTTGAAGAAGTTCAGAAATACAGACTAATTTTCACATTTTATTGATGTTTGTCTAAAATGTAAAGGTAATTGGTGTTTTTTCTTCCTTACACTAAGAAGGATATTAGAAAGAAAAACACTCAGAAATATTTACCATTTCCTGACTCTCCTAATTTAAAATTTTATTCTAACAAGCTGGAAGTTGTAAATCCAGTCTGTATTGTAAAATTCGTCTGACCGAGATCAATTTTTTGCTGCTCATCAATACTCTACAGATCACAGTGAAAGCATTTTAACATATTTCAAAGAAGATGTGAGGAGGATTTCACATACTATTTAATATTTGAAATCACATTTTGTTTTTGTTTAATGATCTAACATTTCTATTTTGAGACGGGAGCAGTAATAAAGTTCAGAGAAATGTAAATGTTGCAGTGTTTGATTATGATGTTTGTGCTCCTGGAAAGCCATTATAAACAGTTGCATAGCATGAAAAACAAACCTGTGTCTCTTGGAGTAGTAGTGTCTAAAGGGCAAGCTGACATGCTGGAAAGCCTTTCCCATGATAAGGTTAGAGACTGTGAATGAGGTGAGGAATTATTTTTAAACCAAAAGTTACAGGCTGGGCTTCATTAACAGATCATGTGAGAGAATGTTAAACAAAAGGTGCTTGCAGAAGAGGAGAGAGGCTATTGAAACAATCGAATATAGGTCTAAAGTTTGTTTTCCTGAAAATCAGGTAAGAACAAAATGACTGCATGTGCTTTTGGGGTAAGAGCAGTGGTGACTCACACCTGCTGTTATTCCTGTTTTTCAAGCAGACTGGGGAAAGAAGAAGCAGTAATTGTGCAGCTGTGGCCACTGAAATCAAATGAATTACTATGAACAAATCACTACAGGCTCTTCAATACCATTATTAGCCATGCTAAATAGTAATTCATCGCATCTCTTTTCCTATTTCTGCCAGTCAAAAAAAGTGCAAGGCTTACCTAGTTTGAGGAATATGAACACATGTGATACAAATGAGTGAAATGTGCATTGCCTTGTCAGTCTCTGAGATTCAGCTGAAGCATTCTCAGCCCGTTGATCCTCAGGATGCTGGCAATTGCTGCCAGAGTTCATTATAATTTCAAATATTTTAATAACTGCTTAATCAGTGTGGCAGACACTACACCAGGTCTTTTATAGAACCTTAATGGCCACCAAGGACCTTCTTGATTTGAATATTTGCACTATCAGTGGAGCAGAGTTTCTTTTGATCTCTCCTTTGATCAGCCTCAGCCCGTGAGGCATCCCAAATGTATTCCACAAGCTTCAGGACAGCACAGCAGAAGGCAAATGACTTCTGCACTGGTTGTTCATTTGCCACTGAAAGTGAGTGTTTGCAAGAGGACATTCATCTGTGTATTAGGAGAAGATTTAGTTAGTGGCCAGCATGAAACAAGATACTTTAGGAATATGTTTCACATCACAGCAGTGTCTTGGTCACTCCATGAAAAGGCCATACATAGTTGCAGCAGCTGCAGAGCTGAGGGCTGAATGCTGCTTCTCAAATCTGTCATGAGCAGCTATATATAAGCTTATGCAATTTTGTCTTCTCCATATGGAAACATCCACAGGGATTTTACTAAACCTTGTCCTTGAGTTTGCAGAAGAGCACAGTGAGTGACTGACACAGTATGCATACAATCACTTCTCATCCTTGTCACCTGAGTCTTCCTCTGCTCTTATGGCAGGCTATCTCTTGATGTGATGCATTACTAGAAAAGTGGGCTGACCTGGATTGGTCGTGATGATGCCTACTGTAGCTCACAGCTGTGGTGGACTGTGGCCTAGCTGCCTAATACTGGGGCCTGCTCAAGGCAAGCTTCACCATTCCCATTACAGTGTACTCTGCCTCCAGCTTCCTCCCTCCCTGAGGTTCATTGCTCAAAGTCAGACTTGGACATTAGCTAAGTAAGTTGTTTTACACACTGGCCTGCAAACAACTCATTACTGACCACATCCATGATCTAATGCAAAAAAATTTGCCTTTGCCCATGGCTGGAAAGGTGGTGATGAAACCCACTTGTTCAGAGGCTGTGCTGATGCTGTGTACCTGGATTGCCTTCTGCTCTCCTGCCCCCTGATAGTGGTCCCAAGCTCTCCCATTAGCATGAAGGGCAGACACTTGAGCACACACTGCAATCCAGAATGCTGGCTGTTTCCTCTATCCCAGCTGACTTTTTTTAAGGACTTTGTTTTTGGCTAAACAAGTAACTGCTCAAAACAGAGGCTGTGTTTAAGGGTTTTGCCCAGGGTGAATGCAGTCTGCTCCAGCTACCATGTCTGTTAACAAAAGCTTTCCTTGGTGCAGGTTTCAGTGCAAATTTTCAGAAGCACTCAGGTCTCACACTAGACACATTCACAAGCTGCCTGCAAAAGTTTGATCCCCAAATACTATGATGAAGACAGACAGAGAGGATGGAAAAGAGGAAGAAAGTGAAGAAATATACAAAATAATCAACATACTAGCAGTCTAGAGTTTACCTAAAAGCCCCTTTTTTGTGACTGTTTTAATTATATGTACAGTAGCAAATATTAATATAAGTATTTTAAAAAAGATATTATTCTTCTTTTCCTCCTAGCAAATATGCTTGAATTTTGTATTTTTTTTCTTTTTCTTTTTTCTTTTTTTTCTTTTTGTTTAGGCAGTACTACTACATTAGCACTGCAGGACATCCACCCTACATAGTCTTACATTGTAACAGAGCAAGGACACCCAAAGTGGCTCCATACTGGCACAGCTATTTTCTTCCTGGATTTCATGAAAAAATAGATCTATAACTCAGGTATGAGATCACACACATTATTTCATCTGTTGTTCAATGCACTGAGTTTGTACTGTTCCAAAGCATTCATGGATTGTAAATGAAAATTCCTAGAAAGAAGGGTGAATTATTATGGAAAAATATACATCAGTGATGTTCTGTATTTATTATACTGTAATAATTTGAATTAAAATGCTCCATCATAATAATAGTAAAAATGTCTCCCCTTGAAGCAGTATTTAAAATTAAAACAACAGCATTGTCTAATCAAATACTGGATTAAACTTATTTGAGTTGTCTAGTAAGATTTCTAGTATCATATAGGAAGCTATTTTCACTTCTCATTTACTTCTCATTGATAGAAAAGCCAAGCAGAAGTGGCAAAATCTAGCTGGGATGAGCCCATACTTCTCTCTGTATTTGGCCACATTTAAAAATTACACTGCCTCTTGCCTAGTATGCAAGTCTTCGGTTACCTTGTTTTTCTGAAGGGAAATCAAGGAGTCACCAAAAAAAGTCTTTAAGAAATAGTTTAGAAAATTCTGACTCAGACAACTGTCTGACTTTTCATGTTAGCTTTCAAACCAGAATCAATATGAACATATTTTGAAATGATACCAGAATGTCTAGCATGGATATGTCTGCATATTTTAGCTCTGGCTGTAACATGCCCTTTTCACCTGGACTCAAGGCAAATTTTGTGCCTGTCTGATGATCCTGAACAAACCCGGTGCCACTGAGGTTGTTTGCTCCTGCTGCAGTAACCTCAGTGAGGTAGAAGTCCATCTCCTCTGCCGCCAGTGGTGTTTCTCTTAATCTCCCCTCAGATGACTGAGGTTATGTGCTGACGACTCCTCATGCAGAGTGAAAATGAAGACAGACAAAGGACAGAGTTGCTAAAAATGACTGATATTTGCCTTAAGCAGAATATGTGGGATTTTTTCATGTTTCCCCTGACTTTTCCACCCATCAAGCCAGTTCATAGTCCTTTACAGTGCTCTTTTATGTCTCAAATTCTTAAAAATGAAAATAACAAAAATAAGCCATTCCTGCTCCCTGTCCCCAAGCTTTATCACCAAGACCATTCACTCTGTAAAATTTGATTTAATTAAGTGTTAGCCTTACCTTATCACTGTCCTTTGAGAAGAGTAGAGGTCAGCAGCCACCTTAGATATTGTGTTAATACAAAATTGTGTTTTGTGGTTTTGGCTAGATCTTGACTGAAGATAATCAGAACAAAATAAAAAAGAGCTGATAAAATACCTCACTGTAGTGATATCACTACTAGAGATAATATTTTGCATTGATTAAACACCTTCCTCTCCATAAGCATTAACTAATAGAGCTTTGTTAACCAAGACCTGCAAGGCAGTAGGGGATCAAGCCTGAAAATAATTCAAGACCAGTGTCTCTATAAAACTTCCACAGAGTTGTCAGGACTCATTTCTACATATTTTCCTGGCTAGAGCCTGGTTGCAGAAACAAATTTTTTGGGCAGACAAATCAGCATATTGTTGCTGCAGCACTGGCCAGACTTTAGTGGAAGAAGATGAAAGCCAATTGTCAAACTAATTTTATTTTTTTAAAAATGAATTGCTAGTATGTTCTTTGTCAAGGGCCTGAACCATTTTTTATGCAAAACACTGGAAAGGCAACAAACGTTTATCTACCGAGTTTGTAATTAAATTCAGCTCAGATTTAGTTCTGCATACTGAATTCACTACAGGCTTGAAGGAGAAAATAATCTAGAACTATCACGGCCCAGTGAGGTCTTGGCTGACTTTTTGCTGTTCTCCTCCTCAAGCAGAGAAATCCAAGAGGATACCGGTATCTTTTTCTCTCATACTAGAGCAAAAATACATTCACAGTCACTCAGCTGCAGGTTTTTTAATAAATCTGAAGATACTAGGGCTATGGGGGACTCCTTATGTTAATCAAGGGAGATGTATCATAAAGGAAGAGTTTTATCCTCAGGTGCCTGGACAATCTTATCCTTACCTTCAGTTATATACTTGCAATTGTGTATATGCATAAATCACTTGCTCATTGCATGTTTTCCTCATATTTCCATTTTGTCCCTCTCTCCCACTGTTTTTGGGGACCACCAGGGTTTACCTCACATTTCTCAAACAGCCTTCCTAGTCAAGAGAATATTAAAGTTTTACATACATCACAGTGAAGTGATGCCTTACCATGCATCCTTACATAGGCTGAGCTGAAAGTGTGCAAGTAAGGGTTTCACTAGGTAGGCAATGCAGAATAAACTGTGAGATTCACACTTGTCCTGCTCCCACTCCCTTAGTCACACCATCAGTGCTTTCTGTTGTTTTTTTCCTGTGGTGAATATAAGGCCTAGGGCACCACATCATCCATGTGTCTATTTCCCTGTCATATCCTTTGAGGACATTAGCCATCACAACTCAGGTGTGAAAAGGAGAAGTCTTCAGCTTGCCTGGAAAACAGATTTTTGATAGGAGAGAAGAAAACCAAACCAGAACTTCTGCTGGGGGAAAGCCAGGGAGACCACAACTGGCACAAACCAGTGCTTGGCAGCTACACTGCAGTGTTCCCTGATCTGAGTATCTATAGCTCCAATCTGTAGCACAGCTTTCACTCACTCAGTGAGGATGGGAAGAGATACAGAGAGAAAAGAATAAACAGGAGACAAAAAAGTCCCAACAATAATGAAAATGAATTGGTTCTGCCTTCACACTACTTCTTCTGACATCCATTGATATCTCTCTCCCCAGCTGCTTTTTTGTTTACTTGCAGAAGATCCCACAGCTACCTCTATGTTATTACTGAAGTCTGATAGATTCTTAGAATTATGAATTGTAGCTAAGAAGAATAATTCTTGCCTGTGCTTCTTTTGTAAAGAAACAGAAGTGTATTGAAGCAAATGGACAGTGCAATATTCTTGTCTACAGAGCCCAAGACTTTGCACTGCAAGCAGGCATCCTACAAAGGAGGAGGCAAAGGCAGGAAGAGTTTTGCTTTTCTGTCTGACTGTTTCTGATTAGGTGAAGTCATCTGGGGTAAGGGAAATCACTAAAGATTTACCATTCTGCAGCTGCCAAATATGATGTGACAATGTGCTTCTCATCAGTAACAGAAATCAACAGTGATAATAAGCAGCAATCATTTTCCTAAGAAAGAATTTCAGAAAAGCAATTAAGATGAAAGAATCTTAGAAATACTAAAGGTCAACATATTGCCAGAGTAATCCATTATTCAATACACTTTTTAAAAACAGAACATTTTCCCACTTCTATAGATGGCATTTCTAGAACACTTGGCAAGACCCTCCAGCTATGCCAGTACTGAAGACACTGAAAAATCATGCCTTGTATTATTAACCACAGAGGGAGTCTCATATAATTCTATAGATTCACTCAAATGAATAAACTACACACACACAGACTTTTAAATGTTTGCAGGACTAAGCACTAAATACCTAAGCTTTCTACTTCAGTGGGATGAAGAATTATTTTTTTAGGTTCAGGGTATAGCTGATAACATTAAATCTTTTATGCACTTGTAATGCACTGCATCTTTTTTTCTTTTTTCTTTTTTTTTTTTTCCCAGCACTATACTAAATTTCAGGAAGACTAAAATAAAAAACTAATTATAGAGCACATATATTCAGGCTACTGAATAAAATGTCTTTTGAATAGTATGTAATGTAAGACAACATTTCTCAGAAGACTAAATTAAGAGTAACCTGATATTTTTTGACACCTGACTTGAGAAATGAACAAATTTCTAAGAGTTGTGTAAGCAAATTGTATGCTGTGGAGGCCAAGTGTAACTGTTAAGAAATTTTCTTCCTGCCTCAAAGCTACTGTGAAGACCACACAGCAATTTTTGCTAGGGTTACTTTCTGCAATGAAGTGTATGAGGATCACTGGTGTTTTGTTCAAACACAGGTGTTACATCAATATTTCATAGTTCTATCTATCTATCTATCTATCTATCTATCTATCTATCTATCTATCTATCTATCTATCTATCTATCTCCAATGTCCAAAGGTTCCAAACTGAGGGCTTGAATACAGTGATTCTGGTGGTGCTGCTGCTGTTTGTGTACAATGTGTTTCATGACAGAAGGAAGCTTCTCATTCTCCTTTAATCTGCCCTGGTTTCTTCTGTTAAGAGATATTATTGCACTGATGTGTGGAGAAGAATGTTCTGAGCATCAAAAGCTGAACATTTTCTTCAGGCAAGAGCTGATGAAGCTATGCCACTCACAGATGAGATTAGTAGTCACATTACTTGTATATGGAAACTGGCAGAGTTAGCACAGAAGATCAAAGCTGCTGTTT